>NC_080020.1:212870947-213181640 GCF_030020395.1 Manis pentadactyla
TGATGAATATTATGTTTACTAGGCTCTCCCCTATACCAGGTCTCCCCTATAAACCCCTTTACAGTCACTGTCCATCAGCTTAGCAAAATGTTGTAGAATCATTACTTGCCTTCTCTGTGTTGTACAGCCCTCCCCTTTCTCCCACCCCCTCATGCATGCTAATCTTAATACCCCCCTACTTCTCCACCCCCTTATCCCTCCCTACCCACCCATCCTCCCCAGTCCCTTTCCCTTTGGTACCTGTTAGTCCATTCTTGAGTTCTGTGATTCTGGTGCTGTTTTGTTCCTTCAGTTTTTCCTTTGTTCTTATATTCCACAGATAAGTGAAATCATTTGGTATTTCTCTTTCTCCGCTTGGCTTGTTTCACTGAGCATAATACCCTCCAGCTCCATCCATGTTGCTGCAAATGATTGGATTTGCCCTTTTCTTATGGCTGAGTAGTATTCCATTGTGTATATGTACCACTTCTTCTTTATCCATTCATCTATCAATGGACATTTAGGTTGCTTCCAATTCTTGGCTATTGTAAATAGTGCTGCGATAAACATAGGGGTGCACTGATCTTTCTCATACTTGATTGCTGCATTCTTAGGGTAGATTCCTAGGAGTGCAATTCCTGGGTCAAATGGTAAGTCTGTTTTGAGCATTTTGATGTACCTCCATACTGCTTTCCACAATGGTTGAACTAACTTACATTCCCACCAGCAGTGTAGGAGGGTTCCCCTTTCTCCACAGCCTCGCCAACATTTGTTGTTTGTCTTTTGGATGGCAGCCATCCTTACTGGTGTGAGGTGATACCTCATTGTAGTTTTAATTTGCATTTCTCTGATAATTAGCGATGTGGAGCATCTTTTCATGTGTCTGTTGGCCATCTGTATTTCTTTTTTGGAGAATTGTCTGTTCAGTTCCTCTGCCCATTTTTTAATTGGGTTATTTGTTTTTTGTTTGTTGAGGCGTGTGAGCTCTTTATATATTCTGGACGTCAAGCCTTTATCGGATGTGTCATTTTCAAATATATTCTCCCATACTGTAGGGATCCTTCTTGTTCTATTGATGGTGTCTTTTGCTGTACAGAAGCTTTTCAGCTTAATATAGTCCCACTTACTCATTTTTGCTGTTGTTTTCCTTGCCCGGGGAGATATGTTCAAGAAGAGGTCACTCATGTTTATGTCTAAGAGGTTTTTGCCTATGTTTTCTTCCAAGAGTTTAATGGTTTCATGACTTACATTCAGGTCTTCGATCCATTTTGAGTTTACTTTTGTATATGGGGTTAGACAATGGTCCAGTTTCATTCTCCTACATGTAGCTGTCCAGTTTTGCCAGCACCACCTGTTGAAGAGACTGTCATTTCGCCATTGTATGTCCATGGCTCCTTTATCAAATATTAATTGACCATATATGTCTGGGTTAATGTCTGGATTCTCTAGTCTGTTCCATTGGTCTGTGGCTCTGCTCTTGTGCCAGTACCAAATTGTCTTGATTACTATGGCTTTATAGTAGAGCTTGAAGTTGGGGAGTGAGATCCCCCCTACTTTATTCTTTTTTCTCAGGATTGCTTTGGCTATTCGGGGTCTTTGGTGTTTCCATATGAATTTTTGAATTATTTGTTCCAGTTTATTGAAGAATGTTGCTGGTAGTTTCATAGGGATTGCATCAAATCTGTATATTGCTTTGGGCAGGATGGCCATTTTGACGATATTAATTCTTCCTAGCCACGAACATGGGATGAGTTTCCATCTGTTAGTGTCCCCTTTAATTTCTCTTAAGAGTGACCTGTAGTTTTCAGAGTATAAGTCTTTCACTTCTTTGGTTAGGTTTATTCCTAGGTATTTTATTTTTTTTGATGCAATTGTGAATGGAGTTGTTTTCCTGATTTCTCTTTCTGTTGGTTCATTGTTAGTGTATAGGAAAGCCACAGATTTCTGTGTGTTGATTTTGTATCCTGCAACTTTGCTGTATTCCGATATCAGTTCTAGTAGTTTTGAGGTGGAGTCTTTAGGGTTTTTTATGTACAGTATCATATCATCTGCAAATAGTGACAGTTTAACTTCTTCTTTACCAATCTGGATTCCTTGTATGTTTTTGTTTTGTCTGATTGCCATGGCTAGGACCTCCAGTACTATGTTAAATAACAGTGGAGAGAGTTGGCACCCCTGTCTAGTTCCCGATCTCAGAGGAAATGCTTTCAGCTTCTCGCTGTTCAATATAATGTTGGCTGTGGGTTTATCATAGATGGCCTTTATTATGTTGAGGTACTTGCCCTGTATTCCCATTTTGCTGAGAGTTTTTATCATGAATGGATGTTGAACTTTGTCAAATGCTTTTTCAGCATCTATGGAGATGATCATGTGGTTTTTGTCTTTCTTTTTGTTGATGTGGTGGATGATGTTGATGGACTTTCGAATGTTGTACCATCCTTGCATCCCTGGGATGAATCCCACTTGGTCATGGTGTATGATCCTTTTGATGTATTTTTCAATTTCGTTTGCTAATATTTTGTTGAGTATTTTTGCATCTACGTTCATCAGGGATATTGATCTGTAGTTTTCTTTTTTGGTGGGGTCTTTGCCTGGTTTTGGTATTAGGGTGATGTTAGCTTCATAGAATGAGTTTGGGAGTATCCCCTCCTCCTCTATTTTTTGGAAAACTTTAAGGAGAATGGGTATTATGTCTTCCCTGTATGTCTGATAAAATTCCGAGGTAAATCCATCTGGCCCAGGGGTTTTGCTCTTTGGTAGTTTTTTGATTACCACTTCAATTTCGTTGCTGGTAATTGGTCTGTTTAGATTTTCTGTTTCTTCCTGGGTCAATCTTGGAAGGTTGTATTTTTCTAGGAAGTTGTCCATTTCTCCTAGGTTTCCCAGCTTGTTAGCATATAGGTTTTCATAGTATTCTCTAATAATTCTTTGTATTTCTCTGGGGTCCGTCGTGATTTTTCCTTTCTTCTTTCTGATACTGTTGATTTGTGTTGACTCTCTTTTCTTCCTAATAAGTCTGGCTAGAGGCTTATCTATTTTGTTTATTTTCTCGAAGAACCAGCTCTTGGTTTCATTGATTTTTGCTATTGTTTTATTCTTCTCAATTTTATTAATTTCTTCTCTGATCTTTATTATGTCCCTCCTTCTGCTGACCTTAGGCCTCATCTGTTCTTCTTTTTCCAATTTCGATAATTGTGACATTAGACCATTCATTTGGGATTGCTCTTCCTTTTCTAAATATGCTTGGATTGTTATATACTTTCCTCTTAAGACTGCTTTTGCTGCGTCCCACAGAAGTTGGGGCTTAGTGTTGTTGTTGTCATTTGTTTCCATATATTGCTGGATCTCCATTTTGATTTGGTCATTGATCCATTGATTATTTAGGAGCGTGTTGTTAAGCCTCCATGTGTTTGTGAGCCTCTTTGCTTTCTTTGTACAGTTTATTTCTAGTTTTATGCCTTTGTGGTCTGAAAAGTTGGTTGGTAGGATTTCAATCTTTTGGAATTTTCTGAGGCTCTTTTTGTGGCCTAGTATATGGTCTATTCTGGAGAATGTTCCATGTGCACTTGAGAAGAATGTATATCCTGTTGCTTTTGGATGTAGAGTTCTGTAGATGTCTGTTAGGTCCATCTGCTCTACTGTGTTGTTCAGTGCTTCCGTGACCTTACTTATTTTCTGCCCAGTGGATCTATCCTTTGGGGTGAGTGGTGTGTTGAAGTCTCCTAGAATGAATGCATTGCAGTCTATATCCCCCTTTAGTTCTGTTAGTATTTGTTTCACATATGCTGGTGCTCCTGTGTTGGGTGCATATATATTTAGAATGGTTATATCCTCTTGTTTGACTGAGCCCTTTATCATTATGTAGTGTCCTTCTTTATCTCTTGTTACTTTCTTTGTTTTGAAGTCTATTTTGTCTGATATTAGTACTGCAACCCCTGCTTTCTTCTCACTGTTGTTTGCTTGAAATATGTTTTTCCATCCCTTGACTTTTAGTCTGTACATGTCTTTGGGTTTGAGGTGAGTTTCTTATAAGCAGCATATAGATGGATCTTGCTTTTTTATCCATTCTGTTACTCTGTGTCTTTTGATTGGTGCATTCAACCCATTAACATTTAGGGTGACTATTAAAAGATATGTACTTATTGCCATTGCAGGCTTTAAATTCGTGGTTACCAACGGTTCAAGGTTAGCCTCTTTAGTATCTTACTGCCTAACTTAGCTCGCTTATTGAGCTGTTATATACACTGTCTGGAGATTCTTTTCTTCTCTCCCTTCTTGTTCCTCCTCCTCGATTCTTCATATGTTGGGTGTTTTGTGCTGTGCTCTTTCTAGGAGTGCTCCCATCTAGAGCAGTCCCTGTAAGATGTTCTGTAGAGGTGGTTTGTGGAAAGCAAATTCCCTCAGCTTTTGTTTGTCTGGGAATTGTTTAATCCCACCGTCATATTTGAATGATAGTCGTGCTGGATACAGTATCCTTGGTTCAAGGCCCTTCTGTTTCATTGTATTAAATATATCATGCCATTCTCTTCTGGCCTGTAGGGTTTCTGTTGAGAAATCTGATGTTAGCCTGATGGGTTTCCCTTTATAGGTGACCTTTTTCTCTCTAGCTGCCTTTAACACTCTTTCCTTGTCCTTGATCTTTGCCATTTTAATTATTATGTGTCTTGGTGTTGTCCTTCTTGGATCCTTTCTGTTGGGGGTTCTGTGTATTTCCGTGGTCTGTTCGATTATTTCCTCCCCCAGTTTGGGGAAGTTTTCAGCAATTATTTCTTCTGAGATACTTTCCATCTCTTTTCCTCTCTCTTCTTCTTCTTCTGGGACCCCTATAATACGGATATTGTTCCTTTTGGATTGGTCACACAGTTCTCTTAACATTGTTTCATTCCTGGAGATCCTTTTGTCTCTCTCTATGTCAGCTTCTATGCGTTCCTGTTCTCTGATTTCAATTCCATCAATGGCCTCTTGCATTCTATCCATTCTGCTTATAAACCCTTCCAGAGTTTGTTTCATTTCTGCGATCTCCTTTCTGGCATCTGTGATCTCCCTCCGGACTACATCCCATTTCTCTGCATCTCTGTCAGCATGTTTGTGATTCTTATTTTGAATTCTTTTTCAGGAAGACTGGTTAGGTCTGTCTCCTTCTCTGGTGTTGTCTCTGTGATCTTTGCATGTAGCTTTGCCTTTTTATGGTGATAGGAATAGTTTGCAGAGCTGGGACGAGTGACAGCTGGAAGGACTTCCTTTCTTGTTGGTTTGTGGCCCTCCTCTCCTGGGAGAACAGCGGCCTCTAGTGGCTTGTGCTGCGCAGCTGCGCGCAGTCAGGGTTTCTGCTTCCTGCCCGGCTGCTATGGAGTTAATCTCCGCTGTTGCTGTGGGCGTGGCCTGGCTCAGGCAGCTACTCCAAAATGGTGGAGTCGCGTTGGAGGGGGAGCGGCTGGGAGGCTATTTATCTCCGTAAGGGGCCTCCCTGCTCGCTGCAGCCCAGGGGTTAGGGTGCCCAGAGATCTCCGGATTCCCTACCTCTGGATTAAGTGTCCCGCCCTGCCCCTTTAAGACTTCCAAAAAGCACCCGCCAAAACAAAACAACGACCACCAAAAAAAAAAAAGAAAAAAAATTTTAAATTAAAAAAAAAAAAAAAATTTTTTTTAATTAAAAAAAAAAGGTGGTCACTCGTTTTTCTTTATTCTCTGGTGCCAGCCTCAGGCCTCTGCTCACCGGTCTTGCTGCCCTGTTTCCCTAGTATTGGGGTCCCTATCCCTTTAAGACTTCCAAAAAGCGCTCGCCAAAACAAAACAGCAAAAAAGCAAAAAAAAAAAAAAAATGGTCGCGCGCTTTTTTTATGCCCTCTGTCGCCCAGCCTCCAGTGCCTCCTCACTGTTCTTGCTGCCCTGTTTTCCTAGTATCGAGCGCCCTGCACTCTGGCCCGGATGGCTGGGGCTGGGTGTTCGGCAGTCTTGGGCTCCGTCTCCCTCCCGCTCTGCCTGCTCTTCTCCCGCCGGGAGCTGGGGGGAGGGGCGCTTGGCTCCGGCGGGGCCGGGGCTTGTATCTTACCCCCTTCGCGAGGCGCTGGGTTCCCTCAGGTGCGCATGTGGTCTGGATATTGTCCTGTGTCCTCTGGTCTTTATTCTAGGAAGGGTTGTCTTTGTTATATTTTCATAGATATATGTTGTTTTGGGAGGAGATTTCCGCTGCGCTACTCACGCCGCCATCTTCCGCCCCTCGTGATTTCACTTTTCTTTGTTTTCACCTACTGATTTTTATGAATATAATTATGCTCAACAGTTCCATCCAAAACCCATAAAGCAATTGGTATACCTTTAAATAAAGTGATTATTCTTATCAAAATTATTGAAAGTAATACTTTCTATACTTTCTATAATGGAATGAAAGTAATGCTTTTTATAATGGAAAGCTATTACAGAATATTCAAGTTCATCAATTTATAAAAGCATATTGGTAAAATTTATAATTTAATAGCACAAAATCATTCAATTTTTTTATATCAAAAACAAAATTAATGAAAAACACCAAATGAGGAATAACCTCTTTGAACCAATATAATAGACAAAGGGTTAATAGCACTGTCAAAGAGTTCTTATAGATCAATGAGGAAAACACTAAGCTTTCTATACATAACTGAACAAAAGAATTGAACAGACAATTCAGAAAAGAGAAGAAATAACTAATTAAAGAACATATGGGAAAATGATTCAACCTCACTAGTAATTAAAGAAATGCAAATTGAAACAACAAATACTGTAATTCCCAATGCAGGTAAGAGTACAGTGAAACGGGTGCCTGCATGACAAAATAGAAAGCCTTGTTGTGAAGCAGTTGGTTACTATAAATCCAGAATTCAGTTCTGTTAAGCAGACATTGAGCTCCTACTCTGTGCTTGAATTGGTGTATGCAGATGACAAAGGCTGACCCTTACTATCGATGTGTCCTATGCAGGGCACAGACAGGTATTTCCATCATTAGGAGGTAAGTGGCAGAGGCATCCACAGCACATGGCAAATTCAGGAGTAAGACCATAGCTCAGCTGGGAGGGCTTGGGGATTATATGAAGAAATGACCCTGAGCTGAATCTTAAATGTGATTGGAACTTAGCTGGGTGAGGAAGGGAAATGAGAAGGAAGAAGATCTCTGCAAAAGGCAGAACATGAGCAAAGGTATAGTGTCTGCAAGAAAGCAGCAGCTGCTGCTGCAGTGAGTGTGAGGCAGAGAGGCCAGACAGGAGGCTGCTGAGGGGGCCTGGCCAGCCCATGCTTTGGTAATGTGAACTCCAGAGGCAGTGCAAGGTGTAGAAGCAGGGAAAGGACACAAGCAGATACGTTTTTTTAAATCTGCATAAAAGTCACTGTGGTTTATTTTTCTAATTTAAAAAGTAACAGATGAAAACAAACAACCCAATTAAAAATTGGGCAAAGGACTTGAATAGACATTTCTCCAAAGAAGACATACAAATGGCCAATAAACACGTGAAAAGATGCTCAACATCACTAGTCATTAGGGAAATGCAAATTAAGACCACAATGAGATACCACCTTATACCCATTAGGATGGCTATTATTGTTTTTTTAAGTAAGATAACAAATGTTGGTGACAATGTAGAGAAATTAGAATCCTTATACAATGCTAGTGGGAATGAATGTAAAATGATGTAGCCATTGTGGAAAATAGTTTGGCAGTTCCTCAAAAGGTTAAACATAGAGTTACCATGTAACAGCCGTTCTACTCCCAGGTATACACCCAAAATAATTGAAAGCGGGGACTGAAACAGATACTCATACACCCATGCTCATGGCAACATTATTCACAATAGCCAAAAAGGCAGAAACAACTCAAATATCTACCAACAGATGAACAGATAAGCAAAATGGCATATACATGCAATGGGAGATTATTCAGCCTTAAAAAGAAATTAAATTCTGAAGCATGCTAGAACATGGATTAAACCTTGAAGAAATTAGGCTAAATGAAATAAGTCAATCACAAAATGACAAATACCATATGATTCTACTTACGTGAGGTACTTAGAGTAGTCAAATTCATAAAGAGAGAAAGTAGAATAGAGATCACCAGGGGCTGGGGGAGGGAAGGGGAGTAAACAGGACCTTCTGTTTGGGATAATGAAAAAGTTCTAGAATTAGATAGATAATGGTGACAGTTGGATAGCATGTGAGTGTACTTAATGACACTGAATTGTACACTTAAAAATGGTTAAAATGGTAAATCTTATGGTATGTATATTTCACTACAATAAAAAATACCAAAAAGGTAACATGTATGAAAAAACTTCAGAAGTATAAAGAAAAATATTCTACCACCCAGAGTTTACCTGTTTAATCTTTTGGTGAATGCCCTCAGGTATTTTCTTTTCTCATATATATATTTATATATTTATTATATTTTAGTATTTGGAGGGTCAAACTATCCCTGCTGTTTTGTAACTGCCTTTTCCATCTAATGACAGATCATGAATATCCTGTATATTTATACAGCATGGTGGTTAAGGCTGTAAGCTCTGAAGACAGACCTCCACGTTTGTGTCTTTATTTCTTTGCTTACCAGTTTACCAGCTGTGTGGCCCGAGAGGTCATCTAACCTTCTAAGCTTGTTTCCTCATCTGTACAAATGAGATGATAGTATAGTACCAAACACATGGGTTTTTAAGGATTAGGTCCTAAATATATATAAACCTAGTGGCTGGTACTCAATAAAGGAAAGCTATTGTTATGATTTAGTAGTAATATTTAATAATCCTCACCTATTCTTTAAGACATTTTTTTGGTGGCTTCATGAAGTGCTGCATCATATGGATACAGCAGACATTACTTAACTAATCTTCTATATCCAACATTTACTATTTATAAATATCTGCTCACATAAACAATGCTAAACAATTTTGCAAAGAAGTGCCTATAGATAACATTTTTTTTTTTTTAAGGAAAATGCTTAGAAAGGGAACTGTTGGGTCAAAGAACATGCGCAGCTCAAGGTTTTTGACATGTTTTGGTGGACAACGCCACCCCCCTAGAAAGACTGTAATTAATATTCCGGGAAGCAGGAGAACAACTTTATAATAGCAGAAACCTGGAAACAACCTAATTGTCTAAACTAAAGAAATAACCTTTAATGGGATGTCCACTTATTTGGAGTATTATACAATTGTTATAAATATGTTTGCAAAGCTTACTTAAAAGCATGGAAAATGCTTATGACATAAATGTCAAGTGAAAGACTTAAAAAGTGTATTTAGTGGAATTATACATTTTAAAAATCCAATTCGTATGGAGGAACAAAAACAAACAAGAAGAAAATTTGAGTAGGAGGAGTATAAATTGTTTTCCCTTATCATTTCTTTCCTAAGTTGTGTTCGATGAGCATACACAATGCTTTTGACAAAAGAATAATGATTTCACTGGGCAAGTATGATATGACTCCATATTTGAATGCTGTTAATGAAATTTAGTTTCACATTGCAAATAGATCTTTAAATAAGCACCCATAGTAATGAAGCCCATATTTCAATTTTCTGGCTGAAAATTTTTCAGATATAAAGTCACCTTCTTGAGCAATATCTATATATTCACCAAGACAGTGGCGCTTAGAGATTTGTACTGTATGGTATTGGAATCAGCAGCCAGATCAGCAGATACTGTTTCCCAAAGGAAATTAATCTAACAGGACTCTGGGAGATACATACAGCTGCCCGTTACCTGAGCAGAGCCCAGCTGCCTTTGGGAGGTCCGTAACGCAGGGAAAGACCCAAGTGTTCAGTCATTTGCATGGACTCCTTAGACTCTGGGCTCCTCAGGCTGCACCATCTCGAGCTGAATAGGTAGGTTAATTGATATCTCTGAACCTCAGTTTCCTCATCTAAAAAGTGGGTGTAATAATCACACACCTACTTTATTGGACTGTTGTAAAATCAAATGGAGTAAACCTCATAAAGTGTTAACCCAAGGCCCAGGACATGTTAAGCACTCATAATGCCAGCCATCATTACCATTATTGTCCTATGGTTCATTCACTGTTTTTGAAGATAGCAGTGAAGGCTGTAGACATGTGATTTGTAGCTTAGTGGAAAGAGCCACTAGTTTGGAGTCAAATGAATGACCTGGATTGTAAACACTTACTCATCCAGTGGCCTAGGGCAACACAGTTAATCCTTAGAGCAGTGCTGTCCAAGAGAAATGTAAGCCAAAAATGTAAATTCAGATTTTCTTGAAACTGCATTACAAAATGAAAAAGAAAACAGATGAACTTGATTTTAATAATGTATTTTTATTTAACCCAATATATTGAATATTATGATTTCAATATGTAATTGACAGAAAAAACTATTAATGACATACTGTATATTCTTTTTTCTGCACTAAATCTTTGAAATCCAGTGTGCATTTTATACCCATAGTACATTCAATTTGGTGGCTAAATTTTCATCTGAAATATTCTGTCTGTATTTTATAAAATACATAGTTGAAAAGTTAGATACACATGCTCAAGCTGATCCAAACATTTTTTCAATAACTGAATCAAGCATAAGTTTTTAAATTTAAATTAATTAGAATTAAATAAAAATGAAGAAATCACTTCCTCAGTTGCATCAGCAACATGCCACATACTCAGTGGCCACAAGTGGCTGGTGGTTGCTATGTTAGACACAGCCACTGTGGGAGATAGCACCTCTTTTAGAGTTCTTGTAAGATCTTTGGTATGAGAGAGTTTTATAAATTATAAAATGCTGTCCAATAAATTACTTCTCCCAAAGTAACCCAGCTAATGACAGGTGGCTCAGGGACCAGAACCCAGCTAATATAATTTCCATATATGGACATTTGAAATTTGAATAATACTCATTTTGAGACTTTCAGTGTTTTTTAACTGTGATGCACAGTAAGAAATGTATTTTATATAACATGTTACACATAAGTGTGTGTGTGTGTGTGTGTGCGTGTGTACATATAGATCAGCAGTCATTATTTCCAAAGGAAAATTACAATATGGATATTTTAATATTTCATTCTATTTTTTCTTCCTTCTCCTCCTTGTCCTCCTTTTTACTTAATGCTGGTCATGACCCATTAAATTGATTTCATGGCCCACTAATGGCTTAAAAACCACAATTTGAAAAATACTGATCTTAGGAGTCCAAACTTCCAGCATTTTAAAAATTATTTTTTGTGTGTGTTGCAGATAATACCCCTTCTATAGCCACCAGTCAGTACAAAAGGGAAAAGTATTCTCCCCAGTATAAATAAGAACAAAACTATTTTAGGTAAGATATGTGGAAACAAGTGAATTACCCACTTTTTTGTTAAGTATCATTTCTTTATCCATTCAGCAACTGTTTATTGAGGAGACACTGTTCCTGTCATTGTGTTAGGCACTAGACAGATAGCCTAAGACAGACAAGATCCCTGCTGACAGAGCATCACTACAAAAGAAACCCTCCCTAGAATAGCTTAGCCAAATAAAAATCTTGGGCATTTTGTTTTATTTTTCCCATAAGAAGACCACAAACAGGCAATGGTGTAAATGTCCAACAACACCATTGATGACACATCTCTCATTAACTTTCTATTCCATGTGCTTTTGCTTGTCACTTCATGATCACAAAGCAGCTGCCATACTTCCTGGCATTAGGCTTGTGTTCCAGGCAAGAAAAAGAAGAAAGAAACAGAGAGGGGAAGTTTTCCCAAAATTCTCCAGGACATACAGTTACCAGATAAAATACAGAATGTCTAGTGAAATGTGAGTTTCAGACAAACAACAAGTAATGCGTGTATTTTAAGTATGCCCTATGTAATATTTGAAACACATTTGTACTGAAAAAATTATTCATCATTTATAATGAAATTCACATTTAATTGGCTGTCCTTTATTTTTATTTACTAACCCAAGTAACCTTATGAGCACAATTCTGCTTACATTTCATTGGACAGGACTGTGTAACATGGCCCACTGCAATCAATAAGGAAGTCTGGTTAAATCAAGTCCTTTTTTTAACTTCAGTCTCAAAAAAAGAGTTGGTCAGGGAGTTGCATGGGCCAACTTCCAGTACCTGCTGTAGGTCAGTTCCCCCCTGGCCTTTCTTGTAGATCATAGTAAGGAATTTGGATTTTAATCTATGATCAGTGGAAAGTCATTGAAGAGTTTAAAACAAGGGAGTGACTGAATTATATATAAAAAGATGGTTCTGGCTGCTCTGTGCAGAATGTGTGGGGGAAAGGTAAATGAGAAGTGGAAAGGCCAATTCGAAGGAGCCCTTTCTAGTTCCTTTGGAGGCTCAGCTGAGCCATCTTGCCATGTCCAGCCTGCCTCAGACAGGGCCCCTCACCTTAATGCACATGAGCTTCCTCTTCTGAAAAACAAGTTGCTGGGCAGACACTCTCTTGGTGCTCCATGCAGCCTTCTCAGAGTGGCATGCAGGTGACATGGTGACCTTCTGTGGCTCTTCGCTGAATAGCTTAGTTATCACATTTGCCCATGTTTTGTGCTCCTTGTTCAACAATCTGAGAGCCACAGTACATGGAACATTAGAACTTATTATTATGAGACTGAGATCCTATCAGACCCTTATAAGGAAATGGGTGAAAAAATGCTTTTTAAATTTTTTAATTAAAAAAAAAATCAATGAAAGGTACATAAAAAATAATAAAATCTGATACCTCTTAGCAAAATTTTTAAATTAACATGGAAGATTTTTATACCCTGACATCTGGGACTTAAAGCAAAAATTGAACAATCTGATTCCAGATCTAAATACGTACATAGAAAAAGGGAAAACTTGATTTCGAACTTCTTCTCCTTCCAAAGTGGATTTTGTTCCACTGAAGACACTTTGTCCCCAAACTGCTTCCCTTCCCTACCCCACCTATAGCAGATAATTTTATCTCCCCTTCCTCCTGCTTCTCATTGAATTAAATCAAATGTTTAGTTTTCATTTGGCTTCTCCTTTCTCCCTCTCGTCAGATCAAGTGCTTTTCTATTTTCCCCGAGGATTACCAAAATGAGCTCTTAGGGGAAAAAAAAGGTTTCTCAGCACTTTAGCTTCTGTTTCCTCTATTTATTTGCTCTGCCTTCTATTATCTTTTCTTGCTGACACCCCAGGACACACATGCAGTATGTACAGATTGTTGGCTTTTTCCCTCTTTCCTAAGTGAAGCCTATTGGTTAAAAACAATAAAAAACCTGTGTGTCTCCTCCAAAAGGTTTATTCTTTCTAACAGGGTCAGAGATCTAAAAGGGGATCTAAATAAACACACACACATACACACAGATGTGTATACACACACACACACACACACACATATACATATATTTATCATACAACACACACAGCATGAATATATTTTACCATTTCTAGGAAACTTTTGCCACAGTTGACTTGAATCTGAGAGGTAATGTACAGAACTCCACCAAACATGCAAATGTACTACTACTTTAGGCTACAGCTGAACTCATAACGGTGAGATTAATAATGCTGTCAAGAAAAATCAACTCCCTCTACCTCCTTTCCCTGTCTTAATGAACACACTTGGTTTTTCTAGTCACTTGATTTCAAAAACCAATACCATTTCTCTGCAAAGTGCTTCCCAATGAAGATGCAGAAAAGCAAATAAGTCCTGGCAGTGGAGGGTAGCAGAGGTAATTCCAAATGTTTGACATACCAGCAGAGTGAGAAAGTAGAAAATGCACAGGGCTGTCCCTGGAGGGGCTGGGTCCTGACATAGCTTGGCTGCCCACTATGGGACCCAGGAATATCCCTTTCCTGGACTGATTGTCCTCATCTGCAAGGTGAAAAGTTTGGACCAAATGACTCACAAGACTTTAGGCCTTTGGAATTCTGGATTCCTTAGTTATCCCACTATTAGGCAAAGCATGCCAGTGAAGACAGTCCACCTAATTCTTCCCCTAAATTTCAAAGTTCTGCACTAAAACCTAATACCTGAGTTGAGGCTCCGTAGGGTAGCAGAATTAGAATTTGAAAAATAAACAGTAAGGGAACTCTTTCAGTGGTGCTAATTTGCTTTGGCTACTTCATAAGACCACTTGAACGGAAGAGACCTCAAGTACTGCCCATTTACTGGGGACCGCTGTCAGCCCCCTCGAGTGAGTTCCAAAGGAAGATCTATCTGTCTATCTCGGTCCCACCTGCCTCGGCCTTAGTCAGGACCTCAGGGGGCAGTCAGGTGGGTAGGCTTGAAGCTATCTACTTAACCTGGTCCTCAGAGCTATGAGACTGCAGAGAAAGGAGACTGATGTCTGGGGCAACTGGGGACCAACACATAGGACATTTGAGAAAAATACCATTATAGATATCTATCCTGGACAGACAGATACTAGGTGTTCCCCTGGACAGGAAATCTGAAAATTTTTCTTCTAATCCCAGATCCACCACTAGTTTGTGGTGTGAACTTGGGTAAGTCCTTACTTTCTTTGCTCCTTGATTTTTTTCCCCAGTACAGCAAGAGATGAAGCTATGTGATCACCATGGTTCTTTCTAGCTTGGACACTGTGAAAGTCAAATATGGAATGTAGTGTTTTTAAGTTTCCTCAGGTAGAGGGACCAACACACTAACTCCAAGGAGCATTTCCAAAAACATGATCCTGCTCAGGAGCTTAGTTCTTGATAAGAAGACAGTTTGAAAGCCAGATAAACAGAAGATTTAAGATTTAAGAGATGATACAGAGAGAGATACAGATATGTAGATATTCGCCTTCTACTCTACCTTCTTTTTTTCATGATATTTTTCCCTTTTTTAATTCCTGCAAATGGTCTCCCGAGCAGAAATAGATTAGAGAAGGGTTTCCAAAGCATATTCCATGGTACAAATAACCAGAGTTCTGTGCCTAAAGAATCTGGGAAATTTTCATTTTATTTGCCACTCTTGAAGTGTCACAACTCTTATTGGCATTTGAAGGTTCTAAGAAGTCCTGCAGCTTAAGAGCCTGTTTACTTTTTCTTAACCCGGTAATCCTCAAATTTACTTGATCTCAGAGCTCTCTTATAACACCTATTAACACCTGAGGGGCTGATGTTCTGTGGAACATACTTTGAGGAATGGGGATGGCACAGCATTATTCCCCGATGCTGAATCTAGTGGCATGCATCTGTATGAGGCCCGTATGCATCACATTGCACTTTGTCCTTATTCCAGTTAAACTTCCTCTCTTCCTTAGGTCCCACCTAATATGAATGGCATCATGATCAATTATAATGACTTAATCGTTTAATTGCAATATGTCCATTTGGTCAGTGGTTCCAGGGTTATGTGTGATTTACTGAATTGGAAATCTGTCCATCCATGCATTTATTGATTCATGTTTTCAGTCAAAGAACACTATTAAGAGGCTTCTGGTTCAGGATGGCAGATGGAGAACACACTTGTTTCCTTCTCTTCTGCAACCCCACTAAAGTGATAATAAAAGATGCAACAGAGGAATAAATTCTGCATAGCAAACAGAACAGGAGGGGGCACCTTGAGCACACAGAGCAGATGCGAGAAACAAAGCAGCCATGGCTGAGAAGATGTAGAAGGGGGCTTAGGGCAGGGGGGGAGCCCATCTGCTGGGAAGCACCCCAACTGGGTACTGATAAAGGATCCTCTGGAAGGAAGGATAAGAGCAGGAAGAAGAATGAGATTTCTCTGTGGTGCTGTTAACCCATATGGTCTCCACCCACTTTGCAACCCAATTTTTCCAGATAAAATTTCCCACAGGGGAGAGAAAATGGGAGCACATCTCTAAAAATTCATGTGAACTGAAAGAATTAGGGCTACTAGTGGGAACATTCATGCCCAGAGCAGCATGTCCATCATGCTGGCACTGGGGAGCGGGCACCTGCAAACGGCCTGCCCCAGACACTTGCCACCAGGCCAGTCCTGACATAGGAAACAAGCACCATCTATGGACATAGAGGTTCCTGTGAGTGTGCCTGGGCTCTCCCTTTTAAATATAAGGGACTCATCCTGGATCACCCCACATATGAAGCACCTAGTAGTGTGAATATGACATAAAAAAAATCAACCCCAAAGGAAACAAAGGTAATTTAGGTAAGAGGTTAACTTGAAAGATAAATCTCTTTAGAAAGATTCAAGACTAAGAAGAATGGGGAATGAACATATTAGAGAAATAATAAAACAAATTTATCAGAGATAAAGGAGACATGTGTTTTCTGATTGAAAGAGCCCACCAAATGCTAGGAGGAATTTTTATTAAGATCCATACTAGATATATTGTATTGAAACTGCAGCACCTCAGGGTTAAAGAAAGATTCTGAAAGCTTCCAAAGACAAAAAAACAGATTAATTACAAAGAAATTAGCAATAAAACCAACCTCAGACTTCTCCTCTGTCACAGATGCTAAACAACACAGAAGCTAGACCTTCACATTTTTGAAGCAATATTTCTAATCCAGAAACTATAGCCAGAAAAGCCATCAATCCAGTGTGAAGACAAAATTAAAATATTTTAGGCACTCAAAGATTCACAAAGAAGTTTCCCCCAGAGGACATTTCCTGAGGATGATGAGACCCAGTGAAAGAAATTCCAGAATAATAGCTGAACTGGAGGCCCAGAAAAGCAATTGGTACACATTAAAAGAGGAAGTCAACATCTTCAAGAAGGGGGAGATTTTTCAAGGAATGTATAGAAGTGTTAGTTATATGGCCAAAAAGGCAGATAGAAAATAAAAGAGAAAAAAGGAAGAAAGAAGGCAGATATAAAATAGGTAAAAGAGAAAAGCAATTAGAAATTTCTGGGGAAACAAACTGCAGAAGAAAATCCTGATTCAAATGTAAGGCAAATTAAAACGTGCCACAATTTTGATAAGTGACAATGTAAGAAAGAGAGGGAAAGACTGGGAATATCCATTTGATCCTGATGCTGTAAACATTCTGGAGTGCGATATATTATTGGACCTGTAGAAAAGGATTATAACTATAATCTTGTTCACTGCAGTAAAAAAATATATAGTCATCAGTATAAAAGCTCTGTTTATTGATTTTCAAAGTTTGGCATCAACTGTAAACAAAACACAGGGCCTTAATCATTCTTACACAACCTTGACAATGTAAAGGACTAGCAGGGCTGACACGGGAGGTAGACATGGAGGAGGTAAGTGCGGAGAAGGCAGGAAGACCGATAGCCTCAAGTCTAGCCAGGAGAGTCAGGCAGTTCCGCTAAGGCTGATGAACAGGCAATACATTTGCCACATAAAGTCCAAAAGGTGACTAATAAAAATAAAAAGGGATTTAAAAAATCAAGAATTAGTAGGGGAACCAGGTCATTTTTCTTACTATATCAACAACATAAGGAGTCTACAGTTGTTGAACCAACAAATTACTTTATGACCACGATAATATTTAGAATCATGAAGGCAGCCACCAAAAGACATTAGAGACCCTCAAAAGTGTTTCTGTGACTTGGTGAGAGGAGCATGATTTGGGGATAGCTTTTTTAAAAATATTATTATGGGCTATTCTGAAGTATTTGACCCCTTGCCATGTGTGTGTGTGTGTGTGTGTGTGTGTGTGTGTGTGTGTGTGTGTGTATATGTTACGTTTATTTTTAAAGTCATTGAATACCTGTCATGTGGCAAGCATGGTGTTAAATATCAGACATTTAGAGGTGGTGCAAGCCTTCTAGCAGAAGCATCTACAGAAACACATGATGCTGGGGCAGGAGCCCTTCCCAGGGCTGTATGTATATAAACTAGAAAAGAAGAAGCAGGTAGGGAATCACAGTACAAAGCGTATTTGGCCAACGGACTGAAACTGTTGGTATAGAACCCTCAGAGAGGCAAATTAGGAGAAATCTTTAGGACTTAGGGGCTTGGAGACTTGACATGGTTCTTTTCGTCTGACAGTATTCTAGGCAGGCAGATAGAATTACTGACAGAGCGGAGCTGTTAAGGTCCTTAGAGAGACTCTCTCCAGCCCTTTCATTTTACAAACAAAGGAAGCTTGGTAGTGACAGAGCCAGGGCTCGAATTTAGTCCTTCGGATTCCAAATTTAGTGGCAGATGAAAGGAGCCCTAAACTAAGACACCCCCCCGAAGCAGGAAATCAACATTTATCACATATCTACTAAGGGCCAGGCACTGTCCCAGCCACTTTATGCATACTACTTAATTAAATCTCCACAATAGCCTTATGAGGTAGGCTATGCACATAGTAAATCTGATCAAACTAAGGTTTAAAGAGTTTAAAATTACTTGTTTCAAGCCTAGAACTGGATAGAGACAGAGCTAGGATATAAAAGAGACTCTTCTGACCTCAAGGTCCATGCCCCTTGGTTTCTGGCCCATAATTTTAGCCTTGCTGGCTGACAGGAGAGCAGCACATCCCTATATTGGTGTCTCGAGATAAAAATAATAACCATTTCATATTTAATCATTGAACATATCAACACGATCCAATAATAAGGAAAACATGATCCTGGCACCATATAAAGCAGGGCTCTTTGATCTGCTTCTCCACTGCCCCGTGGCCCACACTGGGGGAAGGTCTGTGAGCTACCAGGCCGTCCTTCTTAATTAGAAGGGACCCCAGGAGCCTTCACACAGCCCTAAGCTATTCTGAGCAAAATAAACAGGAAACGGAAAAGAGGGAGAAGAGAGATAAATTCTCCCTGACTTTAAAAGATTTATACTGACAATATCCCAAGGAGCTTATGAAATGTATTTTTTCCTTTATTTATTTTTTATTTTTTTGGTAAAGGAAAGCTGCTGACGAAGAGATAGCTCTCAACTGTAGAGTTTCATTGAGAGTGAAAATACTTTAAGCTCAGTCTCTTATTGACAGTCCCGTTGCACAGAATAGAATTCATATAAACATCATCTCCCATATTAGAAATGGGAAAATAATCCATCATCCAGTCAGCTTTGAAAGAGGCCCATTATTAAGGTACTGAATTACAAGGGTAGAATTTACGTGTGTTTCCATACCCAGGAAGGAGGCACGGTGCTGCAGGAAGGCACCCTGAGCCCAGCACCTGCAGCTTGATTTTCTCCTGCGGGGCCTGGATTTCCCAGGGATGTGTGCTTGTGTGTGTGTGTATTACACACACATGCATGTAAATCTTTCTGAGAAGAAGGGGAGCACTGCCTTTATTTTGCCCACATTCTTTCCTTTGGTAGCTAAAAAAACTGGTTTAAATCCAACTTAAGAACATCAGAATACCGTCTCAGACCAGGGCACAGTTGTTGCTCCCTTATGGGTGACATATGTGACATTCTCATAACCCCAGACCACACCCCTGAGGTGTCTGGAGCAAGACTCTGCCCCCAAGAAATGCTTCCATGACTCTCACCTGCTCCAGACACACACTTGATCTAGTATTGGAGACTCTAGTCAATCCCAGAGTGCACCCCCAATGTGGCACCTTTGCTTGCAACAGTAACATACTAAACGCATCACATTCCCATTGAGTCGCATCCTTGCCTAGTGCAGACTGGTGGTGTCTGATAGGTTGGGTTGCTATTGATTCCGCTTCCCCTAACCATACCAGATTAATCTTCCTGAAACACCATTCTGATGATGTCACTCTCCTGCTCAAAAAGCTTTTCCGGCTTCCTGTTACCCACAAAATTAAGTGGAGCATCTTCAGCCAGGAATTAAATGTTCTCTATGGTTTCATCCTGCCCCCACCACCCCAGCCTCATTTCCCAGCCTCTCTTCATGAACCCCACTCTGCAGCCAAATGCCACTACACACTCTCTACCTTTAAGCATTTTCCCGTTTTCTCCTCAACTCCTGCCCAGCCGGTTCAGCCAATATCTTTGTTTTTCTCTCCCTTTAAGACCTAGCTCAAAGGTCATCTTCTTTATGAATCTCCCCAACTGAACCTAATGTCTCCTTCCTGAAGCCTCCCAAAGTGCTGTACCTGTACGTGTCTTATGATTTTATAACCTCTACTTTTGATTATAGTTGTTTCATAACTCATCACCCCTACTGGACCTGGAGTTCCTTGAAGGCCAGAACTGGTTTATGCCTGTGTCCCCAGGGCAGAGCCTATGCTTGGATGGTGGCTCAAAGTAGACATCCAAGAAATGAAATCTGAGGGCAGCAAGGAGTAAGGAAGCCAGCGAACAAATGGATTTGGTCCATTACCCAAGTGCCTGTATCTTTCTCCCTTCCCATTCCCCTGAGTTTCTGAACTACAGAACTTGGCCACAAGGCACCTGATCATATTTTGAGATAAAGGATACAATGGGATAATGAGAAAGATACTAGGGAAAGAGCAGTGATGAGGAGTCCACAGAACTGGTGGAGTCTGGTGTGGACTTCCAGATTAAGGGTTCAGACAAGTCGTTTCCCCATTCTGACCTCCAGTCTGCTTCTCTAGAAAAGTGAGGGCATTATATGAGATGATCTCTAAGTCCTTTCCAATTCTGTCTTTGATTCTAAACCCTTTCTTTTACTTCTGTGCCCATGACAAGAATGTCTTCCCCATTGTTAAACAGGGTAATAATATAGATTATTTACTGAGGGTGGTAGAGCACTTTTCAAAGCCCCAATGCCACGCTGAAACTTCCCAACAATTATAGAGGATTCAGCTTCCGTATGGACCCCATGACCCTGATCCAGCTGAGAAACACCGTTGTGCTGACCTCATCCTAATTTTAATCAGAAGCCACATTTATCTACCTCCAGAACATTACAAATCTCCAATTCCTGATGCAATATCTTCTCCTTGGAAAACACTTGCCTTCTGGAAGGAATTTCTTCTTTCATCTGCATCATTCTCTATTGCAGGCTGCTAGTGTATTTCCCTACTTGGTAAATTGGGTTATCTGCCCAAGGAGACTTAATTCGAAATGCTGGGGGTGGTTTGAGAAGTCTGAGCACTCATTAGCTAGGTCCCACTGGAGGAGTCAGGGATCTTTTTTGGAATAGGCTTCCACTGCAAAAGAAGCAGCATCTAATGGTCCAAAACGTCAGTGCAGAAGTGTGGCAAGTAAAATTAATGCATCCAAAGGAACGCCTGGAACAATATAATGATGCTGTGCTTTTATGCTGACAGTAATCCCCATGAATATAGGTTTCTTGTAGGGCACTTGGTCTGAGCTACTGGAATTAGGGTTGGCTTGCCCCAGAGGAAAACTACCACCAGCATGGCACCAGGGGGACTTGTAAGGCTTTCTTTGTGGAGATCAGTTGCAAATTCACTTGATTCTTAGACTCAAGAGCTAAAAGCACCCTTAAGAGATTATTGAGTTCAGCCAACCCTTCTCACCCCATTTTATAAATGAGGAAACTGAAACCTGAGAAAGTTCATCCTTTGCCCAGGATCACTCAGCTGGTAAATGAAGGAGCAGGAGTCATGAGCTGAACTACCACATAATAAGTGACCCAACTGCTGCCTCTCCAAGCCTCCTGCCTCTCAAGGAAAATCTTGAACTGGTCATAACGGATATGAGAGCCTAGAGCCATCCCGGGCATTCCTGGGAAGATCTGAATTGTCCAACAGATATAAATTGAGTCCAAAGTAGGTTTGAATGTGATGTGGAGAACTCAGATTAGCTCTGATTTAAACTGTGACCTGTAGGGTGGCCTGGGATGCCCTGGAGTGCCCTGGTTTGTGGGGTGTGGAGATACCCTATATGGATGTTACCAAGGTGGCACTGATGTTCTGGCTCTACTCTTGGCACAGTTACTGAGGGAGTCACTCTGTTCAGGCTGTCCCCCTAGACCAGGAAGTAAACCTATAAGAATGTCTTAGCACTTGGGTTTCTGATTCTGGCCGCTCTCTGGGGACTAGGTGCTACCCCTAGGAGAATATTCTTCTCCTATTTCCTGTGAGACATTGTCAGTTATGCCTACTGACTGGCAAAGAATCTGTGAGTTATCACCTATAACTTAAGGCAGTCAAAGTCAAATAACTGATCATTTTTTAGGGTGCTTCCTCTCTACCTAAAACTAAGTAGAGTGCTCTCCATGCTAACCTCACAGAATCCTCACAACCACCCTTTGAAGTAGATGTTTTCATTCCCATTTTACAGATGAAGAATCTGAGACTCAATAAGATAGTGCTGGTAATGGGGGAGATAAGGTGAGGAAGTGGATCTGCCTGATTATAAAGCCCAAGTCCCTGGTCACCGTCCTCTTGCCTCAGGCTTTACTCTCCACAGGAAGTCTAAGAGCGGGGAGGAGGGCTGGGTGTGCCCCAAGGTGAGAAAGGCCTCCAGCACCACAGGCTTGGATGCTGTTGGTCTCCAAATCCTGCACAGAGATGATGCAGGTTCTCCTGTCTGAACACACCTACAGAGTCACTTTCCCTGTTTCTTGGCAGGCTCCTTCCTCCTGCTCAACACCTCAGCAAACTCCAAGCACACCATCCTGAGCCCGTGGATGAGGAGCGGCAGTGAGCACTGCAGGCTGGCCGTCTCGGTGCACAGGCACCTGCAGCCCTCTGGGAGGTACGTCGCCCAGCTGCTGCCCCACAACGAGGCTGGACGAGAGATCCTCCTGGTACCCACTCCAGGGAAGCATGGGTAAGTCCCTCACCATAGTCAAAATCAGCACAGAAAAGGCAATTTTGCTTTTGGCTACAAATTTCCAGGGTGACATCTACTTAAAACTCACAACCATCCTTTAATGGGTAGGGTACAGATTGAGCCATTACTGCTAACATTCCCTGGGTAGTGTCTTGGGCACTGATCTGTGGGGCCTTCTGGCTGCCTGGGCTGGTAGGCCTTCCAGAGGCCAGGGGCCATCTGGCAGAGTGGGCATTTAATGAGTGGGTGTTAAAGATACTCATTTCCCAAAATCCAGACGGAGCCAAGAAGAAAACAGCCAAGGGGAGTGTGAAAAAGGCCAAAATGAATGTAATCTAATATGCTGGCAACTGCAGAATTTTGGTGCAAAAGGAGAGAAAAAAACTATTGTGGCCACCTGAGCAGGCCCTACAGGAGTGGGGGACCCCAGAGCAGGATCCGTCAGGGATGCCACATGGTATCAGTTCAGTAGAGATTAGAACAAGTGTTGTTCCAGAATCCTCTAAGGCTTACACAGCAGTGAAGTCACACCCAATAGCCATGTCAGTGAACTCTTCTCCACTTCCAGGAGATATTCACCTGGTCACTCAGTGACCCATAAGTCCTCTAGTGGTGGTGCTGGAAAGCAGACTTGAACCAGGGCATCTTTGTGCCTGCCTTTTTTGTTGTTGTTGTTCCATAAGTATAAATACCGTCCTAAGAAGCCAGTTTTGAGGGACCACAGAGCTGATTGCTTTGTACTCAACAAGGGTTAGAAATCCTTCTTTGTCATATGGTTGCAAGAGAAAGACCTCCAATCTGTAGCTAAGCCTAGACTTAGCCTCCATCTAAAAAAATTCCTTTCAGGGGGTCCCATCAGAAGATGATAGAAGCCATCCTCCACCTCCATAGTGTGCTGGCTCGGGCTGGGAGATCTGTCTACTGCTTTTCCAATAAAGCATATGGCCTCCTTGGTAATCTCTTGAAAGTCTCCACACTACTCCCCTGCTACTACTGACCCACGTATATTTAGCTGTGCTTCAAAGAACTACAAGCTGCTATAATCCCAGCAGGAATGAAATCTTGGCTTCCAGAAGGATGCTTTCCCCCCAACCAAACCTCATATCCATCGTCTTGCCTCTGATATGCCTCATTGGGCTGTTTAGGAGGGGCCCAGCCACCAAGTGCCTCTTGCTCTGTTCACAAGAAATCAGGAATATTGGGTGTCTGACTGCCCACCCCTGTAGATGAGCTGTCCTCTGGGTCCAAGCCTCCCTCCAGCATGACCTCCCTTTCTTGTGTAGAGGCCAGGTGGGAAGGCCTCCCGTCTTGGGTGAGGCTGGAGGTGGCTTTGGCTGCAGTGCCATCATATAGGCATTTGTCCAGCCTCGTGAGCTGTTCTGACTTCTGCACTCAACACCTGACCTGGCAGAGATCAGAGAGTGCTGCTGGAGGCTGCTGGGACTTCCAGCAGTCAAGCTATTGAGGCACTCACTGCGGGTGGGGCTCATTGCTGTCACAGGGGGAAGTGGAGTTCAGTGTGTCCCTGAAATGCAGTCTGAGAACATGCATGCATGTGAGAGGAAGAATGCTGGAGAGACTTCAGCACTTCCTGAGTAGCAGGGCCTGGGCGGCTGTATAGAACAGTCAGGAACAAAGAGGGACTCTGTGGCATCTTGCTACTCTGATGGACAGTGACTGCAATGGGGTATGGGAGGGGAACTTGATAATAAGGGTGAATGTAATGACCACATTGTTTTTCTTGTGAAACCTTCATAAGAGTGTATATCAATGATACCTTAATAAAAAAAAGTGAACGAAAAAAAAAAAGAACAGTCAGGAAGACAACAACTCAATACAGCTAGCCACAGGGCTTGCAAAGAGTTTGTCCCTCTTTATCTTCCTATGAGTTCCCATGAGAAACTAGGCAGAGAGGGGAATTGGGAAGTGACATGGCCCAAATGGACTCCAGATCTCCCCTTCCCTAGTCTTGCTCTTTCCAGGAAACCCATATCCTCTCTGCAGAACTCGGAGGGAAAGAGGAAATGGGAGGTGAAGGAACTTTGCAAAAAGAGATGATCTAGAGTCTTTGGTGCTTTAAGACAGGTGAGCCCAGGGGCAGATGATGACAGTCTTCCCTCCACAGGAGATGAGAAACAAGGGGACTCAGGCCACATGGCTTACGCAGACTGTGAACTCCCCCTGAGGCAGCCATGGCTACTAGCCTCAGGCCCACCCCCTGGCCAATGCATTTCCTTTCCAAGGCGACTGTTCCATAGCCAGAGTTGGTCTCCCCACTGGAGAGTGGGAGCTGAGGCAGGGGAGGAGAGCAGGAGTCCTGGGGCAAGCCCACTGACTTGGTGGTTTTGCCTACGGCTGCCCCGACATCCATGGGGCCTTGGCCTCGGGCCACCTCCCTGCATCTCTGTGCAGAGATGTTCTCCCCAAGCCCTGGCAGAGCACCTTGGAGTTTAGTGATGAGCAGGAGTGATTCCAAATAACAACTAAAGAGGCCCAAGCCAGCTGCTGCACTCCACCAAGATCAGTGTGGTGTGGGTGGACGGTGGCAGCTGCAGGGGCAATCCACAGACTGCCCTGCTGCATGAGCTGCTCTCCTCCCTGGACACCTTGGCGAGCTGGGGGACACAGGCACTTGTCCAGCATTTGAAAGAGCTGGGCATTTGTGTAGAGTTGGATTGGGGTTGCCCAGCCTCAGCACTCTTAAAATCTGGGGCCCGATAATTCTTTTTGTGGGTACTGTCCTGTGCATGGTCCCCAGCTTCCCAGGCCTCTACCTACCTAGGTGCCAGCAACACCTCCCCTGGTTGTGACAAAAAAGTCTCCAGACATTGCCATATGTCCACTGGGGGACAAAAATCACCCCTGTTGAGGACCATTGAAATAAATAGTACATTTTAGAGCTGGCAGAAAGCCTGGGATTTACCTGGTTCAACTTTGTCAGTTCACAAGTGTGGGAACTGAGGCCCAGGAAGGGGAGGGGCCTTGGTCACATGGTGGGTGTCAGTGTAGGTAGGCAAGTGTCTTGAGTCCCACACTCATGTATATGTGCCAACCACTGTACTAGGTACTGGGTTATAAAGATATATAGGCTCAGCCCCTCCTGTTGAGTAATAACTAATGCAAACACTTACTAAGCATTTCCTAGATATGCTAGCCAGTCACTCCTGTGCACTTTACATGAATTTTATTAGTTAATACTCAACAATACAATGAAGCAGTCCCTTCATTATTATTTTCCATTTTGCACAAGAGGAAATTCAGTGAGGTCAACGAAATAACCTGCCCAAGGTCACCAACTAGACAGTGTGGAGTGGGTCTGAACCTAACCAGCCTGACTTCAGATTTATTTTTTATCCCCTGTTGGAAGAGCTCAATAAAGCCACAGTTGTGCAACATAAAAATGGTTATGCTGTGAATCAAAGCCCTAATGCAAGTCCTAGTTCACAATTCAGTTGCTGGTTCCATGAACTGTTCTTTATTGGGTGCTTTCAATTTGTTAGGACCATAGAGGTACCAGAGGTACAATAGGCCAGCCTTTGATGGTCCATGAAAGCATTGCCTTTCATGAGCTGTGATTTCAGGAAACCCCATCCCATCCCAAGTCTCAGTTTCCCCATCTGTAATGAGGGGCAGTTGAGGCTGGCCCTGCTCTGTGGTGCTGTGGGGTCAGTGCAATAAGGGAAGTGAAGGGTTTTGCACACTCTGATCAGGATGCAAATGAAAGAGGCCATTATTTAACACCCCAATTTGCTCTGCTCAGAATCTGGGATCACAAAGGATTGAGACACATCTGCTCTGATTATGGCGGCAGTGCCAGTCTCACGAATCCTTTGCTTCTGAGCTCCTCCACAGTTTGCCTCTCTGGAGGCTCGTGCCCCTTAATGTCATAGATGACCTCACCAACACAGTGCTCACTGTAGCAAAGGGGACTCAATGAAATCCTTGTACTGACGACAATGGTGATTACAAATGGGGCTGACTTCCTCTCAGAACAGAACATGGTGATTTGGGGACCACTATTTGGAAAACAACATTCAGCATTTGTAGTAACAAGGAAGGAAGTTGTCATAGCAAAGTAGGCTTGGGAGAGCCTGACTCATAAGAGTGGGCTGAGGAATGACAAATCTGGGGCCACCAAGTCCCCCAGAAACCGCCAAGTCGTGAGCACACAGTGTAGCTCTGGGGAGCAGCAGCCTGCTGGGAGACACCGGAGGCAGCAGAAAGCAGTCAGGAATCCCAGCAGCTGCCCCCTTCCAAGTCCCTGGAAAGCAGCAGCATGCATGAGGTCTGATGAATCACCGAGCATGAGTGCCCACATCTGCCAAGGCGGCCTGGGTTTGGCCCGAGTCTCCCAAGGACAGATGACAATGAGTGCCCAGTCGGCTCATCTGCAGGGACAGAATGGCCACAGAAGCAAGGAAGCACAGAAACGGGCTGTCAAACAGCCCAGCCCTGTGGGCTGCAGAATCCAGCAGGCAAAGGACATTGTCACTACGAATGAGAGACCACAAAGTTCCCGTGAATTGAATGAATCTGATAATACCTATTTAATATGGTGAACTGGAAAAATGGCTCACACTTATTAAGTGCCCAATTGTGGTAGGTTCTTAATAAATGTTAGAACCTTTGCAGTTCATACATTCACTTAATGACCATGGATCAAGCTTCCCCTACATAATAGGTGCTAGAAACACACAGCCAAAGACGGCACAGGCACAGCTTTCAGGGAGCATCCAGGCCCGTAAGGAAGACATGAGTGTAATAGCAACAGCACATGCTTGTGCAGATGTTTATAAATTGGGGCCCAGAGATACTGGGAGGCGAGCTAAGATCACCAGCTGGCCAAGCCAGCACAGGCAGCCTCGCTCCTGCTTCTGCCTCCTGTGCTGGCTTCCTTTCTGCTGAAAGCTATTTTAGAAAGAGCAATCTAGCAGCGACGGGCAGTGTGAAATTGGACTCAGGAATACAACCTCAAGGATTGGTGGTGTCTCAGGCTATGGGAGCAACTGTCCAGGGCTCCTCCCTGGATATCCTTCACAAGGCTCCTTTCCTCTCCCAGCATGTGGCCTTCTCCTGCAGCCTGTGTATCTGGGGACTGTATTATGTGTGACCGGAACTGCACAGTGTATGGAGAGAAGAATTGGGCCCTGAGAGGATGGAAGTCGCCAGTCATTTGAATTACTAATACAGGAAAAGATGTTTTAAATCTAAAGGATTTGGTGATACTCGGGCTTGAGCCAACATAAGCTGTCAGGGCCATTTAACAGTGCAAAAAGGATGGCAGAGAATAAGATTCTTCTCAGCATAAAGCTTCACCTTTCTGCAGGACCTTAACCCCTACACAGAGGAGAATTGAGTTCCATCTCACCCATTGATTTCCTGGTGGGGAAGCCAAGGGCTAGAGGCACGATGTGACGTGATGAAGGTCAAATGTCATGCTCCTGGCAAGGCCAGTACTCGTGCCCCTGTCAGCACTCCGGAGCCCAGCCCTCCTGAGCTCCCATCTGTCTGTCACCCGGCTGAACAGCTGCATCAAGAAATCCTCACATTCACTGCTCTTCCATTAAAATCTGCAGCCACCCTCCCAAAGTGAAAAAAAATCTATGTCCATACTGGGTAACCATACAGCTTCCACATTTATTTAAAACAGTCAGTTCTGACCAAAGATCCGAGCTTTGAAACTAGTAACAATCCTAATAGGAGGCCTGCCAAAGGCATTTGACCCAAAGTGAGCCTGACGTGTGGGTGTCTGAAGGCGCTGTGTCAGGCCTGGTTCCACCACCCATTTGCATCTCTTCCCAGCCTCAGCTTCTTACCTTCTAAAGTGGAGATTCTGGCTGCACTCTTCTTCCTTCCTCCATCCTACACACCAGTGACTCCACTTCAGGTTTCCACTCAAGACTGGAGAACAGGAAATCATTTTCCCCACCCCAGACTCCTGCTCTTTGCCCCCCGCCCCCACCCCCAGTCTGGCCACCAGAGACCTTCCGCCATTCGTGTAAATGGACCGATGGCCTCAGGAGGCGGAGGGGAGCTAGGAGCAGGTTAGAGCAATGTGGAAAGATGCCACAAGGGGCTTGCTTCTGGAAAGATGCCTGGGTGCCTTTGCTGACCTGGGCTGGGGTTAACTTCAGCCAGCCCAGGGCCATGTGGCAAGTCTGGCTCGCGTGGGGAAATCAGAGGCCTGTGGAATTCAGCCTCCCCCCCCCAGCCAAAGTTCTCCTCGAATCCTGCCTGCCTGATAAACAGGATTGGAAAGAGAAAAGGTGATCATTTATTGAAATTGATGCCCCGAGTGGCAGTGTCACAATGATTTAATTTCAGGCCCAGTGTTTTCTCACTTTCAAAGTCATTCATAGTGTCGGCTTCTCTCTTTTTCCCCTTGGTCTGAATAACATGCTGATAAATACACAGTAAGGGCTTTAATGTCTAGGTGATTTACACTAAAAAGAGAGAGCCATTCAAAAGCTTTAAATATAAATGTAAAAGCCTTAAAACTCACACCCAGGCTTGTCAGGGGCATGGTCCCTGGGCACCTGGGCACTGAGACAGTTGCACAGTGTGAGTTCTCTGAGCAGAATGCGGGCTCGGGACTTGGGTCCTGGGTGTGCTTGGAGGTAGCGCCTACACGCAGCACGAGCTTAGGCAAGTCCCTGAATCTCCATGAGCCTCAGCTTCCCATCTGTAAAATGGTAATAATTGACCCACGTCACAGAGCTGTTGTGAGGATGAAATGAGCGCGCAGAGCAATGCGCTCCTCCCACCGCACCCCCATGGCCGCTGCTGCTTTCAGGGGTCCCGGGCCCTCCAGACTGCTCGGGGTTGTGGGGATCTGTGTGAGGACAGCCAGGGACAGCGATTTCACCCCCCTCCCCCTCAGAGGGACCACCTGTGCTCCCTAAGCTGGACCCCAAAGCACCAGTCCCACTGGCTGGGTCTGGATTTACCACATTTTCTACTCCTGTGAGTAGTAATATTGAAGCAACTACTAAAATGCTAGTCTCCTCTGGAGCACCTGGACTTTAAGGTCTCTGGACCTGGAAGGTCTTGAGCTTTCAGGTACTAATCAGAACCACACATTTAATAAAATTCATACTTAGGATAAGTCCTATCCTAAGTGCTTCTGATGTTACTAGTTTTGGGAAGGGCCATGAGCTTAAGTATTTTTAGAAAACAGCACAGGGATTCTGGTGTGCATCAGAAATTAAGAATCACAGCTAACACCTCAGCTTGAGTGGGCTGATCACATCAACTGGTAGCTTTCTGTCACCATTTGCTAAACAGTAAGGAGAGAAGTCAAACAGAAAGCTAGGAGAGGTGAGATGGACTTGTGTGCAGGGTGCAGTCATGATTCTTCTCCTCATGGGTGGACATGCTTGTGACAAGGCTCTCCAACCCTGGCCTGGTCCTGCCTGTGCGCCCCTCCCCACTGCATCCCCCAGGAAGCTGGGGGTACCCACAGCCAGGTATGGGGCTGGTCTCCACCAGTGGGTCTGCTCAGGGCATGCATGTTATTCTCTTTCCAAACGGACTGTGGCTTTTAGGGCCACCAGGGACTGAGAAGAATATAGAGTGTACTAGAGAGAGCCAGACCTTTCAGAGTCAGAGGGAGTGTCCATCCATCCATCCGCCACCCACCAACCACCATCCATCTTTGCTCTTCAGAATGTCATGTGTTAACTCTTATCTAGGTATCAGGTTAACAACAGAGCCCTGCCACTCCTTTTTGTTCTCAGGAGGTAGATACTATGCTGTTAATATTCATGGTGACTATCTCTATAGTGTGTATTCAGGTTACCAGGTGCATCTACATCCATCAACATATCTCATCTTCTCTGCAATCATGTCATATATATTACTGCCCTCCTTTTTACAGGTGAGCAAACTGAATCTTAGAGAGGGTCAATGATTTTCCCATAGTCCTGGGTAACATATAGGGGAACACAGATCTCTTAGATCTTTCTTTTGCTCACATTTCTCCAAGGAGGCCTTGCAGTTGAACCCTGCTATCATGCCTGGCTCCGAGGAAACTGAGATCTGTTCTCAACCAGTCGGGAAAGGTTTCTCCCAAGAAGACTCATCTGATAATTTGTTATCTAATTGTGAGCCACAAACCTTGAAGGTAGAGACCTCAGTGTGCACATCTTCTTATTCCGCACAGTGCCTGGCAGAATGCCTAGCACATAGTAGGTATTCTGTGTTAGGTAAGGGGGACACCCGATCGATTTATGGTAGTTCTACAATGCAGCTATTCTGAATCCCAGGCTCTGAGTCTAAAAATTAAAGCTCAGTCCAAGATCACACAAGAGTGTTTAATCAATGAAAAGTCTTTTCTTCCCACCCTCTGCCCACACCCAGGGACAGAGGTATAATCCTCCCCAGGGTGCAGGAATGAGCTGTTGGAGTGCATCTCAACTGTGAAGGTTGCCACTAAGTACAAAGGACAATTCCTTTCCTGGCAGGTACAACTTTTACTCACTATTGTTTTCACTGATGGGCGTCAAGAAAAATAAATGAAAAGACCATCAGCTTCTGCCAGTTTTGACCTTCAAGATTTGGCAGCCCAAGGCTTGTAGTGGGGTTCTTTTGAGCTGCTTGCTTTTGCTTTCCCAGTCTGCCCTGGATATTTGAATGGTTGAACACAATGAAGATGAGAGGATTGTGAATACCTATAACCCCTTGGCTTGTCAGGAGATCTTGGCAAATCCCATAATGATAAATAGATGTCGTCTACAAAGAAAAGTCAAAATGCATAGAAACAATCACTTCTGACCTCAGAAGTGTTTATTGAACCTCACCATTTCCCAGCAGAAAGGGAGGTGTTAAATAGGCAACAGACCACTGGTGTCAAGGAATTCACTCATTCATTCCGTCAGGTACTCTGCCAACAAATGTTTATGTGTCTTCCTCTGTCCCAGGCAGAGTAAGTGGTTGTATTCTGATGGTTCATCCTGCCTTCCAGGGACTCACAGTGAGATTTGGTGTTAGATGACTAGGGACAGTTGTGATGCTTTGGGGAAAGGGCTGTACTGGGTGTGTGAACTAGTCACAGGTGGGGGTGGGAAGTGCTGAGGAACATATGCCCAAGGGAGCTGGTGACCGGCAGGCAGGCTGGTCTGAAGGGGGAAGGGGAGTGGTCAGGCGGACACAATGCGGAGGCGTCCCATGCCGAGAGGGAACATGTGCCACAGCCTGGCAGCTTGAGAAGGGAGATGGTGTGCTGGGCCGCATGAGCCCTGAGCCACCCCGCTCCTGCCAGCCTCAGAGTGCTCACACTTCTGTATGTAGGTGCCACTGGCTTGAGTGGCCACAGAACCTGTCCCCTCCCCACTGAGGCAGTCTCCAAACAGAAACACCTCATGCCTGAACCTTCCCACCTCCTCTCCACCACTTCTTGTAGCAAACGTCCTGCTATAAGTGCTCAGAAAATTTCACCCTGGGTCCATGTGTGCAACTATTTTCTACCCCAGGGCAAGCGGACCTCAAGTACAAGCCGTTTACCCATTTTGGTTACGGTTGGCTCAGACTCGAGGACTTCCCTGTCACCCCTCCCCAGCTCGCCCTTTGCAGAAGGAGTAGCTGAGGCGGTTATTCCTCATGATTGCCCTCTGCCTGCTTCTCCACCACAGAGACCCTTACTCGTTGTCAGCACCCAGTTAGTTCCATGTCTCCTCTGAGAAGCCCCTTTAGGGTTCCCTGAGTGGCACTGGCCCTGAAGCCTTGTGATGATCCAGCCACAGGCCTGTCTCTCCCACTAATCAACAGGGATCCAGTGCCCTACTGCAGCTGGCTCCCAAGTGCCAACACAGAAAGGACAGGGGAAGAGTGGGGTGGCCGGCTGGGGCAGAGCCAGGGCCCTGGCGGCCCAAGTGGGAACGCCCCTCCCTTCCCCTGAATCTGTACAATAATAGCAGTGAGGAAGAGGAGGATTGCCTAAGTCCAGTCCGGCAGCCATAACAAAGTATCACTTGACTAGGTGGCTCACAAACGACAGATATTTATTTCTCACAGTTCTGGAGTCTGGGACGTCCCAGAGCAGGGTACCAGCGTGGTCACGTTCTGGTGCGGACCCTCCTCCTGATTCACAGCTGGCGGCTTCATTCTGTGTCCTCACATGGTGGAAGGGGCTAGGGAGCTCTCTGGAGCATCCTTTATGGAAGTGCTACTCACGAGGGCTTCCCCCTCGTGACCTAATCACCTTCCAAAGGCCCACCTCCTAAGACCATCACCCTGGGGGGTGGATTTCAACATCTGAGTTTCTGGGAACACATTCAGACCATAGCAAGGAGAGAGAAGAACAGTTAGGTTGTGCACAGTCCATGGTGCCAGTATTGTTCTGAGTGCCTTCCGTGTGTCATCCCACTTGATGCAGTGCTCACCACCCCTCAGTGGGAGAGGCACTGTTATTACCTGCACTTTACGTTCAGGAAATGGAGGCTCAGTGAGGCTAAGTAACTTGCCAAGAGTCACACAGCTAGTAAAGAGCAGACTGGATATGAACCCAACCATCTAGCTCCACATCCACGCTCCTAATCACTAAGCTCTGGGCCTCCCTATCACCAATTAATAATTAAGAATACATTACTATGTATGACTAATGATTAACCATTGCTTATTCTTAATAAATACCCAGCTGCATATTTTCTCTGGTATATATGTAATCCTTCCTATCCAAAATGAAGGGCAAAATTCTAATAAGGCCATGGCCCACAGAAGAAGGACATTTTGCAAAGCAGGCGGCCCTGAGAACAGGAACTAGAAAACATTGTATCTGGCTCTGGAGAAGGTCATAGAGAGTCCAACTGGGGAATGTGGTCTGGTCTTCCCTGTTTCAACGTCAGTCCGGTCCGCCTTGCCCGCAGATACCAGGTGTCTGCCTGTGGGTGAAGGAGGCAGAATCGGGAGATGGAATCTTGGCTCTTTCAGTGGTAATGGAAAAGCCTAGGCAACCAGTGATGACAGCACACGAGTAAAGAAATACCACAGCCTGCTTCTTAAGTAGCCCAGCTCAGCTTTGCATTCAGTCTAAGCCTCAAAACAACCCTCCCTATTTTTCATGACCTGGCCTGCTTCTAAATATTCCTTTTCTCCCCTTTGTTCTGCTTGTAGTACCACACTCACACATCTAGCTAAACCCCTTGCTTCATAACAAAAGTACATCTCTTTTGGTTCAAAACCTGAGAGCCCTATCAAGCATGGGATTTTGCATTTAAAAAGCTTTACAAAATCTGCACATGGATTTGGTGCAATGTCTATTCCTGAGAGGATCTTACATCACGAGACTCCAAGAAGGACTATTATTCCCACTGCTTTCAAATTACTGATAGCTTTCCCTCTGCCAGTGGGTCAGTCTTGTGGTGGCAAGAAAGGAGAGGGCATGTAAGGAAGGCCACAGCTTTCTAACTGAGCACAGATGGGCCCAGTGCACAAGAACCACCATTGCCAGTGGCCTGGGATATTTCATTCACCCAAAGGGCACTGGGTTACCTGAGGGTCTGGGGCCTTCGTCCACCCCACAGGGCAGTTCAGCTCGCATGACTGGTGCTCATGGTAGTCTAGAGAGAGAGCTGTGTGCTGTGCTGCTTTCCCCTTGGCCCCACGTCTTGACTCACAGTTTCAGTCCATCTGAATGAGTGTGATGGAGAAGCCAGAGCCAAATGTTCTTCTGTTATATTGTTAATTCTGTGGTATGTTCCTTGAAGTCTTTGAGAATGATAACTTCAGTCACTCTTCCTGGGCATAAGGAGGTCTTAAAACAGAGCAAATCAAGACTTTGATGAGAGATGTGGCAGGTGAACATTGCAGGCTATTAATCTCCTGCTTCACACCCTTCAGTAAAGCCCTGTGGAACCCAGGGTCAAGTCTGAGCTCCTTCTTAGTGTGGCACAGGACCCTGATCTCTGGCCCCATGCCTCCTGAACCTGGCTACCTGATTCCTTTGAACCCATGCTTCATGTATATGAAACTACTCACAACTGCCCCAACTGAAGCAAGCTGTTTCAAGCCCTCTTGCCTTCCCCTATCTCCCTGACCATCGTGTATAATCTTCTCTTCCTTCAAAAAAGCTCTTAGCTCCCAAACCTTTCTTGAGACCCCAGACCCACTCCAAGCAGTGTTGATTACACCTCTTCTGCACCAACTTGTGTTGTCTGTTGCACACCTCTGTGCAAGCTCTCAGCACTGCACCACACTTGTTCCTTTACATGTCCTTCTCACCAATTAGGCCCCCTAATAATAGGATGGCCATTATTTAGCATTGTATCTTCAGTGCCTAGCATAGTGGCTGACTCACAGTGTATGTCCAAGAAATGCTTTTTAAATAAACAAACCCTCAAATTAATTGGGCCAGGGACTCTTTGAGGTCTTGAAATAAGGTTTTAAGAAAAAAATGCATCTAGAAAGTTTTTGATCAAAATTCCATCTCCACCCTCTGTAACAACTCATTTCCTTTTCCCCAACCCCAGGTATATTATATGACTGTCCTCAGCCTGCTCATCTCCGTCTAGCCAGAACCATCTCACACTGCTAAACAAATGCTGGCATATGTTAACTTTAGAAATAAGATGGTTCTCAGACTTTCTGATAACCCTCTCTGTGATTCTTTTAGCCCCTCCGATTTTCTGGGTAATTTCCTGTACATGTTTCTTAATCTTCCAAAGGAGACTTCCACTTAGTATATTCCCCTCAATTCCTCCCTCTCAGTTTACTAGTCTTTACACCCCAACTCATGCACAATGACTCTTGTGGAGTTTTTTATCTTTTCAGACAAGCTAGGATGAATTCCAATTGCATTCTCTCCAACTGTTCCTTAAATATTCCCTCCATTACTTAGTTTTTCCCTCCCAAGACTAAAATGCCTCCCTGACTGCATGAAATTCTAGTAATTGCTCAAGTGGATGTTTACCTGCAGGCCTCAGAATGACTTCTCTACCTGGAGTTTCACCACCTGGTCACTTGGCCTAGGAGAGTCACACTGCCCACTGGATCATCTTCTCAATAGACCCAGATGATTTCCACTTCTAAAAATTCTCCCTCATCTATCCACTTTCTGGATTAACTCTCCACTACTCTGTCTAACTTAAGGCTGGCCTCTGGGCTTCAGGGAGCGAGGGGCAGCAGGTTTGTTGTGTATGGAAGTGAGGTGGGAAATTTGGTGGTTGGCAAACTGGAGTTCAGATGGAAATAAAAATCCCTGTACTTAACTACACGCCCATGGGTCTTGAGTCCTTGGCCTTCCTCTGTGGCTGCCTCTCCAATTTCACATTCCCACATGACCATTTATGATGAGATGGGTTAAAGGCAGTCCATCTTAGCAGAACTTGAAAAATATTTCAGTTACAGAATCAAGTAGAAAAGAACCTTTCAAGTAATTGAATTCACCTGCGTTCCTCCATCCCAATCCAGTTCGGGAGGCTCTTCCAAAGCTCAGCTGACTTGCGCTCACCTGGCTCCAACCAGCAGAACACTAACCACCCTGCACAGCAGCCCCCCAACTGCGGGGCAGCTGTTGCTAGCTGCTGGGAAGAACTTGCTAATGGCCCACTGCTATGTAATCTTGGAAAGTTATTGAACGTCTCTAAAAAGTTATTTAATTTCTGCAAGCCTCCAGTGTCTCATCCATAAAATGGGAATCGTGTGGCCTACCCTGTAAAAAGCTTGCGAAGATTATTGCTTTTAATAATGATAGCTAATATGTATTGAGCCTTTAGCATGTACTTAGCACTAAGGCATATGATTGCATTTAATACCACGATTTCCCTATGAAAGAGTACTATGATAATATATACAAAGCACCTAGAATAATTTGAGCAGATAATTTTGTTAGCTCCTTCCCCTGTTGACACCACTATCTGGTTGATCCTGTTTCTCCTCTGGAATCACATACAGCAAGACTACTTTCTCCTATGAAAACAGGGTAGTTTTCATGTCTCTTCTTAAATTTTTGTTTCCCCAAGCTAAATAATTTTGGTTTCTTCTACAATGTATTTTCCAGAGTCACATTCTTCCCATATAATCTTACCAGTGAAGGGGTCAGGGACCTGTTTGTCAGTGATCTGGGGGAAACTGCCACCCACCAGAGCAGCATAAGCTTGGCTCACTCTTCCCCAAGCTGCATCCTGCTGTTTGAATCCCAGAAACCCTAAAGTAGACCCCATAGGAAAAAGGGAGCCTGCTGGAGCATTTCATCTAAACCATTTTTTAGACTATTTTCATCTTTTCTTCCCAATGGAAAATCCTCAAGGCCTTTCTTGTTTGCTACTGACATTCCCAAAAATGTCTGATTCAAAGAGAAATTTAATTCTGTTGCCTGCTTTGTTTGTTATCCTCATGGTCCACCAGCTTTGCCCCTTTGTTCCCCTAATTGCCAGAGACATTTTTATACTGAGTAAATTGCATTAGGCTCACTGCAAAATGAATCAGTTTGGGAAGAGTCTGAGCTGCAGTGTTGTCTTAAGTGTGCATTAACATTTAGATGCGTTATTTAAAATGGGTCTGGGTTTAGCGCCAGGGAGACAGTCCCATGACTATTCTGACTCATTCTCTGCAGCCAGACTCCGCAGAAGGGAACTGGGGAACCCTGTAACCCGTCCTCAGCCATTTTATTTCCATCCCTCTAGGGAGGGCTGGAACCAGGTGAGATCTTTTAAGAGCTCATAATTGGGAACTTGATTGGCAAACTGAGTTTGACTTGGTGATCTCACAGTGAAACACAACCAGGAGCTGGAGACAACAGGGAGGAGAGATTCTCTTTCTCTCTCTTCATACGTCAGGCACGCACATGACATCTAGGTTTAAGTACAAATCAGAGGGCCAGCAGTCTCTGGCAGTAAAACCAAGCTCATGAAAAAGAAACAAAAGATACCACCCAACCCTCTCTACAACATTTTAGAAACCGGTGAAAAAGAAAAGCTGCAATCCAGATGATCATGTGGTGAGCCGATGAGCTAATTCTTTTATCATCAAGAGAGTCAGGTAATGTCTCCATTAGTAACACAACGTTTAAAAATTGGAGAGAGTGGCAACACCAGGACCATTGCCTGATTCATGCTTTTTCAATCACCTGGGCTCATGGATTAAACTGGTAATGGACTCCATCCATCAAAAAATATTCCATCTGGCATCCTGCTTTCTGAAGGAATAGAGAATTGGCCAAATGATATAATGCATGTGAAAGTTCTTAGCACAGTGCCTCAATAATAGGTGGTTGTATCTATTTGGTCTGTTTTAATTTACTGTGCAGAGATATGACGGTGCATTAGATACATGAGAGAAATAAAGCATCAATTGTTTAATGCCATAATGAAGATCCCCAGTCTTGAGATGTAGAGCTGTGAGGGTTGAAAAAGTGCCACCTTCTCAGGGAGAGTCACCTGGACACTTCTGTCCCTGGGCATCCCTTCTCTCTTAGCTCCTAAGGCCCTTTGTAAGGAACAGTGCCAGTCCCAAGGCACCTCCCCTGCTGGGTGCATTTCTGCCCATGTCTCCCACTAAAGTGAACTTGATGCAGGCATACAAAGTGCTTTCATTTTGGTGTCTGCAAAGTCCCAAACAATGCCTGACACAGAATAGCTATTCAATAAATGTTTGTTGACTGAGCAATTAGAACTGAAAAATGCTGCCATGCTGCTTTCCAAGTTGAAGATGATGAGTAAAGGAATATGCCTTTGTGGTGGGCAGGCCTAAAGCAGTAGGATCCCCAACTAGAGGCAGAAAACAATGCATAAAGACCACCCTAGCCAGCTATGGCCTTAAAGTCACATTAGCTACCATCTGTATGGCACTTACAATATGAGGAGCATTGCCCTAAGTACCCTTACCTGTATTCACCCACTTAACCTTCATAATAGTCCTATGAGGTAACATTCCATTATTATCCCCAGTTTATGGAGGAAGACACTGAACTTGCCACAGTCCTACAGCTGGTAATGATCAGAGCTGGACTCTGAATCCACAGGGTCTTCTCCAGAGCCCATGACCACCACATTATATGGCCACACCTCTTTCTCCGAAAGAGATGGAGGAGGTGCCTCTCACCCCCTGCAGGTGGCCCTGCCAGGGGACGTCAAGTGGACAGGGGCAAACACCAGTGAGAGGAGACTGTCTCCTCTGCATGTTCCATGTCACACAGCATCTGCGCCACCTACCCAGGGCCGCACCACTGCCTGTGGGGTGAAGCAGTGGGCCCCCGAATTCAGCTATCATGAGACCCCGGAGGATGATGCTCTGCAAGCCTCATGTACGGTGCCAGGTTGGGGGAAAATGAGAGCAGAGCAATGGCAGGCTTTTAGTGTGAACAGGAGGGAAGCTTCCTGCTCAGCCCCATGTCCTGAAGACAGGGGTGGGAGACGGGTCACATGTACTCTCCAGCAGAACCCCAGCAGTGCACCCAGACTTTCCTTCTACTCATAGGCAAAACTAAGCGATAAACCACTAAGGGAGGATCATAGATACACTGTATTATTGGAGTCTCTGAGGCAAGATGGAAATAACAAAGACTGCGTGCATTCTGCAGAGGGGGAACCCACAGAGCAGGGGCCGGGCTCCACTGCCAGATCCCCCACCCAAACCCCTGAGCCTCCTCTCTCCCCAGCCCAGCTTGGCCTTTCACACCACAGTGAACAGGAGTCCAAAAGCTCTAGAGGAAAAGTGTTAAAAACTCTCCTTTCTAATTGGCTTATGAAAATATCTTCCTCTAATTGAACTATCCCCTCTTGCTTTGGCCGTTTGATGCTTGCACCTGATTGCTTTTAACTTGGAAGCTGCCATAATCAGAGAATTCAGAGTTACGTCTGCATCTTTTGTGCTGAAACTCCTTTACCATACACTTCTAGAACTGGTTACAGGTTGATTTTGATGACAACAATGTAGGTCCCTCGGTCTTGCTGTAATTAGTTGTCTGCTTACATGATTGGGGAAAGAAAAGTATTTATTGATTCCCGATTCAAAAAGAAAATCGACAAATGTGTTTCCCCCAACCACATGACTCCATTCTTGGTGCCCGGGTGGCCTACCCCTCCCCTCTTGCCATCCAAGGTTGCCCTTGTCTTTGTCTTCATTCATTCATTCAATACTCATCTCAGTACATATTCTTATACTCTGTGCAGGGAAATGCACCAGATGATAGGAATAGAGCTGGGAGCAGGCAGAGACTATTGCTGTCCTCATGAAGCTTACATTCCAGAGGGGGAAATTAACACTACATGACTAATTACATGTGTAAGGCAGTTCCCTTAGTCATACACGATGGAGTAGGAGAGGCGTCTACTAGCTCTGAAAAGAGAGGGACCTGGCCCAGGGCAGGGGACCAGAGAAGTCCACCCAGGAAAATGGCATTTGAGCGGGAGTGTAAAGGAAGACTGGTAGTAGGACAAAGAGGCAAGACTATCTCTGGGAGTGAAAGCAGCATGGGAAGGCCCTTTAGGGGAAGAAATGAGACATTTTTGAGGAAATTAAGGAAAACTGATTTATCTGGGCCTGAAAGTGAAGAGAGGCCTGGCTGGAGAAAAGGATGGGGAGAAAGACAAGCAGAGGAGGTGACAAGCATATTTAGGATCACAACCTTTATCTTAAGAGCCGAGGGAAGCTGATGTAGCATCTTAAGGCTAGGACCGTGAGTAACTAGAGGCAGGGCAGGAGTAGATAAGGAGACCCCACACCTCTGGGAACAGGAGGGTAGTTCTGACTTGAGAGTAAGGTAAAGAGAGAAATTATTGGGCTTGTGTGTACCCATTATGTACAAGGTGCAGTAGACAGGTTCAGTGATGGATTGCTGTAGGTAGGAGAGAGAGGAAAGGATTTCTGTCTTGACCATTTGGCTGGCTGGAGCCAAAAGGAAGAAGGCAAAGGTGTGGAGAGGAGAATGGGAATTTCAGAGGTGCTGAGGTTTTAGAAACTTAGAAACATGCAAGTGGATATGCACATGGATGCTGGAGTCTGGAGCTCAGAAAAAAGATGTGGGCTGGAAAAAAGAAAATTTAGGAGCTGTTGACATGGTGGCATGACCTTGGAGCCAATGGGAGTATATTAAAATGCCTAGGAAATTAACTGATAATGAACCATAGACCTAAATTATAATCTAAAACTATAAAATTTCTAGGAGAAAACATGAGAGATAAACTTTGCAAACTTGGGTTAGCAAAGAGTCCTTAGCACACAAAAAGCATAAACTGTAACACAAAATATCAATCAATTGAAATTTATCAAAATTTAAAACTTGCTGTTCAAAGGATTCCATTTAAAAATGAAAAACCAAGTCACAGAATAGGAGAAAGTATTTGAGACTTTATACATAAATATGTGACAAAGGGCTTGTACCCACCCAGTTAAGAATGGGCAACAGGTTTTCACAGACACTATACAAAATGGCCATTAAGCATGTGCAAAGTTGCTCACCATCTAGTCATCAGAGGAATGAGAATGGCTAACATTAGAAAGACTGACCATACCAAGTGTTAGTGGGGATGTCTAAGAACTAAACCTCTCATATACTGCTGGTGAGAATGTTAAGATGGTATAACCCCTTTGTAAAACAGTTTGGAAGTTTCTTTAAAAATTAGACATACACCTACAACCTGACTATTCCACTCGAAGACATTTATCCAAAAGAGTGAAAACATGTTCACACCAAGACTGGTACATTAAACTTCACAGCAGCCTTATTTGCAGTAGTCCCAAACTGGAAATAACCCAGTTGTCCACCAATAGGTGAGTGGTTTGTGTCTACAATGGAGCACTAGCCAGCAACAAAAAGAAATGAAGTATTGATACAACATGGATAAATCTCAAAATCATTACCAAGAGAAAAAAGCCAGACATAAAGCCCACGGTGTGTGTGCTTCCATTCATATACAATTCCAGAAAATGTAGACTAATCTACTAGTCTACAGCAACAGAAAGCAGGGCAGCAGCTGCCCGGGGAACAGGCAGGACTGAGGGCCAAAGGGTAAGTGAGCTTTGGGGGACAGGGGATGAGGGGCGAAGATAACCGAAATGTCCCGTACTTGGAATGCGGTTGTTTTCCTGGTGTAACAACTACTGAAACCCATCAAATCGTGCCCTTTAAATGAATGCCATTTATTGTACATAAATTACAGCTCAGCAAAGTTGATTTTTCAAAACATTCCTAGAGAGAATAGAACAGCAGGAAGGCAAAAGAGCTGCGTACAAGCAGTGAAGGGAAGGTGGGGAAGTGGGGGTGTATGTGTGCAGATAATTAGGTTGAGGAGCTGAAGTGTGAGGGCTGGTGAGAGGTGGCAGCTGGAGGGACAGGGGAATCAAGGTCACTTATTCATGTCCCCCTTGTCCCTTGGTCTGACTTGCACAGCTCAGATAAGCTAGTCCAGGTGGGGCCCCTGATTCATGAATCACCTCCCTCCTGAAAGCTTGCCAGGAGACTTCAGCCCATTCTGTTCTCTTCTTTTCTCAACTCCCTAAAGCGGTCTAGATTACAGAATGATACTCCAGGGTCCCATCTGACCAGATCACGCCTGTAGCTTGATATACTCAATTCTTTTGTTTTCGTCTATCAACATCCAATACTATCTTTGTTTACAAATTGTTTCTGGTTTCCCCCGAGTCTGTTCTTCTACTACTAGTTATTGAATTTTTGCTATAAGCTGAAAGCTTTACAAATATTGTACATATTGAACACTCGTAACACCCTATGAAGTACATGCTGTTAACTCCAATTTTCAGCTAAGAAAACAAGGGAAATTAAGCAATGTCTCAACGCAGTAGAACTGGGATTTGAACTAGATCTTTTGTGAGTTCTGAGTTCTTCCTGAGCTTTAAAGCCTGTTCATAAAACACTGTAGACATGCCCTCTTTCCAACTGGGGCCATGTTTTATATTTACTTGCATACCCTTGCAACTAATATGGTGCTAAGCACTCTGTAGATGTTACACAAATATTGATTTATTCATTGGTTGATTCCCTCAAATAATATTTTTATGCTTCTTTAAAATAAAACAAATATTGATTTATTCATTGATTGATTCCCTCGACTAATATTTTATGCTTCTTTAAAATAGCAAACACAGGCCACCCAGCATTCTTAAGGGTCTTTAAGAATGTCAGTTACTAGGTACATTTATCCTTGCTGGAGCAGATTAAGGAATTAATGAAAGGGGCCCCAGGCTTTTTGTCACTGCCTGGGTGGGAAAAGAAGAAGGCAGGTCAGCTGCCTTCTCTCTGCTCATCCCAGCTGACTTTTCATTCATTTCCCTTCAAGAGAAGCCACAGGAGTGTTAAGAGCATTATGGCCACTTCCACGGGTCACCTTGGCCCAGACCCAGTGTAGGAACTTCCATTATGCCTGTGACCCCATAGGGAATCGTGGAGCAAAGAGTGGTGACTGAAACCACTGCTTGGTCTACTTCTGATTGCAGAGTCACAAGTCTCAAACTTGAAATAGCAAATGGATCACAGTTGCTAAACACAGCAACTACCTTTCAATTGCCTTGCAAGCAAAGCCACTCTCTAGCCCCCCTACCCCTTTCTCCCTCTCCCTTTAAAAATGTCTCTCTCAACCCTACCTTCTTTCTTTCTTTTTGCCTCTCTAATGTCCCCAAAGTCTGCAATATAATTGCTTACCTAAAAGTTTCTTTTAGTTGTAAATGACATTCTATCAGAAATAAATTGGAACTAGGTTCCAATTATGTGTCCTTGAGTTAAGCATAATTTAGGGTGAGTCACTTCTTTAATGAATCAGTGAGGGATAAGAATTCATTCATGAATAAAGGTTTCCAAGGATTCATGAGGACCCAGATGAGATACTTGCCTAGAAGGCAGAAAGGCTCTTTCCTTCCAGATTTCAGAGTTGATATTCAATGAAAACCATGAGAGTAGGAGGGACTGAGAGGGATTATAGAAGTGAGTACAGAAAGCTTTTGCTGATCTAACTTACTTTTATAAAATAACCTGATGCATGGTCGAAGGAACCCGTGTTCTCCTTAAGCCTTTCTATCTTGGCTACATTAAAAAAAAAAAGTTTCTTTTAATGTATGGGGGGAAATCAGGGATGTGTTGAAGATGCTTCAGTAAGAGATGAAGCTAAAATCAGTAATCTGGAAAAAGTCAAAGCTAGAACTGTTGTGTAAATGTTGAATATCCAACATATGCTACAAGTTGCTTATAAACCTTCACAAAAATCAGTGTGCTTACCCGCTAATGCTTTCATTCCAAGGGAGAGTCTTGCACATCACCACTGGCACAATGTTCAGTGTGTGTGTGTGTGTGTGTGTGTCCCCAAAATAAGTGTCTTTTTATAGCTTGGTTTGCTTATCCCACTTCCTGACTGTTCAAACATGGAGGTACCTGCACACTCACATCCCATTATGAACCTTTTTTCCATTAAAGTAAAAAGACCTACTGAATCAGACCACCAAGGGAGAAGCCTGGGAATCTCCTTAATAATGCACCCAGATTGCATCTGGGCCTGTGCAAGCTTGGGAAACAGGAAGTAGAGGGTCTGAAGCAGAGCTTCTCAAGGTTTGTTGTGCATTCAAGTCACCTGGGCATCTTCTTAAGATGCAGATTCTTTTTCAATAGGTCAGAGATGGAGCTGAAACTCTGCATTTGTAACAAGCTCCTAGGCGATGCCGCTGCTCTGACCACTTTAGTAGCAAGGGTATAAAGGAAATGCATCCAAAGGTCCACATACACCTGTTAACTGGGGCTACAGGTGAGAACAATTAGACAGGAACCGAGTGCACCTTCTCTTCTCCTTGCTCATCTGATGTGTGATGACAGAAACCATTCTCAAGAAAGCTAGCTAGGCCCTGCAGAGCGGCAATTTGTCAGTGCACTCACTGAGTTCCAGATCAGTCCTTCAGTTTAGCAGGGCCAGACGTGCACAGGACTCAGGCTAACCACTCTCCAAGACTATGGAAGTCACATATGCTCCAATAAGACATATACTAATTGGTGAGAATCCTGTTTTGGCCAACCAGTGTGTTCACTGCCTACAGGCAGATCTACATGTGCAGCCAAAATACCAGGTTAAAATCAGCAGGTGGCTTGGCAAACAGGCCTTCAGAAGTGTCAGTTGAGTGATTTCAGAGGCTTCTGGCTCTGCCGTGGGGACATATCTTCAGTCAAGACACGATCAAGTTGGCCTACCTTTCCTGCTCCTGTTCTGAAAAGTTCTTGCTTCTCTTGAAGTGCTTGGATTGGATTCAACTCATTCCTTCATTCTTCAAACACAAAACCCTCCTAAGCCCCAGGTGCTGAGCAGGACATTGCGGTCACAGAAATGTTAGTGAAATTGAGCCCTACATTCCATGGTTTGCATCTAGAAGCCATTCTGTCTCTTACCTTTTATAGAAAATTATTTAAAAAATAATTTTCTAATTTTTAAAAATTTTATTAGTGGTAAAATACAGATCAAATTTACCATCTTCACCATTTTAAAGTTTGCAGTTGACTTGTCTTAGGTGCATTTACATTGTTGCACAACCATCAGTACCATCTCTCTCCAGGACTTTTCCTGTCACCCCAACCTGAAAATCCATACCTAGTAAGCGACAACTCTCCCTCCATTCCCCGTCCCCCAGCCCCTGGTAACCACTATTCTATCTTCTGCCTCTAAGAATTTGACTGCTCTAGGTACTTTATGTAAGTGGAATCATATACTACTTGTCCTTTTGTGACTAGCTTATTTCACTTAGCATAATATCCTAAAGATTCATCCATACCATAGCATGTATCAAAATGTCCTTCCTTTTTAAGCTAAATGGTAGTCCATTGTATGTATACCACATTTTAGTTATCTATTCATCGGACTTCCATGTTAACTTCTGTATTTTGACTATCGTGATCAATGCTGCTGTGAACATGGGTATACATATATCTCTTTGACACTTGCTTTTCAATTCTTTTGGCTATATACCCACAGGTGGATTTATTGGAACATCTGATAATTCTGTTTTCAATCTGAGGAACCCACTATACTGTTACTATAGTGACTGTACCATTTTACATTGCCATTAACAGTGCACAAGGGTTCTAATTTCTCTATATCCTTGCCACTACTCCTGCCTCTTGCTTTAAGCAACTTCCTCAGGTATAAGCTGGGCCATTGCCCCAGTGTCTCCCAAAACAGTCTCTCAGTCCTCTCTGCCCCCTCCAAATCCTACTCATCCTCTAAAGCCAAGTCAACTCCCACATTTTCTAAAAGTTCCAGTGATATTAGCCCTTGATGAATTCCCCTCATCTACATGTGAGAGGCCACTCCTGTTTTCCTGTGATGATGTGTCTCGTTCTCACATCACCTCCTGTTACTCCAAAGACAGGACATCTTTTGTGCTCCTTGGTTTTACCTAACAGTAAAAGCAATTGCTATTTGTTGTAACTCATTTGATAAACCAATATAAAGAAAAGCAAGAAGTGTAAAGACTCTGGAAAAGGATCAAATGCCCAAAGCTTGATTCCTACTCTGAGAACTCTGTACATAAACAAAATAAACTGAGTCCTGTTGCACCAGAATGTTGTCCGTGGTGGAGACTCGGTGAGACTTACTCTGCACCTGCCTAGTCAGACATCCTTCCCAGGGCCACACTCCCCTCCGAGAGCACTAACCCTTAAAGGTCATCAGGTGAGGGCAGATGCCTCAAAAAGGAGGACTGGGTCTGGTAGAGCTAACCACAAATTGTAGCAAACCAGTTGAGGAGGTTGCTAAAGGAGTCCATGTGGGTGTTACTACAATATCTGCAACCACTTACATTACACAAGGGCTGAGTTTTCTTCCATATCCATTCATAACATGGTGAATGTCAGTCAACAATCCCAGTGAGGCTGCTGCTGGCTGCTCAACTAAGCAAATGTTGCTTTTTCTCCCCATTAATCTGCGCCCTTGTGAGTTTGACATCTTGGCTTCTCACTGTGTTCTCTTTAGGGATGTATATGTATCCTATAGTACCCCTTTATTGCCTTATGTTACAGAAAGAGCTAAACTGTGCTGGGGTTGGCCTCTAGGAATGATGCTTTCTCTGCCATCACATGAAAGCTCTGATGTGTGACGTGTCCACTGCTGTCCCTGGCTTGCTCTGCACCCATTTATCAGTATGAAGCAACTTCCCAAAGCCCTGAGTCATCACAAATGGCATAGACAGCAGAGGGTCCAGTTCCATTGTCCTTTTAAACTCATTTGCACAGAGTGTAATTCCAGTCATGTCAGGAGTGCCTGACCCAATACAGAACTCTGCCCAAGCTTGTAAGAACTGGAGGGGAACTAGTAGCTCTGGCAAGAAGACTTCTGGGACATTAGTACAACTTTCAGCCGATATTTGAAACCCCTGCCAAGTAGTTGTCAGTCTCTTTAAACTTCTGGGACAGGGGAACTCACTCTAGACAGCACATGTGTTACAGAGCTATTGATGCCCCAAGAGTCTACTGAGAAGAAGCAGCTCTGGGGGAACAGCAGGTCCTAGCCACCCTTCCCCTCCCTGATAGTTGTGGGAAGCTGTGCTGAGAACAGTGAGGACTGGGAGCCCCAGATGGTTAGAGAACTGCCGTCAGTGGGTCCCACCCAGTAGGGAATCATTAGCCTTCCTGCCTTGAGAACTGCAGAGCAACCCAGCTCGTCCCAAGTGTTGCCCCATCAAGAGACCCCCAAAGGTTTTTGCAGTTACTCTCAGCTCAGCTGCATTTGCTATTAACCCCTCCTAGATGGGAACTATCTTTTCCTTCATGATCCTAACAGAACCAGACACCTGGGGTATCAGCAGGCATAAGCAACCTGGAGTCTCTGCCCTATTTCAGGCCTTTATTACCTCTTGTATTGAGCATTGTCACCCTGGATTCACCTCTCTGCCTCAAAGAGCTGTGCCTCCACTTTCTGCCTAGCTGTCAAAAGGATCTTCTAAAATGCAGTCATAACCACATTATTCTGCTCAACCTCTTTCAGTGGCTCCCTATCTTCTATGGATCAAACCCAGTCTGCAAAGTCTTGAGATCTCTCCAGTTTCTCCATGTTAGTTCCCTCCTGCCCACCTTCCCAAACTCATCTCAGGAAGTGGCCCACCATCCCAGCATTACCCAAGGCTGCGAATCTTCCTCATCTCCTACTTTACCGCCCACCCGACATCCACTCTGAAAGCAAGCTCCATCAGTTCTACCTCCAATATACTTACCTGCTCACCCCTATCTCCCACCACCCTCGTCCAAGCCACCATCATCTCTCACCCAGATCACAGCAATTACCTCCTAACTGGCCTTCTGGCTTCCACTTCTAATTTGCTCCCTTCTAATTCATTCTCTACATAATAGAGTAACCTTTAGAAATGTAAATCAAATTATGTCATTTTCCTGTAAAACCTTTGAATGGCTTCCTTTTGGTCTTAGAATGAAACCTTGGCCAAAAGCCCTGTATGATCTAGCTTTGCCCACATTATCTGACCCTCTCTCATACCATTCTCCCCACAGTCAGTTGTCTGTCCCAACTACAGGCCCTTTGCAATTCCTGTTCCCTCAGCATGAACCCTCTTTCCTTAGCTCTATACTGTCATCTCCTGCTCATCTGTCTCCGCTAAAACATCACCACCTCAGGAATGACTGCCGTAACCTGTTTTTCTCTATCACAGCACCTTGTTTAATTGCTTTTGGCACTACTCATCATCTGTAACCCACTAATGTATTTGGTTCCTTGTTCATTGCCTGACTTCTTCACTAGAGAGAAAGCTCCGTGAGGTCAAAGACGCTCTTTCTCATTATGTTCGCTGGATCAACAGTATTGTTTGCACTTTATAACACTTGGTAGGGTTCCCTAAGTTTTGTTGGTTGAATGCTGTCTAAATGAATCTGTCCTCTGCTACTCCCCCAGTCTTTCTTCTCTGCCACTTCTCAGCCCTTGACCGCTGGAGTGCCCCTGTGTCTATCTAGAAAACCCCTATGATTGAAATAGCTTCTCTTCTCAAAAGCCTCTGCAGACTCGCCTCTGCAGACTCACCAAACAAAGAGTTGCCCAGACCTCCATGTGCCACAGTATGGTGCCCATGCCTTTAATCATGGTCTTGACAACTTGCTTGTAATGACTCATTTTCAATCTGTGTTCTCTGTGAACTGTGATGTCCCTGAAGAGAGATCATGTCCTCTCCATCTCTCCAACCTTCACCCACAATCTGGTACAGACCTCAAATGTATTAATTTCTCAACAAACATCTGTTGAAAAGATGAATGAATTAAGTGGAAGAACAATCCCTGGATGTAAATATAATAGGCCAGATTGCTAATGCCCACTCTCTGGTCATCTGAGTGACTCATAATGCCACTTTTTTGCATCTCAGTTTCTTCACCTGTAAATTGGGAGTAATCATTGCCTATCTATCTCATGAGGTTAGCTTAAGAGTAAACTAAAATAGTAAATATGAAAATAGTTTGAACAATATAAATTCATTCATTTCAAAAATACTTACTGAGTCCTTACTTAGTGCTAAGGCACTCGAGCTACAAGTATGAAGGCATGATCCCTTAAAGGGTTCTACTTCTTCAAGATGGCATTATTATTAGTTAGCTGCCCACCATAAAGACATGTCTACCTCTTACTGTCTTAGTTTTTGGTCTACAGCATGTTTACATCTTTGTATTAATTGTTCAGTTTGGAATTCACTGCATAGCTGCATATTCATGTCTTACTGGAGGTCTGTACATGCTTTTCAGTTTAATCACAGCTAAATGATTCCCTCACCAATCCTGGTTCCATTTCGGGAAGATTGTCAGCAGTACACACAGTAGCAAGCTCGTCCATCTGTGTAAGAGATAATGTAATTCTAAGACAATATTTAACAATGTGGGACAAGGCATAAACTCAATATGTTTTCAGGCAGAACAGAAAAATATATGTACCCCATCTCATTAATCACAATAAGAATGAGGGATGGGGCAGATCCCCAGGCCAGTGCTGTTCCCTCCAAGTTAATCTGTCTTAATATTACGCCCTTGATAAAAAGAATGCCCATGTCGTCATTCTGCTTGTTCAGTGACAATTTACGTTGGGAGTGTATGAGATTTATGGAGTAACAGGAAACTCTAAGTAATAAAACCTTGAGTGATCCATGCTGTATTTGGAAGTAACTTCAACTGCAAACACTCTCTGGGGATGAAGCTTCAAGATATGTATTTATAAAGTTGATCTATTCACTAGTGCTTATTGAGTTCATTAATTCACTCATTCAGCAAATTTTTACTGGGTACCAACTCTGTGCAAAAGACTCTCTAAGGGGTTTGGAGTTGACTAAGGAGCCCAGATATGGTCATGTATCCTCAAAGGACTCCCATTAGGGAAGATGTGAATCATACTCAATAATGAGGGTGCCACATGGACTTTAAGCTCCACAAGGACAAGACACAATGTCTGTTGTATTCCAATGCTTGTCACACGGCCTGGATCGAGAAGCTTATTAAAAATTTGTTAAGTGACAATCCATTAAGGATGAATGGATAAACAAAATGCAGTATATATATGCAATGGAATAGTATTCAACCTTAAAGAGGAAGGTAGTTCTGACACATGCTACAAACTAGATGAACCTTGAAGACAGTGTGCTAAGTGAAATAAGCCAGTCACAAAAGTCCAAGTATTGTATGAGTCCACTGATGTAAGATACATAGCAAGGTCAAACTCATAGGACAGAAAGTGGAAATGGTGACTGCCAGGGAATGGAGGTAGGAAGGAATGGGAAGTTATTGTTTAATGGGAATAGAGTTTTGGTTTTGTAAGATGAAAAATGTTCTGGAAACAGATGGTGGTGATGGTTATAAACCAAAGTAAATGCAGTTAATGCCAGTGAAATAAAAACTTGTTAAGATGCTAAATTTTATGTATATTTTACTGCAACAACAAAAATTTTTAAAGGGCTAGCAAGAAGTGCAGAGAGAGCTTGGGGCAGAAGAGGCAATGGAGCATTTCACAGAGAAGGGATCATGGAGGCCATGCACTTTCCCAGGGAGGGAGGAAGAAGAGGGCCTAGAATTGTGCAGAAGATGCAGTCCAGGGGCGTTCAGGAAAGGAGGCCAAGGAAAGTGTGGTTGGAACGTGGAGGAGCAGCCAGCCATTTAGGGACATGGAAGGGAAGGTCAGAGAGTCCCAAGGAGGGCCTTCTAGAGGATGACCACACTTACCCAAAGCCGTGGATTGGATAAGGAGGAGGTAAGGGACAAGCCTGGTAGAACATCTTCAGTGCACTGTGAGCATGGCAGTGAGGCTGCAAACAGTTAAGTACCAAGTGAGTGGAGAGTAAGTCACTGAAGTTCAATAGTAAAGGAAGGAAAATTGTGGTAGCAACTTGAAGGAATCAGTGGAGGGGAGAGAAGAAAGACTTAGCAAGGGACCGATGGATTGAAAGAAAAGGATAGATGTTCTGGAAGGGTCTAGAATGGCTGGGAAGGATGAGTTGTGGCTCTTCTTCTTTTGAAACAAGAGGGCAGGGTAAGAAAATGGAGGGGAAATTTCAGGAAGAAATAAAGTAGAGAATAGGGAGCTGAGGGGCTCCTGTCTCCTCAGGGAGGCAGGGAGGAAGACCAAGTGCCGCCAGCCCGAAGACAAAAACGTACCAGAGAAGACCTGGAGGCTTTGGAGGCCGTGTTACAGGAATGTGGGCTGGCACAAATGCAGAAGAGTGAAGCATTGGATCCAGCCGAGATGAGGGCCCCTGTGTGTGCAAGGGGACCGGTGGGCCTGAGACACAACAGTGACCTGAAGAAAGAGAGCAAATGGGATATTTGCCCAGGTGGGGACAGGCAAGACAGGGTCAGCAGCAGCCGAGAGACAGGCCTCCTCAGCCGGGCAGAAGCATGGGTAACAAATATCCATGAAGCCCAGGTTGGATGGTAAGGAAATAAGTACCCAAAGGAGCTGGGAGGGTGTGAAGTCAGGGACTAGAGTTCATGATGAGTGTACGGAGACAGTTCTGAAATAAAGAGAAGGTGATCCAGAGAAGAACTTCAGAACCTGAAATCTTGATCAAGGAGTTCCTGAGCGGAAGGGCAGTGTCAGGGGAGCGGTGCTGATGAGGCGTGGACCCCGACCAAGGTTATGCGCAGGAACTGTGAGGTCTGAATACTTGCGGAATGTTAAAATGTCCCCAGTGATAATGACAGGGTGATGAGGTGGGGACAAGGTTAGATGAATAATAATCATCCACTGGGAGGGACAATGGTATGAAGGGGAAGGTGTACTTTGCTGGCAAGGACAAAGGGAAGAGCCTGCTGGGACTCAGGTGCCACTATGGGGGAGGGGTCGGAGGAGACCAGAGGCCCGGGAAGAAGTGGGCTGGGTGCAGGAACAGACTTCACGGAAGAGGGTTCATTGTGGGAAAAGCTGAGGCCACCCGTGAGGGCTGGAAGGAGACAGCTGGAGTTTGGAATTTATAGCTTGAGCAATAACTGTGGGTGAGCTGGATAGAGAGCCAGGCTAGAGGGATCGGAGGGCATTCCAGAAGGTTGGAGTCAGGGAGACCTGTGCTGAGGAAAGCATCTAAGCTTCACATGTCTGTAAGACTAAGCCTTCAACCTGTTGTAGAAGGCTAGGCTGGTGAGCGTATGTCTTGGGAATGGAGGACTCCTGCTTCTAATGTGCAGGCCTTCTGTCAGGATACCAGGGGTCTCGTTCTAACTGCCACCAGCCAGCTTAAGTAATAAGCCTTTATTTTTAGGATGAGGGAGTTACTTTGAGTCTTAGACTCCTTTTCTGCAAAATGGGAGTGTTTGGAATAGGTGATCTTCCAACTTCAAAATGCTGTGACTTGCGAATCTGTTTCCTTGGCCTCTTCTTGCCATTGTTTCTGACTGTGTTTAATTATAATGATGATCCAATTCCACATTCTCTCCACTGGTGGGAGGGATAGACACTCATTAGGAAAGAGAGGAAGCCCTTGGCTGAATAATAATGTCATTACATACGCAATCAGGGTGGCTGCTGCCCCAAACAACTCCTTCTTGCAAATTAGAGAAAGCTCCCAGCTCTTGGCAGACAAATGAGCAAAAGAGCCAGGCTGGACTGGGGGCTCCTTCTCCCCTCAGCAAGGCGCTCCAGTGCAGGTCTCAACCTGTACGACTGCAGCCCTGATTCGATCCTTGTGACAGCAGAAGTGTCACTGATGGCGATTCAGCACTCCCATTTTCCAGGTAATGAAATCAGAAGACAGAAAGCTTTGGTACTGTCCCCTGCATCTAGTGGCCCTTCACACTCATACCCAAATACTACATGCTTTGAATTCCTGAGACACATTTCAAAACTATTTTGCTCTTTGCATGCTTATATCAATGAGTATTTCCTTGCCTAAATAGATGAACACTTAATGAAGATTTTTCCTCCTCCTCCCTCCCAACCCAGTCACCATGCCTGCCATCCCACTTTTCAAACTCTATTTGGACATTATCCCTTGCAGTCAAGATGCCATCTCATCTGGAAGGGATATGGCTGCAGTATAAGGAAAGCATGGAATAAATACTGAAATGTGTAATTCTTTATCATCCTCTCAGCTCCCATATGCATGTACTGAAATGCATTTGGACAAATGAGAAGGGGGGAAAGAGAAATGAATCCCAAAGAAGTTAATCGTAATAGCATAAGAAATTGTATTTTGACTTACACTATTATTAGTTATTGTAAGTGATGGTATTATAAAGATATCAGGAGCTCTCAATTAGTTTTGTGTTTTTTTGGACTCAAGAAGGGAAAAAAAAATTAAATTTACTTCCTGGACCAGGAGAGCAATAATCATTTTATGACTATATTCATTTTCTTAGCCTCAGATGGAAAAGGTGACCAGGGACTAGTTATAACAAATGATCATGCTCCGTTTGTCAAAGGCTCCTACATTGGCCAAAACAGTGTGGCTGGTGGAGTTCGCATGGGAGCTGAGTATTAAACCTAAATGGAAGAAAAGGATTCTGTCTTCAAGGGATTTGCCTTTTTGATGGGAATACAGGGCCTAGATACATCAAAGAGTTACAATTAGTTTTATAAAAACTTACAAATCACTACCAAGTGCTGATTAGTAGAAGGCAAGAGCCTGGGTCTGTGCAAAGCTTCTAGAGGAGAGAAGGGGCCTGAGAGAACCGAGGTCAGTGAGGACATGCACAGAGCTGGGGACCTAGGCCACTGTGAGTCACAGCACAGGTCTGACAGATGAAGGTTTTATTCATCTTTGGTCAATGTTTGAGGCAAAGCACAGCTGAAAAGGTGGGAGCTGGTATCGCCAACAGAGGGAATGGTATGTCAGGATGTGGAGGGCATTCCCTGAGCACTGGTGGAAGTTTTGTATTCTCATATGAAACACCAATCATCATCATGTTCCAGGAGCTGTAGAGTCATCATCTTGACATCCCTGCAATCTCTTAGGCAGTGATGGTGAGTGGGTGTCAGCCAGCATGCCAACCCCATTCTGTCGGTAGTGGTTGGCTGGATGCTGGTGGGCTGCATTCAGGCTTGGTGAGAAAGCAAGTGGCAATGGGTTACTGTGGTTGGCCATGGGCAGGGAATGTTGTGATACCATGGCAAATATTTGCCATCTTTATTCCAAGGGATGTCCATTGACTTGATTAGGAAACCAGGGTTAAGTTAAAGAGCTTTCATAAATTCATATTTGCTTTTTCTGAAGCTAGGACAGGGTCATATTAGGAAAAGTCATCCTTTGCTCAAGACATTTTACTTTTACCTGTTATAAAATTACCATAATATACCAATTTCAGCAGACAAGCCACTCTACTACTATCTTCAGGGACACTGTCATAAAAAACATAAAGATCTACAGCATCTCCGATATGAATATCTCAGATGTGGCACCCTTGTGCCGGGTACAGCCTGCACAGCCATACGCTGGTCCTGAACCAGGATTTGAATCCGATGGTCTGTGTTAGCTCTGCTGCCCGACACTGTCTTAATGAAAAGGTGAGGGAGCTGTAAAGGAAAAGCAGTAAGTTTTTAAACGGCCTTAAAGTGTTGCCTAAAAAGCTTGAATCTGATGTAATAGATGTGAGCAAAGGCTGTTTATATGCTTATGCTCTCCTTAAACCAGATATTTATAGGCTAAGTACCTATAACGTTTTGCATTTTGTGAAGCATGTTACGCTTTTTAAAACACTTCAAATAAGTTATCTCACTTGATCCCTACATGTAAGCCAAGAACCCTCATCAGCTGAGGGAGGTGGTGGCAGGAGAGTGGATCTCGAAGCAAGTGTTATATACAACTTCCCTCTTTTAAAAAAGGTATGTGAGGCATAAAAAAGAATAAAATCTTGCCATTCACAACGTAGAAGGACCTGCAGGGTTCTGTGCTAAGTGAAATAAGTCAGAGACAAATGTCATGATTTCACTTTCATGTGAAATCAGAAACATAAAACAAGTAAACAGAAATAGACTCATAAATGCAGAGAACAAAGTAGCAGCTGCCATAAGGGAGGGGCTGGAGAGGGGGGTGAAGTAGGTGAAGGGGATAAAGAAGTGCAGACTTTCAATTATAAAATAAATAAGTCACAGGGATGACAAAGTACAGCCTAGGATATAGTCAATACAATTATAATAACTTGGTGTGGTGGCAGATAGTAACTACAGTCATTGTGGTGAGCATTTTATAATGTGTATAAGAGTCACATCACTATACTGTACACTGAAACGAGTACAGTATTTTCCATGATATTTCAAATTTTTGAAAGGCATGTAAGGTTGTGCTCCTTTCCTCAACAAGGTCTGGATTCTCTTAACTAAAACTGAAATGTGCATTCCTTATTTAATTTATCAGCATCTTGAGTAGCCTTGCTGCATCATAGCTTCATTCACTGATGTGTCAGCATAATTAATTATGCTGTGAAACCTGACAGCATTTCCCAAGTACCTGAACAACAACAACAAAAAGCACAGAACACAAGAAAACAGGAAAAGTTGGGTCCATTTTCTATATATTCATCACGGGCTTCTTCAGTCTGAGTCTGCCTTTCTGTAGTTGAGTGACTTTCACTTCCTGAGTTGTCTTGAGTGACTTTCACTTCCTGAGTTGTCTCTTCTGTCAAAAATGAGGAGGTTGGAATAGATGATCTTTATCGTTCAAGGTCACAGGAGAAATGAGATGGCAGATTCAAATTGGATTGAATCAAATAAATTCAAAATTTGAGGTGAGTCTAAGAAAGGAGATTGTTTACAAAGGTGTGGCCAGGGAAGGGAGATCAGCAGGGATAGAGCAGTAGCCCAGGGCATGGCTCCTGCAGTCCTGAAGGGGGAGGGGAGGGCTTGGTTACTAGAACCCAGAGGCAGCCGTGGAGAAAAGGCCGCCTTGAGAGGAGCAGTGACCTTTGCTGAGGGACGGACTGTGGCAATTCTACAGCAGAGAAGTAGAGAAAGACTCCCCAGCACCACCCTCCTTCCTCCCTTCTAATTCCCTGTGAGGCTTCCCATTGGCCAAACCCCACCAGAAGCCAAAGCGCGAGGGAGGTGGGGGTACACTCCATGCAGCCCAGCCTGCTGCAGCAGGAATCGGGGAGGGGAAGGGCAGCCATGGATCTGAGATAGGCAGGAGATGCCCGGCACACTCCCTAAGTCCACCTCAGCAATGTGAACTTCCGTAATGCACATCAAACACCCTGTCCTCTTACGCATGCTAAACGGAAATGCGTTCAAAGAATTTTTGAGTAGAGAATGTGCTAGCAACTTAGGGGAATATGGCATAAAGCATGAAGTCTGCCACAGTTGGTGAACAAAATAAATTTACAGAATGAATGAATACATGAAAGAAAATAACAGTTACAACTGAGGTCTAGCAGCAAAGAACTATGAGACTGTACACACACACACACACACACAGATTCTAAAGAGCTTTGAGCTTCTCACAATAATATGGAATATACTAGGCAGTGAGTCAACCCTGAAATCCCATCCTTGAGACAAAATTACTGAGGCAGCCAAAGGGCCAGTTGAAATGCCATGTCCAAGACCAGGTAGGCCTGGAATCCCAAGATTTTAGGACTTGAGGGAGCAGCTATGCCTACCCACAGCCTTCTGTTCCAGGGTGGGTTTCTGTGAGCACGTCAGATCCCCACCTGGAGGGGGCCAAGCCTGTGCTGGAGCCACGCCCAGCCCCAGGTCCCCCTCGCCCCTTTTAGGACTCACTCTCTCACTCCAAAGTCACAGCCCTTGTAAGTGGGGAAAAGGTTGCTGGTTTTAAGATCTGAGAGCCCCAAACCTCACGGGCCTTCTGAACACCCTGTGTTTCACCGAGCTTCTGCACTCTTAGCATTCATCTCACATCATGTATTTCTCCCACAGCTTCTGCCCAAATTTTTAACTGCACTCTCCCTCACTATTAACAGAGACCTTGAATAGACAATACCAGGTTGATAATTAAGTAACTAATAAAGGCTTAGGGCTGCCCTTGATTCTGTTATTACTAGAAATGATTTCTAAAGTCTGGCATTTATTTAGTACCGTCTGGGCGCCAGGCTCTGATCCAGCCAATATCATATATCTTATCTCAGCTAACCTTTCCCAAATCCCTCAGGTTGGGATTCTGCTTCCTATTGCCCATATGAGGACCCTGGGACAGTTTCCCCAGACAGTAAACAACCTGCCAAAATTCCATGACAAGTCAGCAGGAGACCCAGGGTATCTCTCTGCCCTCACCTCTCTGCACCACCTCTGCTGTGCCAGAATCAGAGACTTTCAAGCATAGAAAGAACCTGCTATTTCACCATGTTTGGGGTCACCCTATCCTGGCTGTGCCAGTGTTGCAAAGAGCACTCTCAGCTGACCAAGTCCTGAGGGCGCTGCATGGTGCCTCTCAGGAAGCCTTGTTCAGCCTTCTTACAAAGCGCGCCCCCAGGCCTGGTGCTGGAAGACCGGAGGGAATGGACAGTTATCGAGGGCTACTCTGCTCTGTGCTTCAGATAGTCCACATCACCGAACCCTCCCAAACCTTGTGAAGAAGGAAATCACGATTCCCATTTGTACAGATGGGCAAGTAAGACTTACTGAAGGAGTAAAGAATGAAGTCAGTTCTGTTTTGGAAAGCTAATGCTGTTTTCACTGCAACTGCTCCCTCAGATCATGAAAGCAAAAAGGGAAAACAGGAAAGCTTCAGAAATCATCGTGGCCAATCTCTGGCTGATTCAGGGATCCCCTAGAATGTGATGACAAAGACCCATACTGCCCTTCCAAGGCAGCTCATTCCGTTATGGGACAGCTGGAGAGACCACTCACTTTCTGATGTGACCTGCCTTAGGTTTTGGCTGGGTTGAGGAATGGTTTTGGAATAAGGGAGGCCAGGGCTGGGTCCAAAGAGTCCTTGAGGCAACTGGAGATGCCACAGTCTCAAGAGTGAGCTACCCAGGTAGAGCCATTTGAAAATATGATTAGCAAGCCTTCCAGTCCCCATCCCATTATTGGATAAAACCTTCAACAGGATGGGGCAGAGGACAGAAAGACATTAATCCATACTTCTTTGCTGTTGATGCTCAAGTAACTGTAAACCCACTTAATACAGTTATCAACTAATCCACATCTTAGTACTCAAAAGGATAGCAGGAGAGATTTCATCAAAAGCTGAAATGAGAAGCATGTTCTCTACCGCATTATTCCCCAACCTGCCTCGTGCCAAGCCTATCAGAAGAAAAAACAGAATTGGTTTGCCTGCCTGATTCTGAGTTTGCCCACAGTAGCTTTTCAGTGATCCCTGTATTCTCTTCTAAATGCTCCCGAACCATCTGGTTAGAAATCTGTTTTAAAATTTGGCCAAGGATCTATGCCAATATTACCACTATGACGTTGATTTTTTAAAATCAGTACATCTGATCTGCAACAGGCATCTGCTCAACGAGACAGCCTTGGGTTGCCTGCACAGCTTAGACAACCACACCCTTAGCGTTACATCTGGTCTCAAAAATCATCTTCAAGGACCGTTATGAACAGAAGGCAGTTCCCCATCTGTACTCTTGGTTTTGTTCTTATTAGGCAGAACTACTGAACTGAAGTGAAGTCATCAAAACTTTGGCTAAGCCCCTACTTATGACACACCCTGCGCCAGGCACTGAAGAAACCCAGAAGTGAATAGGGGTCGGTCCAGGCCAGTGGAGGGTCTCCCCCAAGGGCCTGACCCTTCTTGCCTCCTCATGGCTTCCTCCCACTCTTCTCAAGCACCTCTGACCTGAACCGCCGTGGGCTTGCGCTGTTGTCTCTCCTCGCGGGCAGGGCCTGTGTTTTATTTCTCGATGCATCCCTAGTGGCAAGCCCCATGCCTTCCAAGGAAAACACATGTGATACATGTAGTGACGATAACAGTGCTGATGATGGGCTGGGGAAAGAAGGCACAGCCCAAAGATAAATGAATTTCTGATTCAGAAGGAAGGGGTTATAGAAACACATTACATATATTGTTGCTGATTAATATGACCGAGTATTAAAACAGACCCTGCAATACTGTAATTTGGGATGGTAACCATGGCATATTCTTCCATTCAGGCTAAAGGTGATATTTTTCTTGATTAGCTTTTGATTAATCCTACTAGATAGATATTTCATTTACAGCATATACATTAGTTCTTAAGGGTTTCATTGCTTGTGCAATTGATAGTACAGCATGGAGAAAATACCAATGATTCTGTAACATCTTTCTATGTTGACAGATAGTGACCGCACTAGAGGGGGTGAGGATTTAATAATATGGGTAACTGTTGAACCACTGTGTTGTATATTTAAACCAGCATAAGATTGTATGTCAACGGTACTTCAATTAAAAAAAAGAATGCTATTATGTTAATGAATTTCCAGCATCCAGTTCACCTTTAAGGCTATTAAATTAAGTGCGGTTAGTTAAGAACATTAGACATCTATGAAAAGCCCCTGAGAAAAATTTGGTTTGCTCAAATGAGAAGGTGGCCTTCTATGTTGCTTTTCCCTCATTTTGCACTTCTCCCAGAGCCTGGGTCCTCCACCTCCCCTCCCTGTTCGTCCCTGCGCCTTTCCTCTCCTGCTAGCACTAATCTGTCAGTTTAAAAAGGATGCACATTGAGTGAAAGTAACAACCTGTTTCATAAACAAGTTCCACTGCTTCCAAGAGAAACCAGAGGGACTCATGTTCCTTGCTGAGATGCTCCTCTCCTCAATTTGTTGAATTGTTTTCCAATTTTGGTAGAATAATGTTGCTCATGATATGTTGTACTCAAAATGAATTTTAGAATCAAAGCTCAACTGTGGAGTCTAGCAGATCAGGGAAATTAGTTTATCTTTTCCTGCCTCCCAGGTCAATAGGAAGAAATGTCCTGTGTTAATAGTGGTGTAGGGTGGATGTGGAATGGAAAGGACATAGACTTTTGGGGTAGACAGGTTTGGCTTTCATTCTGCCCAATTCAGTTCAATTCATTCATTCAGCAAATATTTATTGAACACATGCTATGGATCTGGCCCTATTCTGGACACTGGGGAGAAACTATGGATTATTCAGGAAAGCCTGATTCCACAGAGGCTTTGAACTCGCACTGAGTATCTTATTAGCTGTGTGAGGTATTGGATATATTTCTTCAATTCTCTGAGCATCAATTTCTTCACCCATAAATTGGGTGCATTAAGAAAAAGATTGTTATAAGAATAAAATAAGATGATGTTTATTCAGTACTTATCCAGAGGTCTTAATCCTACATCCATGGATCCTTTGAGGACTCTGAATAGAATTGAAAGGTGTATGAACTTGGATGCAAAAAATCACATCTTTATTTTTACAACTTGTAATGAAAATTCAGCATTTCTTCAATTGTGAATGTAGGCAATAAGTCTACTGCAGTAGTTAGTGTATGTGATTTTGTCACAAAGACAAATCTCATTACAGTTGTTGACACCATGAAATACTGTTTAAGCTCATCACTACTTCAAATTTACAGATGTTATTAGACCTGCCATGAGATACTGTTAGTAAATGTATTGATAAAGAAGCACACATATTACTATATCATAACTTTTTTATGTATTGATAACTGTATTTCAGTATAATTGGTTTCCTTTGTAGTTCTATGTATTTTATTTTATGTATTTGAAAACAGTACTCTAAGAAGGAGTCCTTAGGCTTCACCAGACTGTCAAAGGGGCCCATGACACACAAGCAAAGGGAACAACGCCTGACCTAGACAGCATCTGCTACAGTGGTTCTCAGACTTCAGCATGTGTCAGAATCACCGGAAGGGTTTGTTAATACACAGGTTGCTCCCAAGTTTCTGATACAGTAGGTCTTCCAAGTTTCTGGCACAGTAGGTCAGGGCAAAGCCTAATAATTTTCATTTCTAACAAGATCTCAGGTGAGACCAATGCTGCTAATCCAGGGATCATATTTTAAAACCCCTGCCCTAATGTATAATAAGTATTTAGATGTTGTTTCTCCCCCATATTGACATGGCACACAAACACTTTCAGGGCATTTGAATGCTAGCAGATGCATACAGCAATGCATGAACTCACCATCTGACAATGCTGGCCAGGTCATGCTGAGCTTTAGTCCTTCCTTTCCCCATGGCCAAGGTTCTGTGGCCCTGCTGCTTACAAGATCAGCTCCTCCCTTGCTGCTAGCTCCAATTCTGACTTGGGCAGGGGCAATTTAAGGAGCACTGAATATACTGGGATTCAGCACAAGGTCATACTAGCTACCTGTTTAGCTTTCCTCTTGTCCCTTGTCCCCACTGATGATACCTGGCTTCTGCTTTATTCTTTGTTACTTGAATCCCTGACTCATGCCCTAGTCCTTGTTAGACAAGATCCCATGCCCAGGGTTTGGGATCCTAACCTGGATGTAGTGCCATGACCAAATCCCTGCTGCCTGTAGAATCCCCACCTTTCTGCATTTATGAGCATTGCCTGCAATTGGTCTTCTTTATAATATTTTCATTTCTTCTGTGGGGCCACATCCTTTTCAAAACACCTGCAAAACAAGCTATTTATTGCCATGTCCTTCAGCTCCCAGGGCCTTTCCCATGTTCAGCACCTGAGACAGTTCCCATCTTGGAAGAAACTTCTGGGATCTGCCTGCTTTCCGTTAACCCATCTTCTGGAGTCTCCTGTGACACATCACATCATGCCCCAGAAAACATATTTGTGCTACTTTGTTGTTTTGAGCAGGACCAAACATCTTATTAATATAACATCTTTGGAAGTGCTTATACTTATAGAATATTTAGCTCAATTAATCATTTATTGAGCATCTATTAAGTACTAGGCATCATGCCAAGCCTTAGGGATAGAAAAAGAAAAAGAGGCAGGCCTTGTTTTAAGAAATGCACAGACTAATATGAGATGCAAACATAAAAATAAATGTTTTTAATTTTTTATCTCATTTTAAAATTATCATTTGCATAGGTCTGCTTAAATTAATATTTCATATCTAATTCTTCTTTAAGTGGACTTTTAAACAAATCCTGAAGATGACCATTGTGAGTTCTCCTTTGGCAAGTTTTTAGTCCTTTTACTTTCTTCTCAGAGCTTGTGGCCCTATTCACTACCCCAGGGATTGTTGGTGTCGAATTAGCTAATAAAGTGATATCCCTCTCCTTTGTTCCATGAACCCAAGTAATGAGCCTGGCCAAAGACAACAGCCTTCTCAGATGGAGGAGGACCCAGTGATCAAAAGTAGTCAGTTAACTACACTTTCCTGCTAAACCTACCTGGTATTCCCACTGTCACTGCTTTCATTTCCCTTTGAGCACATACCATGGTTTGGGGGCTCCACTGGGTATGAATAATTTGAAGTTCTCCCCTTAGAACATCATTACTGATTATGAGGTGGAGATCGTGAGTAAGTCAGTCATGAAGCAAAGAATGTTAGACGTCATTTTTTTCCTCTTTTTTTTCAACCAACCTCAGTGTAATATATAAAATACAACCATGAAGGCTGTCTGGATTCTTACCAATATTATCTGGTCTAAGCTAGTCCTACAGCTCCAACATGATCAGTCATGCTGGAGAGAACTGCTTGACATGCCCTGAAGTAGTGCTGCTCTGCTCCAGTGCTACTGTGATTAATTAGATGTTTAGGAGAGCTGGTGAGTCACCAGTGTTTGAGTATTAGTTTGAGGGGTTAGGGAGTGACCCCAGCATTCTGCTGAGTACAACAGCCTGATGAAACACAACTTATATAATAGGAAGTAGGCACCTGGTAAAGCATGGTGACATGTCATCAAGGAGCAAATCACTGGAAGTTGTCAGTTGCCTGAAAAGCAGCCTGCAGAACTAAGAGAATATAAGTAGTTTAATCATTTACATCACCTATATTGATAGCACCTGCTTTGCTCAGAGAACAGTCCTAGTATTACCTAGAACTGCATATGAGATGTTCTCTGCTGCTGTGAAGTTGAACCTAAATAGGGCCGATGTAATGTGGAGGGCTGTTGGTGTACAGCCATGTATGTGTGCATGTGTGTGGAACTGTTGTGGAAAAGTTTAACAGAAAAAAAAAAAAGAAAGAAAATGAGCTGAGCAGAGAAGACCAAAATAACTCTAATCACACTAGGCCCCTCTTGCCTTTGAATATGCACTAATATTCAGGAACAAGCCAGGATAGCATGCAGCCTGCTGGGATGGGGGCAGACACACAGGCTGTGAGTTCCAAGTCTGGTCCTATCTATGATCCTGATTCTTTCTCAGTAAAATGACAAGTAGATCAGTAAATGGACAAGAAATTAAGTGGAGTATGGTTTAATACCTAGTAAGATAATTGGTACATAGTGGGCATTGAATAAATGTCTCCCCATTCCCTAAATCATCTACTATGAACTCATTTTACAGATTAAGAACAGCCTCAAAGAGATTTAGTGAGTTACCCGAGGTCACAGAGCTGTTAAGCTACAGAGATGGGACTTAACCATGAACCTGGTACTCTAACTTCTACACCAGGTTGCCTTCCATTTCACATTTTCATGGATTAACTATCTCAAGTAGAGTCTTTTCTTTGGCTGAAACTGGAGTTCACAAATAGCACAGTCCTAATAGGGTGCACCCCCTTACCTTCAAAGTCCAACCAAGCTGGGACTTGTAAAATCATTCCTATCTCACCATCTAACCTGAATCCTGCTTCCTCGGTGGCAGATTGAGTCACAGCCACAGACAGCTGTCGGGGGCCCAGCAGTTCCTTCCCACACTGCTCTCCCACCTCTTGCTCAGTGGCCTCCCTGCACGCAGCAGAGATCTGGTAGGAAGTGTCCGTTCCCGCCCCATCACACAGTAATGTGTTTATTTCAGTCCCTTTTGGGCCATGATCCCAAACCAGTAATCCCCAATTTTTTGTCTACTTTTTTGATGACTCTAAAATTCAGGAAGTTAGAGTATTGCTTTTTAATTAATTCTACTTTCCAGAAGCTCAGAGTGCACAGTCCTGCTAATAACTGTCCCCTCTAATTCTACAGAAAATGGACATGGACCCGTTAGTTGGCATTACTTGTGTTTGGTCATTGCTCTTCTCTTAAGACTCTGCTTTAGAAAAACTTGCATTTTAAAAATTTCTGTCATTTAATTCCATAGACAGTTGATTTAAGTTTCACTTCTTGCCATTAAATGAAAATTAAATTAAGCTCATTATTGTATGAAACAGGCATTGATTGTACTTACTTTGTTTTTAATTAAATGCTTCTATTCATTATTTCCTCCCATGTAGTGCTTCTAATTTTCTTTGGTATATAATTTGGGGTAACAACAATATCAGTAAACTATCCCTCATAAATATTATTCAGAGAGAAAGATATTTGAAATACACTGTGAAAGAAATTTGAAGGTATTTGCATATTGTTTTTAATTTACTGGTAGGATATTTAACAGGTAATATTCCCACGTTGCTCCTTTGTGATAAAACAGGGCATGTGCATATCTCTCTTAAGCAGCTCTGACTTTTACAGTTAATGGCTGACTTCAAGATGTCATTGATCTTTAAAATGTGCTGACTTTATGTACAACACTGAAGTTATGGTCCAAGGGGTAGATATTTGAATTTAAGTCTAAGAACATTATCAAAAAGGTTCAGAAAATTTCCAGAGAAGCTTATTTCATTTTTTCTATAACACTGGTGAAGCCCTCGTTTCCTGCCAGATGGTCTCTTGGGTCCTGGAAATGCATGGAATGGTAGAGAACCACAGGCTTTGCCCTTCTGGTACTTGCATTCCAAAGGGGAGGTGATGACATGGTATATGCTGACTCCAGCTTACTGAGAAAGCAGGATTCCCCACTAACCAGCTTACTGTGCCTGGACCATTCTCCAAGAATCTGTGCTTTGAGCAACATTGTGTATTTTGCACTCACCTCCTCTAAGTGAATCACAGTGATAGGTACAGAATGAAATAACTGAGACCAAAATGCAGACACCATCTCTCAAACCCAGAACCCAAGTGGAAAATAGTGAGTAGATCAAAGTGTTGCAATTGAACATTACAACTAATTTCAATCAATCATTGATAACAAGAAATAACAGGATATTTAAAAGGTAAAACTAAAACTCCAGAGAGAGCAAAATAAAATTGGAAGTGGTTGTTCAATGGGTAAAGTATGCTAAGTTCTCCATTGTTTGTTGAGGATAGAAACACTGAAACAAATTACATTTAGTTTTTCTTCAAAGCAAATTATAGTATGTAGGTCAAAGTTTAAAGCTGTTTTAAAGAAGAGAAAGATAACCTATAGCTTTAGCTAAATCAGCTGAGGATAAAGTTAATATAGCATAAATAGGTAATATAGTGTACATTATATAAAGTTAACATAGTATGTAATAATTTAGGATAGTATAGTATTGATTTAACATGGCAAGGGATAAAAGCAGAAAGAAGGAAAGTATTAAAAAAACAAAAAGATAATGATGATATTTGGTAGAAATAGGTCAAATATATCAGTAATCATACAAAAAGATAAATTGACTGAATTCACCTATTAAAAAGACAAACTTTTGCATTGAATTTAAAAAATAAGCAGAATCCAGCTTCCTGCTCCTTACAAGAAGCATGCCTAAGGCAAAAACCACACAGAAAGTTTGAAAATAAGGAGAGGAAAAAAGATTTACCATGTGACCACAAGAAATTACTATCAGTCAAAATGGAACTCACAGCAAAAACGTCGTATGGATACAGGACACAGCAAAAATAATAAGGGAATCTAGGAAGAAGACCTAGCAGCAATAGTTTCATGTACTTAATGACACGGCTTTGTTACATGTAAAGTGAAAGAAAACTGACCCAAACGAAGAGGAACTGATAGAGCCACTCTACTAGAAATCTGAAAATCAAACAGAAAAATAAATCATAGAGACATAGAAGATTTGAACAACAAAATTAACATGCAATGTCTTATTATGAATCCAGTAAGTATACATTCTTTCCATTAGACACATAGAAAAATTACAACAGTGTATCACATCTCAATCCAGAGGAAGTCTTATATTTCACAGGACTAATGCCATAGAAATGTTCTCTGACCACAGTGCAACTTAAAAAATAACATATTTTTAAACATAAGAGTAGTTAACAAAGCTAGTTTCTAGAAAAAATAAACCTAATAAATGAGGCAAAAGGGAAAATCAAGCAGTAACTGCAGATGCAGTAGAATTTTAAAAATAAAGGAATTCAATAAACGATTTTATGTCAGTATATTAAAAAACTTAGATGATATGCTTAATTTTCTAGAAACAAATTGCCAACATTGACTCAAGAAGAAATAGAAACTCCAAATAAATTGATAACCATTAATGAAAATGAATCAATAATCAACCCATCCAACACCCTGCACAAGATACAAGATCCAAGCTTTCCTAAACATCCAAGGAGCAGATAAATAATCCCACCTTTGCAAATTATTTCAGAGAATAGAAAAACAAACTAAAACTACTTTTACTCATTTACTATGGCCAGCATACTCTGGATAACAAAACTGACAATAAAAGAACACTTCAGAACAATCTCATTTAATGCCATAAATTCAAGTAAAATACAAGCAACCAACTCCAGGAGTGTGTTAAAAAGGTATATATATCATGACCTATTATGATTTGTCCCAGGAATACAAGGATAGATCAACAACAGAAAACCTATTAAACAGGCAAAGCCATTACATCTGTCAACTATTTATGTAATAATAATATAAAAACATTTATGAGATAAAAAAAACACCAAAGGTAGTGACTAGATCTACACATAGGGGGAAATAAACAGGATTCAGGAGAAATACACAGAGGTGCTTCAACTTAAAATATATGCCAGCACATTAAACAGACTCTAAAGCAAAAATGACACAAACTAATGATTTGATATAGCTGGGCTGCGTACATGGGTATTAATCAAATTATTCTCTCAACATTTCTATATGTGAAAAATATTTTACAATTAAAAATAAAATGTTATGTAGAGATCATCTGTTTTGGGGCTTTTCAAGCTTGAATGTACCTGTGAATCATCTGAGAATCTTTTAAAAATGCAGATTCCCATTCAGTAGCTCTCTGGGACAGGGCCTGAGCTTCTGCATTTCTGAAAAGTTCCCAGGGAATACTGATACTATTGGCTCATGGACCACATTGCATAGTGCACGTGGTTCTCAAACCTGGACATACATTAGAATTAGTGGGGAAGCTTTAAAAAGAAATTGATGCCTGTGCCCCAGTCCCAGAGATTCTGATTCAGTTGTCTGAGGTGGTGGTGTCTAGACATTTGCACTTTTTTTTAATTGAAGTGCAGTTGACATAAAATTAGTTGCAGGTATGCCACATAGTGATTTGAAATTTATATATATTACAAAATCCTCACCATGATAAGTGTAGTTACCATCTGTCACCATATAAAGTTAGTACAATATTACTGACTATATTCCCCATGCTATACCTTTTATCCCCATGACTTATTTATTTTATAATTGGAAGTTTGTGCTTCATTTTCCCCTTCACCTATTTCATCCTGCTCCCAGCCCCCTCACCTCTCACAACCAGGAGTTTGTTCTCTGTATTTATGAGTCTATTTCTGAGGTTTTGTTAGTTATTTGTTTTATTTTTTACATTTCACATATAAATGAAACCATATGGTATTTTGCCTTTCTCTAATTTATCTCACTTAGCATTATACCCTCTAGATCCATCCATATTCTCACAAATGACAAAATTTCATTTTTTTTACAGCTGAGTAATTTTCCACTGTGTATGTATACATCTTTTTTATCCATTCATCTATTGATGGACACTTAGATTGCTTCCATATCATGGCTATTATAAATAATGCTGCAGTGGACATAGGGGTGCATATATCCTTTCAAATTAGTGGTTTTGTTTTCTTTGGATATATACCCAGAAGTGGAATTACTGAATCATATGCAATTTCTATGGACAGTGGTACTTCTTGGAAATTCCTCAAGTGATGCTAGTATGCAGACATGGTTTAAAATCATGAAGTAGACCTCATTTTATAACGAAGGAAACTGTGACTCCACGAGAGGCAGATACTTAACCCAGGTTGCACAGCTGCCTGGGCACTAGGACTATTCTTGCAATTCCTATCCTAGTTCCTTTCCATGTCTTACTTCAATCTCCTCCAAGGTCCCGCCCTTGACTTTTCCTATTTCAAGGTCCGTGTTGCTCGTTCACTCTTCTTAGCCCAAGAATTGTGTAGTCATAGCCGAGTGAGACTTGGGCAGATCCAAAGCACGGCTGCAAATCAAGGCAGGCTATTGGTACTCTACAGCCACGTCCCTGCCCGCCCATTGCCCATCCACGCACAGATGGAAATTCTTGGGGCACTTCTTGTCATGAGTTTGAAAAAATGACATCATGGAGGAATAAAAAATTTTCTTCTCCAAAGACCAGGTCTCAGAGTTTTTCAGTTTTTTGTTTTGTTTTGGTTTGATTTTGTTTTTTTGCTCTGTGTTCTCTTCTACAGCACTCTCCTGCTCTTGTATCAACTAAAGTATAAGACGCTATAGTCATTCCATTGCACCAGGTTTAAAACACTAGGTAAACTCCTCCCAAGTGTCCCTAGTTTTCACTCTTTTCTTCTAGCCTTGACCTCTGTTCTTCCTGACTAATCTGCCCTGATTTGTTACTTCCTCCCTCAGATATAGACATAGACATTTTTTTCCCTTAGTTCTCCTTGACTTTGAACAAGTAGAATTTATGCCTGTGCTCTAAGTCCACCTTCCGATATAGAATCCTATAACCATATACTGTGAGTTAAGAGACTAGAAAATCTTCCAGACCAGCGTCTCCCTTAATAAAACCAGACCGAAACCTCTGAGTAGTGAGGTAACTTCTCCCTGCTCATGGACATGCTGTCCAGTGAGTGGGATATCTCATTTTAACCAGCTGAAACCTATTCCCAGCAATACCTTTCCAAGCACAGACAGAACCTTTATGATCCCAACAATAATGGAGTTTCCATTTCCAATACCAATCTCAAACTGGGACTGTCTTGGGGGACAGGGGCAGTGGGGGGTCAGAATTTACCCAGGATTTACACAAAAGGTTTATGCTTTGACTGAGATCTGTGATCACAGGCAAGAGGGGGAAAAAAGTCACAATTGGCTGGATGAGGTTTTCTAGCAGGCCCACTGCACTGGCCATATTCTTTCTTCTAAGGCAGGTAGGACGTGGGGCAATTAATTACTTTCTTTGTGAGAAGAACTGAGGCTTAAGAGCCTTTGAAAATCAATTCACAAGTCATTCTGTTGCTGGGTTTTAATAGTACCTTGGCCCTCTTTCCTGAATATAAAGTTACTGCTGTATCAATAGTCCCTCCTTTTACTTATCACTTTTCTGGGCAGGAAAGCTGTGAACCATGTAAAAAGAAAGATGACACCTGGAAAGAGGAGTCCTGAAACCAAATCTAAGGTATACAAAGAAAACTTCAGACCTGAAACTATTAAAACTGAAAAGACTTCAGGCACAATGAGTATAACACCATTTTAGGTGAAGAAACTAAAGCCTAAAAGAAATAGCTTTGCCAAGCCAGAAATTCTAGAAAACTAAAGAAAGACAAGGACTGAGGGTCTGGCAGGTACCAAATAATCAGTTAAGTTGGGCCTTAATTTATTCAATGTGTGCTGATAAAATAGTAACTATAAATTGATCTTTGGTAAAATCAAATTATATGTGAAGTTAATTACAGGAGCTTGCGGGTCATAGGAATCCTATGATAAAGACCGAAGAGCAGTTTTTTTCCTTCCCCATTGCTTTATTTTAAATCTGGTTCCTTCTACAGGGGAGTTGCTTGAAGCCAACTATATTGGCAGTTCAATGAATTCTTACTGTTGAATTTGTTTTCTTTTAAGACAAAAATGATGAAATGGTGAAATAGCTAAAGCACTAAAATGCAGATCAGGAATCCAAGTTCAAGTCCAGATAACCACTAACCAGTTGCACAGTCTTGAATGAGTCACTGAACTTCCATGGGCAGCTATTTCCTCACCAGAAATTCTAGAATAATCTCTAAGATAAGGCCTCTCCTTCTCTAAATCCAGAGCTGACCTCAGGGATAGAAGCACAGGCTCCTATTGGGGGAATACACCCAAGTACTATATGGGGTGACTCTAAGGACCTCACTGACTGTCTTCCTCCTGTTTCAGGACCTCACTTCTCAAATCGTGGTCCTTGCCCAGACAGCAGCACCATCACATGTGAGCTCATTAGGAAAGCAGAACCTCAGGCCTCACCCAGAACTGCCCAATTAGTATCCGCATTTTAGCAAGGTCTCCAGGAGATTCATACGCATGTTTAAATTTGAGAAGCATTTTCTTAGAACACCTCCTCCAGTTTCCCAGCTGTTGGATGGCTTTTCTTTGAGCTTCCTCAGTGCCCACTTTTGCATCTGCCCATGTGCAGACAGAGAGCACCCACCAGGCTCTTGCCTGGCCCAGCCAGCTTCAGTTCTGCTTTTCTACTGTGTCTGACTGGGGTCACTTCTTGGCTGGTATATAGACTAGTGGGTAGGCTAACTGACAGCAGGTATGTCAGCATGTCCCTGGGGCAAGGGGACAGTAAAAAGCAGAGACAAGAAATATAAACAGACAACCTGGGACCACTTAGAGATAAGCAGACACATACAACTGGGCAAACTCTGGAAATACTTCTAAGACAATATAAGAAAGGGGTTAAGTTATGTCTGTTTAAAGAGTTGTGCAAGTTTTTCTGGTTCAAGAATAAAAGGCACAAAAGACAAATAAAAGAAAAATAAGAATATGAACAGGCAATTCAAAAGGTAGAATGCTCAATAAATCTGTGAAAAGATGCTCAAACTCAGGAAGTTCAAATTAAAGCAATGAGATACCATTTCACACCTCTCCATGTCACTTTTGTTCTTTTAAAAATAATGTTTTCCTTTTGATTCTGAAATATTAGAGACATATAGGAAATTATATGCCAACTATAACAAACACTTGTGTGCCCACTACTTAGAAGTAATAATATTAAATTTTGCCATATGTGCTTTGGCTTTTTTCCCTATGTTAAGAAAGCTAAAGCATTCCCTTTTCATCCTTCCCATCACCCCTGAAGTTGCTGGGTGTTATTCCACATGACACATTATACTTTTCCTGTATAGGAATGTGTCCATAGTCAACGCAGTGTTGTTTTATCACACTGCATATATGTTTTGGAACTTGTGTTTCTTCACTCCACATTGTTTTGCTTTCTGTGTTGAAATATATAGAGTTCATTTACTCTTGTTTAACTGTTTAGTACTTAACTGAATGAATAAAACTTGAAGGGGACAATCAGGTTGAAGGGAATGAGAAAGGTGGTTTAGAAAAAAACAAATTTTAGTTGCTTTTAGACCAAAGATTTTCTGTGTCAGAGTCCAAGAATCCCATGTCCATTTTCCTGGTCTAAACATATGCCTTCCACCCCAGAGAAAAATATTCTCCTCCAGATCTTCCTAACTTCTCCCAAGGTTATTGCTTGAACAGAAGTCCCTGTGCCTCTGATGGTGTCCGAAGAGCAGAGGGCAGGCAAGCCTGGGGCCCACAGTCATGCTGCCTCACATCCCCCCAGTCTGCAAGCAAAGGGCCCATGACTAGAGGAGGCTCAACTCCCCACATCCAGCAATACATGGAGGAAATGCAAACCCGTTATTGCTACAATTTGTCCTAAAGGAGGTTTGCAAACTGCATGCCTGAGATTTACGGTGTGACATCCAGAGATTTCATACGCTGTATTTCTCATTTATGGGCCTCAATTTAGTTAAGAGAAAAGAAGCTTTCTAGAGCAAAAACACCCTAAAGCTTTGGTAAAATGGGATATTTAATTAATTCCAAAATCACCAAGTGGGTAAAGAGTGAGTTTCAGACCTGTGTGTTCAAGCATCCCCCTGGGCCTGCTTATTAGCACAGTCCTAGTTGTTGGCAAGAGTTCTGTACTGGCAAAGGTGCAGCTGTGCTGAAGGGCTAACCTCCTACAACTCTCAGCAGGCCTTGGGCCTAGAAAACTCAGGGTGCAACCTTTTCCCTGAATAACCTGGTGGTGTGGATTGATTTGCATATGCAAATGACTTATTCCTAGTTAGTCAGTAGGAGCCTTGAATGTAGCGAATTGTCCTCTACTACAAAGCTCTCCTAAAGGTGAGTTCAGAGCAAGGGGGTATGGAAGGAGTGCAGCCACCACTGGGGAGGCAAGTCCTCCACCTGTGCCCAGCTGTTTCCCACGTGCCTGTGGGTGGCAGCCCCTGCCTGCCCTGCCTCTGTAGGAAGGAGCTTGTGTGACTCAGGCAGTCACTGGATGTGAGAACTGTTTTGAGGCACTTTGTACAAAATAAGGATCATTAGTCATATGTACAGTATAAAATGGTTTGCTGATTGACTCCAAAAGAAACATGGAGTAAGAACTATCTTCTCCCAAAAATTCTAGGAAAGAGGCACATACCATATTCATATATATGTTTATGGTTTATATGTATGAGCATACTTATGTTTGTATATGGGTGCACAATTTGTATTCATATTTGTGATCATGTTGATATTCATATTTCTGTCTCTTCGGTCTGGAGCCAAAAGCAGGGAACCTGGGGAGCTCTGAGAAGCTGAAAGTGAGACAGATTCTTCATTTCTTATGGATGAAGAAACATACATCAAGTGGGGCAGTGCTTTGCACAGCTTATCAATATTGAACTCAGACCCAGGAAAATAGTCTTTTTTCTTTTTTGTTTAAATCAATGTGTTATCTGCTGGCAAAAGATCTTCACTTGCCTTGCCTCTATGCTCCCGCACAGCACCTCCAGCTAAAACTCAAGCTTTCAGATTCTAAATCACATTCAGATTCAGCTCACATTTCCTGACTGCCAACCTTGTGCTAAATGGGGAAGCAATTTATCCTAGGTCATCCAGCCGCATCTGAAGTGCCCACACTTCCTACTGCCCCTTGCCATGCAGAGCCCCCACTTTCCTTCACATCCATCCACACTCCCATGCCTATTAGCATTCATTTATTTTGGCTCAGAAGTCTATCATTAGTAATAGGGGAAGTAATAATGCACTAAGCTGTATCAGGCATTTACATCATTCTTTGATCTCATTTTATGGAAGCAGTTTTGATAGGGAGAGGAAGACCCAGTGTGAGGCCATTGGAGGGGCTCAGGGACGGTTAAGAACAGCAGCTGAGGGGAGAGGGAGACTTCACAGGAGGGAGGCGAGAAAGGGCAAGGCTGACTTCATTCTCTTGCCAAGTTTGCCTGTGTTGCCAGGTAGTTGTTGCCTGGTCAAGGTTTCTGGACTGGGAAAAGTAGAAGAACTCTTAGGGATCATCCAGGCCTGTTCCCAGAAATTGCAGAAAAAAACTAGGGTCCAAAAGAGGCAACTGTCTTTTTAAAACACCGACCTGACTGGGCCACTCCCATCCTACAAGCTCTTTGGCACCTCTGGCCACAGCAGCCGGGCTTCAGTCTTGACAGGTGTCAGTCTCATTCATGGCACACATCCATCAGCATATGTGGATTTTGACTTTTCTCCATTCAATACATAAATTTTTGGTGCCAAGTATGTACCAGCCCCTTTATAAACCAACTGAAATGTAATTTCCTCAGCTATTTCTTCATTGCTCCCCATCTAATTAGCCCTCCCCGTGCAGAACCCCTTACTGTTCTGTCATATTTGTCACCATTTATAATGGAACATTTATTGGTGTGTTTATTCAGTTAAAGTCTGTCTCCCCCACCCCAGTGTGACTGTAAACTCCACAAGGCAGGGAAGTTTGTTCACAACAGTGAAGTGTGGTAATTGTTCAATGCATAGTAGGCATTCAAAAAATACTTATTAAATGAAGAAATGAATAAATAACTGAAATGTGCTAGGGGCTAGGGATATAGCGAACCTTAAGACAGTAATGGACAGTTCGTCAGGGCAGGAAGGAGTGACAGAGCACATAGTTATCAGTGGGACTGAGTGGCAATGCTGGTGCTCCCTTTGGGGGGAGGCACCATCCTCTCTCTGCCCATCCACTCTTAAAGCAGTGAGTGAGTGACAGTGAAATGTTTTGTGAGCATGTTGAATCTGCTGTAAGGTCAATTAACTATAAAAAGGCAAGTCAGTCAACACCTGACAAGCCTTTGGTAACACATTACTAGCAAACCATCTCACAACTAACTTCTGCAGTGTGGCACCACAGTGGGAAAGGCTACAGGATGGGACCCAAGTGCTTTGTAGGGCCTAGGGGCTCCTGGGCAACCTGCCTGACCTCCTCCCACCTCTTCCCTCTTGCCCTCCCACACCCTGAGTGCCAACCCCTGGACCATGCTTCCCTGACCCTTCCTGCACTCTCTCCCAGGGAAGCACCACTGGCCTCCATCTGGGAAGACCTCCCAGCTGCCTGGGCCACTCCCTCCCCCTTTCTCTGATCTCCTACCCCCTTTCTGCCTCTTCTCCAGCACTGGTCACGTGGGTATATGAGCTGTATCCGTGTATACCTAAATGCATGCAATGGTTGTCTCTGGAGAGTGGGATTATGTGTGGCTTTTATTTCCTTCTTGATATTTTCTGTTCTACAATGTATCTCCCCAACAATCATCTTTATAAATGGAAAAAAAAATTGCTGGTGTTTAAAAAGGATTGTGGTTATTTTATGTCCATCACTCCCAGTATCCTATGGGATCGTCAAAGCCAGAACCAGGTATCTTCAAAGCTTAAAACCTATTATTACATGCTCATTGTATATCAGATGAGTGAATGAATGAATGAGAATTGAGTTAGCAACTAAAACATGGATCCAAGCCTCAGTTCATCATCTGAGAAGCTAGGAACAAATCCTACAGGTCTCAGCATGATAAACTACTAAGTTGTTCCTAGGCAGTCTCGTGACCGTTCTCTCCCATAGCGAGCGCTGGCAGGGCGTGCAGTTCCCTGGCTGGGGGCTCTGCCCCACTGTCCCCACCCTGTGTGTCTAGAGGCAGCCCTGCCTGGCACAGCTGAGGCATTTTTTCATTGTGGTTGTGAGACTTGATGTCACCAGTCCCATTTGCTGCCTGTCTGGGATATTATAGACATGCTTTCTCTGTTTATTGTGTTGTCACTTGCACAATTTCTCTTCAGGCGCTCACAGCCTTTCAAGCATGAAGCTCCTAGAGATGAATGAGCCTTTATCGGGGGCTCAGTGCTCTTTACTCAGTGGGAGCCAGCTGTGCTCTCGGCTGTCTTAAATATCCAGGCAGATTTTCCAAACTTTTGACTAAGAGGCCAGGGCCAAATGGAGACTGGCCCTAGGGGTTCTGTGATATCTCCACAGTGCCAGCCAGTCGCTGTGGGGAAAGTGAGGATGGCAACAGCGGCCTCCCTCCAGCGCTGGCTCCGAGGGCCTGGGGATGGAGCTCATGCCATGCCGCTGGTAGGGAGGCCCTGAGTGTTAGTGGGTGCTGGGACCTGAGGACAGAGGATCCCCGCAGAGTAGGGAGGGGCTCTGGTACAAAACAGGAGAGGCAGACTGCCACCCACACACCATGTGGCCTCAGGCAGGGGACCTCACCTCTGCGCCGGTATTCTCATCATCAAATGGGAGTAACATTCCCTGAGACAATGCGGCCTCTGTAAGAGACATTTGGTAAAAGGAAGTCTTCCTCTTTCAACGCCACCCTTGGGCTCCCTGAGGCCCAGGTTGTCCCAGAGCTGTGTCTCTGGTTCAGCAAGGTGGGTATCTCCCCAGGACTGGCTTTGAACCTCTGACTTGCCTACTGCCTTCCTCATCGTTTCTTCTCCACTTCCCTGCCTCTCCGGTTCATGCAGGGCTCGACTGCTCCAGGAGGCGAGCTGAAGGAATCAAAGGGAGAGTTGTGGGATTGAAGGGGACTTCAGATTAGAGGAGCCGCAGCAGCTGCTTCTGCAGAAACTTCAAGGGTCCCCTAAGGTCTCCCTTCAAAGTGATGCCAAAGCCTGGGCCTGATAAGTGGCAGGAGTGGCAGACGGCCGACTGGCAAATGCTTTGAGTAGATAATTAGTTCAGGCTTTTGTGCTTTTCTGTCTCTGCCTTTCAACTTGATCTGATGAGTCACCCCTCCCTACACCCATCTTTCTCTACTCCCCCACCACTTTTATTCCTGCAGAAAACCAACCTGAACTAAACTTCCCCAAATCCATTAAAATAAGAAATGAATTCAGGAGTAAGTTTCTGTGCTGCAATGCCATTTGTGAAAGAAAGCGTATTCCTGAATTCACCTTTTTTTTCCCCAGAGGCAAAATAGTCATCTATTGTTGCTGTACAGTTAGTTACTCTGCGGTAACTGGAACTCTGTATATGATACTTGCATGGAGCCCATTCCTTGGGAGTTTGGGCAAAGATGTACGTGTCTGCTTAGGAACAGAAAGTCATTGCTGTTGCCATCAGCAACCCCAGCCATCACTCATGTTTTTCCTTTTTCCTTTTTAAACTCATTTAATGAAATATAACATATATAACACCTTAAACCACTTATCTGTGGGTGAGTTTTTGCAAAATGAAATCATTTATGCAACTACCACACAGACCAAGATATGTAACAATACTGCACATGAGAAGCTTCCGTAAAGCCCCCTTCAGTTGTTACAGATACCTTAAAGATAATCACTATTTGGACTTCTTTCCCTATAGATTAAGTTTTTCCAGTTTTTAAAATGGATGTAACTTCATATGAATAAGCATATGAGTCATATTAACTGTTTTGTGTCTGTGAGATATTTCCATTTAGTTGTACATAGCTGTAGTTAAATTTTCATTTTTGCATAATATTTTGTTATATAAATATACCACAATTTATCCAGTGAATTCTGTTCTTGTACATGTCTTTTGGTGCACATAGGCATGCATTTCTTTTGTATATTTACTTAGGAGAATCAAAAGCATGCACCCATTCAGCTTTAGAAGATTTGCTTAACAGTTTGCCAAAGTGGTTGTACCATTTGTGTCCTTCCAACTGCATCATATTCTCAACAACTCAGTATGTTTCTGTTTTGTTTTGTTTTTGTTCTTGATCTTATTCTGTTCTATTATTTTGTGTTAAGCCATTCTAGTGGCTGTGTAATGGTATTTCATTGTGGTTCAATTTGCATTTCTCTGATGAATAATGTTGAACATCTTTTCATATGCTTACTGGACCTGTGCAAATCTTTTGCTCTTTTGTTGTTGTTAGTATGTTATCTACATTTTTCATATCGATTTTAGGAGTTCTTTATATATTCTGAATGAAATTCCTTTATCAGATTATGCATTTTGAATATTGCAAATATTTTCCCTTAGTCTGTGGCTTGCCTTTCCATTTACTTAACAGTATCTTCTAATGAAAAGAAATTTAAAAATTTTAAGAAGTCCTACTTACCAATTTTTTTTTATGAGTAGTGTTTTGTGTCCTGTTTAGGAAATCTTTACCTATTGCAACACCATAACCATATTCTCTGATGTTATTTTCCAAAAGCTATATCGTTTTGCCTTTTATATTTAGGGTTATAATTCATTTAAACTGGATTTTTATTAGTGTCCTGAAGTAGAGGTGCATACTCATTTTTCCATATTCCATTATTCCATTTTCCATATTCCATATTCCATTAGATACCCCATTGATCCAAACTATTTGTTTAAAATATTGTCCTCTTACCATTGTCCTACTATGACAACTTTGTTATCAATCAGGAGATTGTAGGTTTGAGTTTGTTTCTGGGCTCTATTCAGTTGATCTTTATGTGTCTGTCTTTGCAGCAATAGCACTTTTTAATTAGTGTGGTTTTTTAATCTGTCTTAATACCTGGTACTCCAAGTGCTCTAATTTTGCTCTTCAAGATTGTCCTTGCCATGCTTAGCCCTTTACATTTACATGTACATTTTAGACCCATCTCACATAAAAGAAAACCTGTTGAGATTTTGTTTGGGATTGCATGAAATCTCTAGATTGACTTGAGAACTCACATTCTTACAATAGTGAATCTCCAATTCATTAGCAAAACAGAGCCTTCCATTTATTTAGGCCTTCTTTAATTTCTCACAGTAATGTTTTATAGTTTTCTTTGTACTCTTGCCAATCTCTCTTTAGATTTATTCCTATGTAATTTTTAAGTGCATTTGTAAAATTTGTTTTTGAAAGTCCATTTTTCTTTTGTAGTTAGTATTTTATAATATGATTTTTGTTTTGTATTTACCCTGTATCCAAAGACCATGCTAAATTTACTTTTTGATCCTAAAGTTTATAGAATTATTTTAGATTTTCTATCCTGGTACTTGCTAAAGTTGATAGTTTGATTTTTTCTTTTTCTAAATCATATGCCTTTTATTTTTTTTTTGCCCTACTGTGTTGGCTAAGAGAGCCAGTAAAATGTATTTTACAAGAGGTGATAATGAGAATCATTGTTTCATTCCTTAATTCAGAGGAAAACTTTCAATATTTCATCATTAGGCATGATGTTAGCTATAGGATTTTCAAAGACGTCATTTATCAGATTGAGGGAAGTACTCTTGCCCTAGTTCCAATGGTTACAACCCAAAACCTAGTGGCAAAAAATAACTGTTACACTCCAAGATTTTGTGGGTCAAGAATTTAGACAGAGGACAGTAGGAAAGGCTTGTCGCTGCTTACACTGTCTGGGGCCTTGGCTGGAAGACTTGACGTTGAGGGGATGGGATCATTTGAAAGCTTGTTCATTCGTGCCTGATACTTGATGCTAGCTTATGGGTGGGGACCGCTCTGCTTGGGCTCCTCCATATGGCCCTTTGAGCTTTCTTATAGTTTGGTGAATGAGTTCTAATAGTGAGTATCCTGCAGTAAGGCAGGAAGAAATCTGCATGGCTTTTTATGATCTAGCCTCAAAAACACACAGCATCATTTCCATAGCATTCTATTCAACAAAATAGTCACAGAGTCCTGCAAGTTCTAGAAGAGCATGTGGGAACAGAAATATTACTGTGGTCATTTTTGGAAGACATAATTGGCCACAAATCTGTTCCGAGTGTGCTGAGGGTTTTAATCATGAACAGGTGATGAATTGTATCAAACACTCTTTCCATACCCATCAAGCCATTTATATAATGTGTATTATTTTTCCTATTAATATAGCAAATTAGACTGACTGAATTTTTAAAATTAAATCAATAAGTCCATCTTGTGATGGATTACCCTTTTTATATAACTCATGTAGATTTGCTAGTATTTTGTTTAGAACTTTTGCATCTATGTTCATGAGAGATTAGCCAGTAATTTTTCCATCTTGTAAGCCTTCTTGGCATTTGTTATCAACGTTATGTTAATCTTATAAAACAAAATGGGAAGTTTTCCTTATTTTTCTATTTTCTGGTAAGAGTTTGTGTGAAAATGATTTTACTGCATCTTTAAATATTTGGAATAATTCACTGGTAAAGCCTTCTTGGCCTGAACAATCTTTGTGTAAAACTATTTAATGCTATATCCTATTAACTTTTTAGTTTTATATTCTTTTAGTATGATGTTAGTTGTTACCCTAGAGATCATTAGAGTATGTCTTAAATTAGTATCCCTACCATTCTTGAACAAGGCAAGGATCCTTAGATTACTTAAATTCAATTTACTCCCACCCTATCTTTTGTTGTCATACATTTTATTGCTACACATATTTTAAATCTCTCAAGACATTATTACTGTGTTAAATAATTAAAATTCATATAAAAGTTCCCCCAAATTTCCCTTTCCATTGCTCTTTAGTCCCTTACATTACTGTGTTTCTATCTGGGACCATTTTCCTTTTGCCTCAAGAGATCTCCTTCATATTTCTCTTAGGGAAGTTCTTCTAGAAAAAGAAACTTAGCAGCTATTTTGTATGAAAATGTCCTTACTTTCATTTTTGAAGACCATTTTCACTGGGTAAATAATTCTTGACTGGTGGTCATTTCTTTCTGCACTTTAAATATATCTTTACGTTCTCTTTTGGCTTTGATTGCCTCTATTGAAAGTTGGTTTTCAGATTTATTGACGCTTTTTCAGGGGTGATGTGTTTTTTCCCTCTAGCTATTTTGAAGACTTTATTTTTGTCTTTGATTTTCAGCAGCTTTATTATGATTTATTTTTATTTGTACTTAATCTGTTTATACTTATAAAGAAATTTGATGTTTCTGTTAATATCAAATAAAAATCCATAGCTAGTATTCCTTTAGATATTGCCCCTGTCCTTTCCTCTCTCTCCTCTTTCTGAAACTTCGAATTGTACCTATTTTGGACCTTTTCATTATGTCTCATATATCTTTCTAACTCTTTTCTGTATTTTTCATCTCTTTTTTTCCTCCCTAGGATTCATTCTGGATGAATTGTTCACTCATTCTGATTCATTTTTCTACTGATCTCTCTTCTGGTTTTTAACTCTCTCTTCTGCTGTGTTCCATCTACTTTTAAATCCATCGTCTGAATTTTGTATTTCAATCACTTCATTTTTACTTCAGTTATTATATTTTTATTTCTATTTGATTTTCTTTCCTAGGTTCATGTTCTCTGATGAAATTCTTCATATTTATTCAATTTTCTTGAACAATTCTTCAGATAATTATTTTAAAGTATATATTTGATAACTCTAGTCAAGGTCTGGTTTTCTCCATTGTTGTTGTTGTTGTTTTTTATCTTGGCTTTGGGTCATTTGGGTCTGTTTCCTATCATCCCTGGTAATACTTTATTGAATTCCAGAAGCTCTGGATGATATTGCTGTTCTTCAGTGACATTTCATGTTATTTTGGCAGGCACATAACATTGATCCAATCAAGGAGCAGATGATTCTAGGCTGTGGAGTCTCAACAAAAGACTGGTTAGAATTCTCAGGAATCAGCAACTTATTGAAAGCTGGGGGCTGGAAGAAGGGGGTGGTCAGGATTAGCAGCAGAGAAGAAGTCAAGCACTCGAATCTGGGAACCTCAGTGACAAGGAGGATGATGCCATTAAGAGAGCTGCAAGAAGGACCACACATGGGAAGAACAGGGAAGAACCTGATCGCACAGAGTTGGAGCACATCTACGAAAGGATATTGGGGCTGGATATGCACAGTGACCTTAGCTTCTTAGGAGAGAACACTTTAATTGAAACAGAAAAAGAGAGAGGATTCCAAGTTCTGGTCTTCAACCAGGTTTTTCTTTTTAAATAGTGCTTTTAGCTTTTAAATTAGAATTAAGTATGTTTGGATTCTTTTAGGTGACAGAAATTTAAGATAAACTTAACTGAAAAAGGATGATCAATTGGCTCATGTAACTGAGTAGTCTAAAATAGCGGGGCTGGGCTTCAGATTGCACCCTCTCAGGGAGCTTGAGAATTCCCTAGAATATAAGCACTTAGAGAGTTGTTCACTGCCATACCACCAAGGCCCATAACAGTGCTAAACACATAGGAAGTACTCAATATATTTTTTTCAATTAATTAAATATGGATTGATTACTGTTAGCGGGACTCTGTTTTCATTCCTCAACTCTGCTTGCCTCTTATTTTCTCTGTTATCTGTAACATTTCCTGGCAAGATGGTCCCTGGCAACTCGGGTCAAACATGATTCTTAGTGCTTATAGTCCTAGAGAAGAAGTCATCCCTTCCTTCACACGCATCAATATTATTTCCCAGAAAGGGAAATTATTGGCCCTTCTGAGGCTGTGTGCCCAAGCTGAAGCAATTATTCTATGTGAGGGAGGAGTGGGTATTGCCAACTTAGAAGGGTAGGAGGGATGAAGTTACTAACAACCCCACCAGAATCAAATTAAGTGAAAATGTGGTAGTTCCCAAAAAGATGAACACTGAGCATACGTCACACAAAATTACAGATGTTCACTAAAGATATCATAATGACCTATGATATGGTTGACAAATGGCTTATCTAATCAAATACAAGTTCAAATGATCAGATGTATAATATGTGATCTGATAACTTCAGTGATTCAAACAGAGAACTATTTGCCGGGCAAGTTAACAATTGAGTGGTTGATTTGTGATTATTTGATTTAGTTTTAGTCACTAAGCTTCCGAATAAAATATGACTTTTTTCGACCTCACTTTCATCAAATGTAAAATGTGTGAGAACATTGCTGTCATGTGTCACACCATTCAGAAACAATCAGTGATTGCTTGTTATCTGTAAGAAAGAATCTCAGATTCTCAAGGCCAAGTGGTTCACTATCACAGTGGCTCCATGGTTCCCAGCCTTGTCAAAATTGAGGAGCCCTTTTAATGACTCCCATGTAGTAGGAGTTATTTGTTTAGTCATAAACACTGATTTAGAAAACACAAAATGACAAGTCCTATCCATTTCATGGCGCTTTAAATTTGCACCATGAGAGCACCCATATGTATTTGAATATTGTTGTACATTTTTTTGTCAGGCATATTATTTGTCAGTCTCCAAATAAAGTTTGATATGTGTGTGCGTGTGTGTGTGTGTGTGTGTTTTCCATGACTCTAGACATAGAATAACAACAAATACTGAGAACTAAGACATCAACACTGTTAGAGAGGCTTGGAGACTCTTTTTTCTGAGATATGCACTAATGTTTTCATGTTTTCTAAAGGATAAGGAATAAAGCTATCCACATGGTACCCACGAGCTCTAGGAACATGAAGAGATTCAAAGTACTTGAGTATTTTTTTAATTCAGTTTTAGCTCCACTTATGGCTTATTAGCCATATTTCTTTGATTTATGTCTTAGTTGGTGTTCTAGGGCTTTTAGTATTCATCTTAAAGTTATCAAAACTTACCGTCATATAATATCACTTCATGTATAGTGTAAGGTTGTTAGGTTAGTATATGTCCAATCCCCACTTGCCAGCCTTTGTGCCACTGTTGTTATACACTTTAATTCTACATTATGATCCCTGCAATACATGTCATTACTTTGCTTTAAACAGTCAAATATTTTAAAGGGACTGAAAAATGAGACAAAATATCTCTTGTATTTACCTATATATTTACCATTCCTGGCATTCTTCACTTTTTGTGTAGATCCAGATTTCCATCTAGTATCACTTTCTTTCTAACTGTAAAACTTCCTTCAATACGAATCATAGTGACAGCTTTTGTTTGTCTCTGAAAAACTTTATTTTCCCTTTATTTTTAAAATATGTTTTTGCTAAATAATAGAATTCAAAGTTGACAATTTTTTTCAGTGCTTTAAAGATGTTGCCCTATTGTCTCCTGGCCTGTATGGCTTCTAACAGTGAAGTCTGCCACTCCTGTTTGTTCCCCTGTATATAATGTTTCCTTCTTCTCTGGACACTCTAAATATATTTTTTATCACTAGTTTTAAGCAATTTGATTATTGTAGGTCTTGATGTGATTTTATTTATGTTTTTTCAGGTTGGAGTTCATTGAGCATTTTGAATCTATGGATTTACGGTTTTCAAAAAATTTGGAAATGTTCCTGCTATTGTTTTCTCCAAATTGTAATCCCCTTATTTGGGACTCCAATTGCAAATGTTACATTAGACTGTTTGACAGTTGTCCCCTGGCTTACTGACTCTGTTAATTTTTTTCAGATTTTTGTCTTTCTGAGCTTCATTTTGTGTAGTTTCATCCTGTTTTATATCATCGAGCATATTTATATGATTTATATTCGCTGTTTTATGATCATTGCCTACTAATTCTGTTATTTCTGTTACTTCTGGATCTGTTTCCATTGACTGATTTTTCTCTTGATTACGTGTCTTATATCCCTCTTCTTTGAATAACTGGTAATTTTTGGTTAGATGTTGAACATTGTGTTTTTACATGGTTGAGGGCTAGGTAGTTGCTATGCCCCCTTAAAAGAGTGCTGGATTTCGTTCTGCTGTGTAGTTAGGTGACTTGCAGATCATTTTGATCCTTCCAAGGATTTCTTTTAAGTTTTTCTGTGTCAGGTTCAGAGTAGTCTTTATTCTTGGACTAATTTAACCCTACTACCACTAAGGTGTGATTCTTCTGAGGACTTTACTGGATGGCATTACTAGATCTCTCCACTCTAGATGGTTGACACAGACTGCTCATAGCCTTGGCTCCACAAATTGTTTAGCCTGTTCCTTCCTGGTGCTTCTTTCCTTGTCCTGTGGTGGTTTTCTCTCCTGCATGCATGAATTAGTACTCAGCCAAAGATTCAAGCAGACTGCAGATTCCCAGGGTACTTATGTTCCACCCTCCTCTCCAGCTTCCTCTCTGGTATCTTGTCTGAAAACTGTAGCTACTTTGGCTTCTCCAAATTCCCATGTCTGCCCCCAGCAACTCAATAAAGTCTGCAAGCTCTCTTTGGATTTACTCCCTCTGAATTGTGGCCTGGAAGCTGCTTCCAAGCAATAGCCTGGGGAAATTATAAGGTTCATCTCATTTATTTCCCCTCTCTCATAGACCACAGTCTTGTACTAGCTGTTGTTCAATGTCTGAAACCCACCACTTCATAGAGATTTCCAGTTTTCTAGTTATTTATGACAGGAGACCAATTTCTGTAGCAGTAAATCCTCGTGGGCAGAAATGGAAGTGTCCATGAAGAGCTTTGAATAAACCAAAGCAACAGCAGACTTTTACATTTAAAATACTTTTTCAGTATGAAGGGCACCACACCTGCCCTTGAGTATTTCTGAATGACAGTGACCATTTTCCACTGTATTTCAAGTGAATGGAATATTTTTTTCATTCCAAAAGCAATGCTTTTGCTTGCTGCAGGAATCAGTCCAAAACTAGAGGGTGCATAGCACTGATTTCCTTGGACATTTTATACTTATAAGAGGAGTGAGAATCTAAATTATCCTGTAAAACTCTATCCGAAGTCTCAAAGAAGCAAACAGAATTATCACTCATTACATGTTTTTGGTTTATTATTGTTCACATGTTTCGTTTTAGGTCAGATTTGTGGTATAGATTTTTATGTTTATATGTTATATGACTACTTTGATTATAGAATAAGCCCAAATGTGCTATAATATGTTCAGTATATTTATTCCTACTTTATTGGACTTGGATCATCATTTTATTATTTCCTATGATGTTACATTTGGCTCTTGTGCCTTGTTATTGGCTATATTTATAATTAATTGGATCCTACGTCTTTGGTTAGGAGCACAACCCTTTTTATGATACAATTCTTATGGGGGATATAGGAATCACTTTATAATGATTTGCTTTATAACACTATTTTCAGGGACATATTGTAGCAGAAAAGAGTCTTTGCTTTAAATAGCTTTAGTTTAACTCTTGCATTGCTCCTCAGCATGGTACATGTTTACGTCTAATCTCAGCTAGATAACTAATGTGCTGAGAACAAAATCGAGTATTGTAGTTCTTTGCATTTACAATGCCTTACATAAAAAAGGAAATCAACATGACATAATGCTATTTTATTTTAAACTGTTTTTTTAATCAGTAGAACCCTTTCTTTAAATTATGTCTTATATATGAGAGTCCAATTTATGAAATAGAGAAAATCTAATTTATATGGACCTTAAAAAAAAAACAGAGGTTTATTTTTCTAACTTAAATATCTATGCAGTCACTGAGATTTTTTCACAAATTCAATGATATTGTTGAAGACCTCCACTCCTTTTATCTTTCTGCTCCACCACACTTAGCATTTTGGCTTTCATCCTTATGCTTGTTGCTTCAAGGTCACAAGAAGGCTATTTATTATGAGTTCCAGAAAGAAACAAGGGACAGGCACCCACCTCAGGGTGTTGTTTTTTAATTCAGGAAGGGAAATTCTCCCCAGCATACTTCTTTTTATATCTCATTAGCTAGAACATCTTTTGCCTATAAGGGGCCAAAAGTAATGAATTTGGAACTAATCAAAAATTTTTCCCTGGAGAACCCTCATATTTGCTGGTGGGATTGCAAATTAGTGTAGCCATTATGGAAAGTAGTATGGAGGTTTCTCAAAAACTGAAATAGAAATGCCATACAACCCAGCAATTCCACTTCTGAGAATGTGCCTGAAGATAACAAAAATCACTAATCTGAAAAGACATGTGCACTCCTGTATTACTTGCAGTATTACTTACAGTAGCCAAAATATGGAAGCAATATAATTTCCTTTGATAGATGAATGAATAAAAAAGATGTAGTACATATATACACTGTGGAATAGTATTCAGCCATAAAAAAGAATGAAACCTTGCCATTTGCAACAGCATGGATGGACCTAGAGTGTATTATGCTAAGTGAAATAAATCAGACAGAGAAAGAGAACTACCATATGATTTCACTTATGTGTTGAATCTAAAAAACAAAACAAACAAAATTGAAATAGATTCATAAACCCAGAGAACAGACTGATAGGGGGTTGGGAGAGGTGGTTAGATGGAGGGAAAAAATTCATAAGAATGTTTGATCTGGGTGATGGTTACATGAGTCTACCCACACATCAAAATTCATCAAGCTGTACACAAAGATTTGTGCATTTTGTATATACCTCAATTTAAAAAAATAAGTTTTAAAAAAACTATCCCCTGGGGAATGGGTTAAGGGACCCATATTCCCAGGTTTCATGGGCTCTCCAACCAGCACATGAGTGCACCAGGGTCCTGCTGGTAGGGGAGAAGGAACAAGAGAGGGGTGCTCACGGGTATCCTCCACCTCTGCCCCCATTCCTCCCTGATGCAGGTTAGATGGCTGCATGAGTTTCACATGAGGGTATATATGGAAGTGCTTTTCAAATTAGAAATACACCATCAAAATGAGATTCTCCATTATGTTGACTTCTTGGTAAGTGGAGAGAACATTTTCAGTAGAGAATAAGAATGGCATTGGAAGTCCTAGGCCACTGATGATCAGCATATGCTCCCATGATGCCTACATTAGAAGGCATCAGGATTGATGATTAAAAACATAAATTCAGACCTACTGGAGACAAACCTTTAGGGAGTCCCAGGAACCTATGTCTTAAAACATTTCCCAAGTAAATCATATGTCCCTTAAAATGGAGAATAATGGCCCTGCACAACTGGGACAACTTAATGAGGTAGAACCAGGGATTCTTGGGTAGATGTGCACCTACAGTGAGTATTTTGAGGCAGGAGAGAGTGGAACATCAAAGAAGCAGATTGCTGAACCGCAACCCTACCATCGCTTTAGCACAACTCCAAACACAATATAAGCACTCAATAATGTTGGCAACTTTTATTGTTATTGACAATTTTCTCCAGCACCAGGAGACCTAGATCTTAATGGATGCCTCAGCTATGGTTCGGTTGTTCAGTCACTGTCTGTGAAATGAAGTCACTATCACCCAATTCTGCTAGTGGTAGACACCATTGAAGTCTCCTAATTCAATCCACAGGGAACAACAGAAGTTTCTAAAACACTCTATAGGTCAATAAGAAATTTCAAGCCTCAAGATTATTTTGAAGGTATTTGCAAGACTGATATAGGATATTTTAAGGGTATAGAGTCCCTCAAAAGAAAGACAGCCTAAAACAAATTCAAGCTGATAGGATTAGTGGCGTCTCCTTAGCCCAGAGTGTTAGGAAGGGCAGATGATAAATTAGTACAAAACCCTTGGCAAAATGCTGAAAAGTTCTACATAACATAACACCATAGCATGTTTGAAGCTAAGTGTATGGGTATGATTGAGCAGATGCTTTCCTGGTTGATTTTAAAACAAATGAATCAAGTTATAGATGATTATTCTAGGCTGTATGTCCCAAGTTGCTTAACTGGACCTGAAATGGTTGTCAAATGCAGATACACACACATATTTAAGTTTGTGTGTGTGTGTGTGTGTGTGTGTGTGTGTGTGTATGTACAGGTATTTATGTATATACACACATACATATACATATACACACATATATTTAAATTTCTGTACATATATACACACATTGTAAAAATATTATAGAAGCCACATGGTCAATGTGGCTATTGATTTAAAAAGTAGAGAGCATATCTCCATTTGTCATTCTTTGAAACTTTTTCCTACAAGCTAAGCAAACCCCTAGGACTTACACAAAGGCTTTTTGTAAGCACAGCATATGAGGTCTTCCTAAACTTCCAAAATTAGTTGATAATATCTTCAAATGCCAAAAAATTAGCAAGGGGCAGGGGCAAAGTGTATGGAAATAAGGATGATTTTTTTTTTACCCTGGGCAAGACACCTAACCTCTCCTTAGTTTTCTCATTTGTGAGATGGAAATGATAACACAGATGTCACAGGATTGTTGTGGGAATCAAATGGAATAATGTACAGAAAGCACCTAGAAGAGTCTCTAACACTTACTAGGCCCTGGGTAAACCACTGTTATTTTTACTTTTACTACCCTCTATACTTTGATGTGTTGCAGGAAAAAGTGATTTGAGCCCAAGCTCCCTGAATCATAGTGTTCAAAGGCACCATCTGATAATAAGGACAGAGTCCCAGTCTGACTGGGCCAGGTGAGCTGTAGGGCTCAGAACCCAGCCAGACTCCTGCCGGGAGAGTCCTCCCTGAGACCTGCAAGCTGCAGCCTGTCCTCCAACATGGAGGCACCAAAAATTAGGTTTGGAAGAAGCCCTGTAGAAGCACTCTTTGGTATCATCCCTTAGAAGTCCATTTCCCATCAGCTGCAGAACGCCTCCCTACCCCTGCCTCAGGTAGGGACCTACCCTCCGATTTACCTCCTCACCGTGCTTCTGAAGGTCACCTAAGCATAGCTGGGCAGATGTGGTGACTCCCAACCCAAAAACACCATTCAGCAAGGTGGGGGAGATTCTCGTTCCCATACCCAAATCAAGCTGGTGCTAAACCATTTGTTGGCCCAGTGAACTAGGTATACTGTCTTCCATTCTGGGACCCAGGAAGGTATTTCTCTCTTCTTGTTTTAAACTCAAGAGACATTTGCATGGTCCCTCATGTGTGCCTCTCTGCATTCAGTTTGCTTCAAGGAGTAAATTATTATTAAGGTGTAAAAGAAAGGAAGCAGGGTCTCCAGGCTGATGTTAACTGATGTCTTCCTTCTTTGAGTGTGATCATCTTTGTGTAGAAATGTTATTTTAAACCATCTGCATCTGCTTGGCCACTTTTCAGTTACAGTCTCCTGACTAAGAAGGCAGAAAGAGTCTCCATGTAAATTGTTTATACAACGTGGAGAAGGAAACCAGTATGTGTTGAACAACTACTATGTGCCAGGCATTGTTCTAGATATTTCACATATGATGATCTACTTTAAACTGCAAAATAACCCTGCACCTTAGGTGGTAATATTCCCTTCTTTTTTTGTGGTAAAATACGCATAACACTAAATTTACCATTTTAACCATTTTAAGTATAAAGTTCAGTGGCACTCACAGCCATCACCACCATTTATCTCCAGAACTTTTTTCATGTTCCCACACTGAAACTCTGTATCCATGAAATGCTGCCTTCCCATTTGCCCCTCTTCCCAGGTCTTGGCAATCCCTATGCCACTTTGCGTCTCTATGAATTTGACTCTCTAGGTATATCACATAAGTGGAATTATACAGGCTTTGTCTTTTGTGTTTGGCTCATTTCACTTTGTATAATAATGCCTTCAGGGTTAACCATGTTCTAACTCTTGTAAGAATTTCCTCCCTTTTTAAGGCTGAATAATATTCCACTATACGTATTTACCATATGTTGTTTATCCATTCATCTGTTCAAGGGCACTTGGGTTGTTTCCACTTTTTGTGAAAATATTTATTGTGAAAATATTGCTGTGAGCATTGGCATACAAGTACCTGTTTGGGTCCCTACTTTCAGTTCTCTTAGGAACAAACCTAGGCATGAAACTGCTGGATCATACAGTAATTCCATGTTTAACTTTTTGGGAAATTGCCAAGCTGTTTTCCCAGCAACTATACCATTTTATTTTCCTCCAGCAATGCATAAGGGTTCCAGTGTCTCCACATCCTCACCAATGCCTCTTATATTCTCGTTGTTAGTACTATTATTTGATAATAGCCATCCTAATGAATGTGAAATAACATTACTGTTTAATAAATGAGAAAGCTGAGGTTCAAAAAATGAGGGATGACTTATTCAATATGAGGTGGTTAGTAAGTTAAAGAGGCTCAATTCTAATGTAGAACTGCTAACCTCAAACTTTGTGCTGTATTTCTTGAACCAGCATGATGATAGGAACACAGGGTCCTCAGGAAAACCACAGAGGAGAGAGTCTGTTTAAGAGAAGAGCCTGGGTGAATCTGTTTTCATTTCCAAGAGCAACCTAAGGACAGACAGGCTGTTTCCATCTGGTAATTGCCTGGTCAAGAGCACAACTCAGAATTTCAGTATTCACAGTTATAATAAATAGAGGCTTTGGAATTCCCATTCCTCTTACTTTCCTTGGCCAGTCAAGTGATTTTGACCTTATCTTTCTTGCATCCAGATTCTGGTGCCCTCCGGAGACATCATGCATGTTCCTTCTGCAGCCAATTAGATCATTTTGATCATGGAGCTAACAAACAGTTCTTATTTGAAAACTCAGGATGAGTGAGAGAGAGACAAGAGAGCTGGACAGAGAAATAGGAGCAGTGAAGGAGAGAAAAAGAGAGAGGATTGTGAGGTTATTACAATTAGCATGGCGCAGCATTGCAGCCAGTTAAACAGCTTCTGGGTCTGTCCCTGGTATATAGGGTAACAGGAGTAATGGGAGACCAGACTTAAGGCCTCACGTCACCACTCTCCCAGGGTAGAGAGGCTTCCATATCTTTGTCAGCTGACAGGTGGCACAGCTAAAGCTCAGACGGGACAGATTCCTTGACTGAGATCCTACAGCTAAAATAATATGAGAGGCAAGAACCGGCCTGTCTGCCCACAGCTCCCCTGGACTTTCTGTACGCTGTTCCCACTCGTCTCCCACTTCATCACCTTGTGAAAGAAATAGTTGGCCTAGGGCTCCTTTCCCACAAAGTCTGTCTATATCACGTGCTAATTCCTATTATCACCAGCATGTAAAATGAGGCAAAGCAGTGCAGAGTTTAGATTAGATGATGGTTGAGACCCTTTCAAGAGCTTTGGATCAAAGACTGCTGGCCTCGAGTGTCCCCCTTCAAACTGTGCTGTGTAAATTAGGACCCATCATTTTGCCTCTCTGAACTTCATTTTCCTCATCTGTGAAGCAGAAATATTAACTTAATCTCAAAGGGCTTTTCTTGTGAACAACTAAGGATGTAGCTATATCCTAAGCACACAATTAGTCACTGATACATAGAATTAAAATAATAATCAACTTTCATACCTTCTACTGAAAAGCACCCAAAAATTTGAACCCTTCTTATGTCCATAGACTTGGAGGACAGGACAGCACATCATTTTATACATCCTGCAGTTTAAAATAAATTCAGTTCTATAGGTCATCCCATGATGGACTATGTTTCCCTAAATTTATTTGCTTGCATCTCCAATAGTCTATAGAGACTCACTTACCCAAACCCTCAGGACCCAGGCCTTAGACTGTGCCAGTTCCATTCCATAGCCAAAGTGATTAACCTGCCCACCAAAAGCTGGAAGACTCTTTTGGGAGGGCATTGCATGTTTTAACCTAACCATTGCATTTAATCCAAGTCATTATTTTATTTAAACTAAATTCAATAAATGTGTATTAAATACCTAGAAGGTGGCGTGGGTGCTAGGTTCTTGGGACACAAAGATTAACCACAACCCCTGCCCAGGGGATATCCCCCGGCCTTTCTGTGTCCACGGCATGTGAGAGATGCTGAGTGGGCCTTTTCCTTGAGGACCTTGACAGGCCTGTTTCTTCTTCAGGGGACCCCTCAGGAAGTCTTCGCAAAGCCACAAGCTCCCTTCGCCCCACACCTCCCCCATCTCCTCTTCCTCGCCTCCCTCTTTTCCTTCGCCAGTTCCTCCCTTCCACCCTCCTTCCTTCCTCCTCATCCTTCCTCCCATTCACAAATAATTAGTTGAAAACTAGTAGGTAGCAGGTACTGTTCTTGAACAAGACCAATAAGCTCCTGCTCTCCAGAAACTTGTATCTTTTTTAGAAAAACCTTCTACCTGGAGACAATTTTAGACTTACATTAAAATTGCAAAAATAGTTCAGAATTCCTGTATACCCTTCACCTGACTTCCTTTTCTGCCAACATTTGATATAACCATAATCTAAATATTGAAAGCAGGAAATGAGCATCAATACATTTCTCTTAGCAACTCCACAGATATGTCTAGGATTTTTCCAGTTTTCCTACTCCATTTTCTGGCCCACAAGCCAATCTAGTTTCTGGGATCATGTTTATTTATTATGTCTCCTTAAGTTTCTCCAGTCCATGGCAATCCTTCGGTCTTTGTCATGATCTTGACTGTTTTGAATAGAACTGGCTGTATTCTGTAGAACGAACCCAATTTGGGATTTTCTAACCTTGTCTCATGATCAAATTGAGTTTCTACATTATCCAGAGGATTCCTAGCAGTAACATATCCTCAGTGCATCATATCAAGGGAGGTAAATGATGTCACTGATGATGTTAATCCTGGTTTAGATTTGGAGAAGTTAACACTTGGTGAGGGTGGCATCTGGTAGTTTTTTACTCTGTCATAAAGTTACATTTTCTCCTTTATTATTAATCAGTATCTTGCTGGGAGATAGTTTGAGACTCTGCACATATCCTCTTTCTCATCATGCTTTCACCCACTGATACACATTGTTTTTTGAAAGGTTCCTTTCTTAAGAAGCTCACCTTTTACTAGGAATTAGACAACAAAAAGTAATTAAATAATTAGATGATTTTTAGATAGTGAAAGTATTGCAAGGAAAATGTAAGATGGGGGAGGGACAGAAACAGAGGTCTACTGAGATGGCACGTCAGGGAAGTGCCCTCCAAGGAGGTGACATTTGAGCTGACCTGAATGACAGAAGCCAGCGGAATGAGATCTGGGAGGAAAGCACGCCCTGTGAACACACGGCAGGAGCAGGAGCCTAGACGCCAGAGCCACCAAGGAGTCTGAGAGAAGGCCACAAGCTGGGTGGGACTGGAGTGGAGTGAGTGAGGGGCAAAGTCAGGGCAGCGAAGGGTGCAGAAGTAGGTCCGACAAACCCTGAGGACAGGACAGGGAATCAAAAGTTTAACTCAAAGTGCAGTGCACCTTCTTTCATTAAATATGTTCTCTGTGCTGTCCAAGAGGGTGTTCACGGGCCACAGCTGCTACTTAAATTCCAATTTTTATTGATTGAAATCAAATAAAATAAAAATTCAGTCCCTCAGTCATTCTGGCCACATTTTTAAGTGCTCTGTGGCCACCACTGTGGCTAGTGGCTACCCTACTAAACGGCAGATACAGAACATTTCCATCACTACAGAAAGCATGTTTGGACGGTGCTTTTGTGTAACCATAGCATTCAATCCAAGTCATTACTTTATGTAAATCATACTCAATAAGTCTGTATTAAACACCTGAAATGAGGCATGGGTGCCTTCTGGAGGTCATTCACTATGTTCATTTCTATGGGCAACACAGGGTTCACTGAGTTAAAAGCTCTGCCCTCCAGTAACTTCGACATTAGTAGACAAATATGCAGATAAACACAATATCAGGTAGCAGGTATTAAGACCATGGCATGGTACAGAAAACAGGTGCTATAGGATTTGGACGAAGCAGTTACAGCTGGAAAGTCCAAATGGGCTTCACGGAAAAATAGCACTTGGGGGTCTAGAAGGACAGTAAGATGCCGATGGGTTGAGATGAGAGTCATTCTTGATTCTGGTATGAGCTGAGGTTTGGGAGACATAAAGTACAAAATGTGGAAGATGAATAGTCTAGATTGGCTGGAGTTGAGGGGGGTGTGGGAGCATGTGAGGGGAAGATTAGCAGACAGGTAGGCAATATAGCGATCTAGGCTAAGAAGTTTATCTTCATCTCATAGGCAGTGGGGAGCCATGGGTGGTTTTCACCAAAGGGGTAAACTTATCAGAACTGCACTTCAGAGAGACTGGTCAGTCTGGGGTGTGTGAGGTGGGCTGTGGTCGAGAAGAGACAGACAGACTGCAGGGAGAGGACTGGAAATACATTTGCAGTGGGGCTAGCGTGAGCTCATTCCTATTCCAGCATATATTTTTCTAAAGCTAAAAGCATTCTCAAGTACATAAAGATAAGCTGCTCGAAACATAACATTTAAAAATAAACTTTGAGGCTTGAAAATATATCACTTACTCTTTATAGCAAACATGCTTTGTAACTATTGTATAAATACTGAAACCATGAAATTAATATTAACATATGAAACCCGGAGGATTTGATCAGATACTTAATAAACCGGTACTCTTTGGCATGGTTAGCCACCCAAATCAGAGTATTTAAAAACTTTTAGTGCTCATAAAAATCACCTGGGCAGCTTGCTACAATGCAGAGTCCTGGGCCCCACTCCAGAGGTTCTGCTTTCCTCTGTTTGGATGGGAACCTAGAAACTGCACGTAACAAAGGAGCAGTAATCTGAGGAAAGGCACATGAGAAACATTCAGGCCCACTTCCTTAGAAGTTTTCTGTCTTCAAGTTAACAGATTCCCCTTATTATTTATTGGCTATAGCCCTGAAGATATATTTTAAAAAGTTCCTCCCCCATTATGGCTTTTTCTCTCACTTCCGTGAAGTCGATTTAAGAGAACTGTAACATGTTTTTCTACTTACAGTTTCTTTTTATTTAATAGACATGAAATAGATTCCAACAAGTATCCTTTCATTCTCCTTGTTTCCCACCAAGTGTTAATTTCCAGAGCTTGGTCTGTCTCCTCTTCTCCCAGGAACCCCTTATATGGACATCTGTTTTGCTTTGCCCTGCCTGCCCTGCACAACCAAGAATCCTACAAGGTCAAGACCTTCCCTCAGGGCTTGTCAATGCCCCGGGGCCCCCACAGTCAGCACATGGATGACCCTCCTTGGAGCTCTGGCCCAGCTGGTATCACAAGGGTTCTAACAATCCTAACAAACTGGAGTTGTTACCAAAGCATTTCACAGACGAGATTACCAAATCTTAGAGGGTTTAAGTGGTACCCTCAGAGCACAGAGGAAATGGTCGGATGATTGTGCACTGAGGTCTCGGAACCCAGCATCCCACAGCGCTTACTCTTCACTGCACGGCCCCAGAGAGGGTAGGTGTTTGGTAGTGCTATGTTCCTTCCCTGGGGTCAGAGGAGCCCTGTTGTCAAGGGGGAGCAGGAGGGTGACAGCAGCATCCCTTTGCCCTTTGGGTTTTGCTTGGTGTTATTCGCTTCCACCTTTGGCATTTTCTCTTCCTGTGTCTCCACTGCCAATGCTCATGCCTTGACAGGCAGCCGTACCATTAGCCCATCTTCAAGAGGAGTGTTCCCAATTCACAGGTACCAGGGGAGTCCACGGGTGATAATTACACACATTTCCTCCAGTTCCACGCGAGGATCTTCCATAATTTAACATGGCCCCTTCCAAATATGTCACATTGCGGACAAAATGCTTGCAAAAGGAGCCTCCGTATTTACTTTGGCAATCCATGCCTCTGCAAAACAGACGAGGACTTTGACACAAGAGCCTCATCTGCACAGACAGTTCCTCTAGGGAAGCAGCTGGGGAAGGAACTGCCAGCCATGAGCCCTCAGGTCCTGCAGTCAGACCCGCGTGGGCATTGTCCTCTCTCAGGCGCTCCTGCGCTCCAGATGAAGTGCCTCAGGTCCCATACCCAGGGGAAGCCCACTGGCTCTGTGATCCCAGCTCTGACTGTCAGGGCCTGCGTTAATGGAGACCCCAACACCGTGGCTGGGCAGACACCAACATGCAAGCCTCTTAATGAGAAAATCACCAACCAGTTTGAAGAGAAGGTAGGAAATATGTAATCTGCAGGATCCGTGACCAAAGCCACCATGTGGGGAGGCTTTCTGGGCTCCCAGTCACCTGCACCCCCAACCCAGGAGGCAAATAAGTATACTTTCCTGTAGGCCCACAGAGGACATTGTTTAGGCCTTCACTTACCTTACCACGGTAAATTCAAATTAGTTAATTAGGTGTCTGGTTCCCTATTATATTGTGAGTTCTTAGCCACCTCATATCCCTAGACCCTCGTTTCTGACACATAGTTGGGGCCCAATACATGCTCAGCTAATAAATGAACAATAAATAAATTGTGTCACATGGTGTGACATGACAGCTGGCTGCAACTGTTGGAAGATTACTAGGCAAAGAGGGATTGCTTTATCCTTGCGCAGCAGTGGGTAGAACTAGGATCAATAGCAGATGCTACGATTTTCACGACGTAACATAGAGGGTCCCATTTTGTCTTTTAAGCATCTGGACACTGAGAAGCGGAATGGGTTAATTGCTTGAAGGAGGTAGTGAGTTTCTCATCACAGAAGGGGTTCAGACCAGAAAATGGAAGAGAATATGCAAAGATGTCAAGAGGATTCAAGCAGGGCGTGTGGTTGGGGGCTGGTCAAGGCAACTTAAAGGTTTCTTCCAACCTTGAGACTGATTTCAGGATTTGTTTTTATTCACCTGCATGGCTGCTTTATTGGCCTGAATATATATGGGGATATTTTTCACCTTCCAAAGTAATCTGAAGGCAGCCTCGCCACTTACCCAAGGAGCTTTTGGTGGGCAGCGTGAATTGACTTATAGTGGAACTGACTTGCATGTTGCATGATTCATTGTGCTCTATAGATGCCCCCAAATACGTATATCACCATGTCTGCTGTTCCAAGATGACACTGTTATTTCCCACCTGTGCAAATACAACTGTAACAAATGATGCATGGTCAGCCATCCCTTCCCCAGAGTGCAGACAGCGAGCACACACCCTCCAGCTTAACACGCTCAGGAGAAACACACAACCTCTTCTAAATTTCAGCACTCATTTCCAAGCCTGGTAAGAAGAGAAGACTTGCAGATGAGCTCACACTATCAGCAAAACCAAACCAGCCTCCCTCCTAAAGTACTTAATATATTAAGTCTGTGGACTACAGAAGCCCCTGCATCCACTGTGGCTTCCCGGAAAATCAAGAAGGTTTCCAGCAGTTTCAGCAAACAAGCAGGCTCTGGGCCTTCTCTCTTTGTTAGAGATTTGATTCACACTGTGTCTGCTAGCAGTGAAATACAAAGGGAAAGAAAGTCAGTATGGTATAACTTTGAAATTTTTAGCAAGCACCCCGGGAAAGAATAATAAACCATAAATTGCTGCATCTGGCCTTAAAGTTATAAAGAAAACAATAATGCAAGAAACCAAAAATGTTACTTTCCTTTGTCATTTAAAAGAAATAGTTTTGGCTCTTCATCACTTTTTGTTCACCCTTTTATTTTTCACCAATTGTGAAATTCCATCAAACGCAACATCACTTTCTCCCCTGCCCTCCATTAGGCAGTATCCTTGTGCTGAAAAATCCACACAATTTCAAGCAGCAAAGAGACTGGGAGAAGATGAGAATGGTAAGGACCTCCAAAAACGTGTGGGTGAGTTTCTAGTTAGGAAGCAAAGCTGGGAGCTTACCTGAACGACCTGTGCCATCGAGCCTGAGATACAAATTGCCCATCTGGGTTCAAGGTGAAATCCCTCTGCTTCTCCCTTAACCAACCTCTTTTTACCAAAGGTGCCATTGGATTGTGTCACCAACTAATAGAAACAGACTGTGGAGAGGACAGGGCCTGACTCCATTTTCTTTGCTTTTATGTGTGCTCAGCAAACCAGGACCAATTCTATTATATTTTGTTCATTCGGATTAATCATCTCAGGATGCATCCTAATAAACACATGGGATTTTTCTACCCCCTCTTGAATCCACTGCTTGCTGTGCTGCTCAAAATAATTTCCCACTCTGGCAAAAGCGCTGCCTGTCAGCAGACTTGTTCTGTGTGCACTCTGTCCCCATCCCACCCAGAAGCTATGGTGGCTTAATCTGAATGCTCCCTGCCGAGGTGCTGGCATACCTACCAGAGAGGTTGTTGGAAGAAATCCTAAAGGGCCATGCTGATGAACAGGCAGCGGCATCTGGAGAAGTAATAGGGCTTGCACCTAGAGAGCTGGGCTAAGCGATGACCAGGCTGGGAGACAGGAGGTGGCCAGAGGGTGCAGCAGTGTTGTAGCGTGCTATTGCCACAGGGAACGAACTGAGTTGGGGGTGTCTTGGTTGCAGTCAGAAGGCACAGAGAGGGTCCCTGGACATAGCAAGGGAGGCACCTCACCTCACCTCTCTGCAGCCTGACTCTTCCAAGTATATTAGAAGTATTGATGCCTGAGTCTCACTCCTGAGATTCCATTTAATTGGTCAAGGTGAAGCCTGAACACTCATAGGTTCCAAGTATCCCCACGTGATAGTGTGTAGCCAGGGTTGAGAACTTTTTTCTCAGGCTGTAGAGAAGTGGAAAAGGGTTGGACATAGAGTTAACAGACAGTATCCATCAGCTGCTGTCATTACCATTATTATTATTAATACAAAGGCTGGTTGCACATCCTGGTAACATCTAAATTGTAATCATCTGGAGGGGACTGCCTTGTCCCAGACCTCTAGTGTCCCCTCACTAGTTCCCTCCTAGAGTAGGTATTCAGTAAACACAGCGTGATTCATTAGATGACCCTTAGGAAGCAGATCAACTTGATTTTCTCCTGTGCTGGTGGCTGTGAACCATGATCATGAGCCATTTGTTATAGAGTCCTTGGAGCTGGGTCGGGACACCTGGGTTCTTATTCTAGCTCTACCACCTCGAAGTCCATTCCCATCTCTTGGCCTGACTTTACTCATGTGTAGAACAAAAGTGTTGGGTTGTGTGCTTGATCACTAATGACTCACTTGCTTTAACTTTCTATGGTTTTAAAAGCTTAGGATAACAAAACACTACTGTTGATCTACTAAAAGGAGACCCAGGCCATATAATGCTCTTTGGCATCTGGGAAATAAAGCAACATCGGAGGTGCCAAAATGGGCAGGGGTAAACATGTTTGTGAGAATAAAGATATTACAGACTGAACAGCTGGGGAAAGAAGAGGTCACATAGGAGGGCAGAGGAGCGATTCTGGTGGAAAGGTCACTTTGGGACTCCTCTGTGGTGAGACTCAGATGCCTCAGTCAGGTATTTAGACATATTCAGAGTGGAATTGGGCACCCACATGAATGTGTGCCAGGAAACTGACACCCCAGCTACGTTTCAGCAGCTGGCGGGCTCCACATTGCCAGGGAGGTCCTTTAGGGAGGGCTGGTACCTTCCTCCTCTTCCAGTCGTCAAGTGTCCGGTGCCGTCATTGTTGAATGATGAATGAAAGAAAGACTTTACTTAACTGAAGTCAAATATTATCCTGATGAAGACTGCAAAGGGATACACCATAGAGCTGGTACACACTGAACTCTAAGTTCCCTAACATCCATATTTTTTAAACATCTGGAAGGGTAACTGAAGTTTAAAGTATTCTTCCTGATTCTGGTGATGATATAAACAGCCTTTGGCCACCAGATTTTTCTAAGTCAACACAGGGACACTATTTGCACATTATTTTGCATGAAATGTAGTAATTTACATACATTTGCATAGTGTTTCAAAAAGCCTTAATTCCAAGTATGTCAAATAAAATAAAACAAATTAGTGTAATCTACTGCTATTGTATGTCAGCCCAGCTAGATGATCTTGGTGCTAATGGGGCCAGCGGCTGGAAGAGCAAAGAGCCAGACTTTAGGAAGCTATGACTGCCCCTGGCTCAGTATATCTAGCAGGGGGGGTGGGGGCTGACAGATACAATGACGACTGAGAGCAGGGGACTCTTTGGGGCATGGTACAGTCTCAAGCATCTGGACAGTGCTTGGTGCTTCACTAGCTCTCTCACCCTTGTTTCACTGAAGGCTCAGGAAACCTGTGTGCTTGGTAGGGCTGGGATTGTTATGAACTTTTAATTAGTAAGGGGGTTAAAGAGGTAAAGTGACTTGCAGCACATTAGTAAATGGTCATGCCTAGGTGTAAACCTGAGACTAGTCTAAATCTAGAACTCTTGGTCCTCCAGAGGCTTGCTACTCTTAGAACTGATTAAATTCCCTCCTAAAGAGGTGAAATATCCCCATTTACTGCTAATCCAGCCTCTCCTCTTCAGCCCCCACACTGCCACTTGGAAGCTGTACGTAGTAACCTGTTATGGCTCAGGGACAGCATCGCCTAGCTTGTGATACATCTGGCCCAAAGTAATTGCCTTTTTATTGTTAGAGACAGTTATTTGAAAGTTATGGTAATGGGGTGAAAATATAAGCAGCTTACAGTTTACTAGAATATTAATCCTCTAGGGAATGATTTCTTTTTTTCCCTGAGCATCTCTGTGGGGCCTTTTGCATTGCATTGTGAGAATTCATTTTTAGACTTTTCTCCCTATGATCCACCATCACCGATCCACCCTTGCCTAATTACTGATTTCCATCTTTGCTGAACTACATGCATATAAAGGTTTCTGAAGCAGATCCCAGACAGGAAGGCCTCCGGTCTAGGGGAGTGGCACTCAGCAGCAGCCCAGGGGGTTGGACACAGTGGGAAATCAAGTCGGATCACAGGCTTTGAGTCAGACAAAGCTAAGTTCAAAGCCTGCCTCCTCCACATCTGATATCTTGACTTTGGCCTCTCTGAGCTTCAGTTTCTTCATCTGTAAAGGCAAAGGGGATCTGCACCTCCTAGAAGCTCCAAGCTTTGATGCTCATCCCTTGAATTTGGGTAAACCTGGCTGGACAGGCTTGGGCAGACCTGAGGGGTCCACTACTGCAGCAGGCAGCCCTAAGAGGCAGAAAATGCTCCCGGGGCCACCGTGTCCGGAGGCCACAGGCCCAGTAAAAGGGCTCACAGTACTTTAGGGCCTCATGACAATGTTTTAATTTCTTTTAAAATCAGAAAGAGAAAAATGAGCTTTTAAGTTGAATAGTGTTTCAATATACAGTACTAAGATGTTAGTCTATATACCAATGCAATTGTAAATAAAATGTTTAATTTTTTTTGGAGGCAGGGTCCCACGAAGACAAAACTGCCCGAGCCCTCAAAGTCATAATGCAACCCTGGATGTACCTGCCTGGCCCTCTGTTGGCCCCTGGACACTCAGTCTTCATTGGCCAGTCTCCATCTGTTCATTTATAAAAGAGCATTCAAACTGGGGGCTTTGGGCGACCCAGGCCCTGACGTCTCAAAATGCTCAGTGAAACCCACCTTCCTGAGGAGGTCATTTATATCAAAATGACTGCTGGTCTGGCTCATCTACCTGCTTGCCCTGCACCTTGCTCCACCAGTGTTGTTCCACATTCCCCAGTGTCCTCATGTTCCCACCCACACCCACCTACCTGCCTCAAGCCAAAGGCTAGCACGAGAAGGGGGGTGTGCCTGGGTAACTAGGAGCTCCTGACTCCCTCCCCCATGCACACCTTTGGCCTCCTACCTTCTTCCTTCAGGAATTGTTGGGGCAGGGTAAATAAATATTTCAATAGCAATCCTGTTATTCTTCATTGCAGTTTATTTGACATAAGCTGCTGAGAAAATAGGAGAACCAAAGCTGTTCATGATGTGGCTCTCTCCTTTCTGTGCCTCAGGTTCTCCATTTGTAAATTGGGGCTAATAAGAGTAGCTTTATAGGAGCAGTGGGAAGGGGCATAATGCCTTCAGAAACATTCTAGCTGGACGAGGAGTTATTATTAGCTTGATCATCTGTGAGCTCAAGCCTCTCAGAGTGCCCGGGGCATAAGGACTTCCTGTGTTTATAGGGCTAATCGTCTTCCTCCACTTCCTTCCTGAATTACCATCCATTAATTTCATCACTACTGAAAGAGCCCTGATTTTCCATTACTCTCAGTTCATACCCACAACCTGTGAAGGGCTGAGAGAGCTGGCGGTCAGTTCAGCTTGGAGACTTAGCCGTGCCTCTTCCCAAGCACTGTTGAATTTCTTGGTCAGCCCCCTGACAGGCCTGAAAGTCTAAGGGGCAAAGAAACAGGAGCAAGAAGGACAGGCCTTCAGGCCCACAAGGAGAAAAGGAGGATAAAGATGTTACAAGGAAGGGAAAGAACGCCCTTCCCTATGTGTCCCTAGTGGCACTCCAGGCCTGTGCCCTCTTTTTCCACTGCACTGCCATCCTTCCAGCAGGACACTGAACCCTTCTCACATTGTAACCACCCTGTGGCACCTAACCTTAGCCAGGGGTCAAGTCATGGCTTTGTCCCTTTCATGTTCTGAGTTAGAATCAGAGGTCTTTGACCTGGAAAGGACATTGGAAATCATTTCCAACACTGTCTTTTCACAAATGAGGAAACAAACTCAGAAGCCAGTTTCATGCATCAAAAAAATCAGGACTGAAACTCAGGTGTTGTGTCCAATCCAGTGCCCATTTCACTGTGCATAAGGCTTTTAGGTATGTACACATGCATGTAAAGGCACACACACAACATACACAAGCACACACTCAACCAGGCCAGGAAAACAATATATCCCCAGTTTTACCTGTGGAGAAGCTGAAGCTCAAACGGCTAAGAGAGAATACTCCAGTTCACCCGGGTCATTGTAGCAAAGCCGGGATCAAAACCCAGTCTCCTGACTCGCAGACAGTGCACTTCCCACCACCCCACACTCCCTCGGAGCCAAATGTCCAGAGTGCTTGACTATCATTATTAAGAAGTCAAAAGATTCCCATCCATACTTACAGGAAAACTTCTGGCGCAACTGTATTCATGCTTAGAAGTCTCAACATTTTTTTTTTCAATTTATGAGAGGAAAGAAAGTAACAATGGAGTTGATGGGCAATTTGTGTAATTAAGGCCCCAAAGCTCCTAGTACTGTAAGGTTTTTTGATTCAGTGCATTCTCCTGACAGATGCTCTTTTTACTGGTCAAGTGGCATTATCAGAAGGATTATAATGGAGGGGGAAAGACACCTGCCAGAGGAGAGTGGAGGGTAGGCATGATTTGGGGTTGTCATCAGTGATCTTAGGTACACTCTGGTGTACCTGTGAGCCTGCTTCCTGCAAAGATTTGAATGATGAACCCAGCGAGCCCCAGACAAGGAGTTGGACATCTGCTTCCCAATTAGTGCTAATTTAGCTTGTTTAGACATGATTTGTGCTGCAACAAGACAGCGTAACTGAAAATTGTTTTCTTTCCTATGACCTTTTACTCTTCTCACAATGGGCCAGATGGATGGATGACAGGGGGCCTCACTGGGCTGCAGAGGAATGATAGGTATCCCTGTTTCTGCCAATGTTCGAAAGACACTGTTCCTCTTTAATCTCACTGTGATCGTAACACCAAATCAAGGTCTTGAGAAACATCCAGCCCCTTCCAAAGTACTTCATGGAAGCACATAATTGGTTTTTCTGTGACTGTTAAACCAGGACTGATGTTCAGGTGGCATACCCCTCTACAAAAGTGCTGGTTATTAAAACACTGACAGATTTCTGGAGCAGTTGGAAAATAGCCACTCCTCCAGGCCCTGCAAGTGCCCTCTCACTTCCCTAGCTGCGCCAGACTCAGGGAGCCAGACGAATGCCAGCAAGGAGCTGCCCTGGTACCCAGGCATCCACCAATCTGCCAGCCAGGCCCCCATGGCTTCTCGGTGCCTGCCATACCCCGGCATGTCCCCAGGCCAAATGGCCTCTGCTCTGTAGAGGGAAATGTGTCCCGGAGAGTCACAATGGACCCCAGCAGGCAAACGCCTGCCCTGTGTTTCCCTCAAAGGAACCCCATGTGACTGGCTGCTAAGTGACTATCCCACTGCGGGTCCCAGTGCCTTAGTGAAGTGCACAGGGAAGATGAGCTGCCCACAGGAGCCTCTGCAGACGTGGGGCCTTCCTGTTGGCTGTGAGATTGACATGAGAAAGCCCTGGAGAAGGGCATGCCAAGCCCTGCCCCTTCTGGTGATCAGGTGGGCAATGATAGAGGCTGCCTTCCCAGACCCTGCCTGCAAAGCCAAGCTGCGACCAAGCGGGTGGAGGGTACCAGTCCAAAGTGACTACTGGAGCCAGAGACTCCTGACCCAAGAATTACCAACCAGGGCCCAGAGCGAACCAGGAATCAGAGAACCAGGGAAGGCAAGAGGGAATGAGAAATGCACAAAGTCTAGATGTTTCTGCCCCTCAGTCAGAGTCCATGGACACATACGAGGGTGAGTTCTCTGTGATAATCTAAATGATCTGTGTTCATTTTGATAATCTAAAAGAAAGACATTTTCACCTTTACCTTGGCCTTATGTTTTCTATCACTTTGGTACCGAAGAGTAGCGCCTTAATTGTCAGGACACATGAAAAAAGAAGTGAGGTGGGCTTGGTGAGGATTCATGCCCCTGACAGCCAAATGACCACAAGAGACCCTGTTAAGAGAAAGGTTTGCAGCAGCTGCATAGCAAAAACTTCTTGGAGGATTGACTCAACATACCACCCATGTAGTACGGGCATGCCCACCTGAGAAGTCCTGTGTTCATTTACTAGGGCTTCTGTAACAAAGTACCACCCACTGGATGGCTTGTTCTCTCACAATACCGGTGACCAGAAGCCTGAAACCAATGTGTCACCTGGGCCATGCTCCCTGAACCTGGTTGGGATCCTTCCTCGCCTCCTCCTGGCATCTGGTGGTGGCTGTTGATCCTTGGCGTTCTTTGGCTTGCAGCTGCATCTCTCCATTCCTGCCCCTGTTGGCACATGGCCTTCCCTCCGTGTACCTTTGCCATTTTCTTCTCAAAAGGACACCAGTCATATTGGATTAGAGCCCACCCTGATGACCTCAGCTTGACTGCATCTGAGGAGACCCTATTTGAGGTCACATTCACAGGTACTGTCACCAAACCAAACAAACCCAGGTCCACTTACCTGATGCCCAGCAAGTCAAACATGGACACAAAGTAGGCATTTAATACAAAGCACCAAGTAAGGAGAACAGGTAGCTCATGCTCAAAGTCCTGAACTCCCCGTTGGCTTCAAGCAAGGGTTTTTAAAGGAAAAGTTATGAGTGAGGTTCTCAGGATGCATGATCAGCTCACGGACATCTTCTGATCGGTTGAGCATTAAGTCACCAGGAGATATTTCAGAAATGTTAATCATTCATCTTCTGGCTCCAACTAGCCTGGGGTCTACATGCTTACAGTGAGCCATGGGGTTCATCTGGTGGGGTCTCAGCTCCTGTAAGACAACTATGTAAGACATGCATCATGACATGATAGCTCTTGAGGAGGAGCTACCGGCCTGTGGCCCTGGTTTGCATCTAAGCTAAGCTATTATTACTCTTGCTTAACCTGCTCTTCCTTTACTCCTGCACGTATCCATTTCCCCAATCCTCTTTAACTCTCTAGTCCAGTTCCTACACTCTGGCTTTGAGGACTTGGGGCCCATAATGAAAGAAGAGTCTGACGGGCTTGGGTACATGCTTGGATTAGGACTTCCACATATCTTCTAGAAGGACACAACTCAACCCAGAACAGAACCCGGGTAGGAGCCATCTGTGTTGTCCTGTGAGTAGTGATTGCTTCTGCAGAGTACCTTCCATCATACTAAATTTGAATTGCATGGTTTTTGCATATTTCTTTGTATTTGCTTTTTAAATAAGTATTATTTTGTTTGCTTTTAATAGTCACAAAAGAGCTATAGGTAAAAAAAAATAATAACTTCTATTATGTTGAAAAATCTTTAACATTGTAGTACAAAAAATTTATAAACTCAGGTAGTACTTGGCAGTTTTCACTTGTACTATTTAAAGTAGCTGCATGTTGTTTCAGTAGTCGCATCCTGGGATCCACATGAATTCCAGATCTGAGAGAAGATGGTACCTTTCCAAAACTTGTAGGTGTGAGTAAATGTATTAAAAAGGAGTTTGCCTGGATTATGGTCGTATTTCAGATTCCTTGAAGGTCTGTGTACCTCTTATGACCAGTGAACCCCCCTGAAATCAGTGTTGGAATTTGACACGGCCTAGAGCCAAAGTCAGTTGTTTAGGGTCTCCTCCGTTCCCCCTGTACCTCTCAGCAGTAATATCTGGTCCAGAGAAGGGCCACTTTATGACTTAGTTCTTCAAGACGGGCTGGTCTGAAAACAGCCAAGCTCCAGAAAGCTGGATGGTTTCTGGAACCTTAGACAAGAGCTGGTGTCTAGGATAAGTCCACAGCTCTCCTCCCCCAAAATCAATGGGTGCTTCCAGGACACTGTACCATGTTCCACTGACCCTCAAGGTCCTGAAGACAAGTTTGCCTTCAACGCTCCAGCAAGAAAGCCTGAATGTCCATCCAAGGTGTTTACTTCACGCTCTTCAATCTGAAAACAGACAGATGAGCATGAGATGGCGTTCTCAGCACCACCCAAGTACCCCCAAATGTTGGGGGTGGGAATTGGGGAGAGTAGCCTTCGCCACCTGCAGCAAATAATGAGTTTCTTTTCTTTCTCTTTCTCTTTGTTTTCTTGAATCCTGTGTGACTCCAAAATGTTCAAGCCTCATTCCTTTTAAAAATATTAAACTAACTTACTTCATCAAAAATCTTTTAGTAAGATTGATGAAAAATAATCTTCTGAAAAACATTCCAGCCTCGTTCCCTTCTCCCTGCCCCCTCCAGTGGATGAAGCACTAAGTAACAACTAGTTAAGGGACTTTTTTCTTCTGTGACCGACCAAGGGGGACAAACACTGAATACAGAGGAAGAAGACTTGGCTCGAGCCCTGATTCCAATACTTAAAAGGTGTTTGAATTTACATAACCCATTTAAAGACACTGAGCCTAAATTTTCTAATCTGGAAAATGGGTATAATAAAACTTGTCTTCTTTGTCATGAAGATGGAATAAGATAGCCAGTGTGAAAGCTTTTTTAAATGTAAATTACTGCTTAAATGTGAGTTGTTTTTGCCACTTGTCAATACTCTTTAGGCAAAGACCACCAGGAACACCTATAGTTAAATAAGTTGGGTTTAGTACCAGTTACAATGCAGGAGAACAGTGTGGGGAGCCAGGGGTTGTCTCAGTAACAGGATGTTAGAAAAAGCCTGTAACAGGATTTGGGCTTTAGTTGGATGATTTGAGGGAGGGTCTATGAAAGCAGGGGTTTGCCCTAAATTGGAGACTGTCAGAAAGTGGGGCTAATTCTATGATCAGCTATCTCAATAAATCTTCTCTTTTGGAAGGAAGGACTAGAATGAGGGTAAAGCTGTAACTGGTGAGGAAGCAGGAGTAACTCACCCTGGTCAAGAGAGGGGTGTGTTTGGTATTTCATATGCAGCAAAATGATCTATTTGTCTGTGCTTAGATGCGATCTTGCTTTGTCTCATTTTATCATGGTCTCAGAGTAACTTCATCTAAGCTCAGTATACCATGTTCCTGTCTGATAGGAGAATATTGTGGCTGGCCTGTGAGTGCCAGGCCAGCTTCTGAATGTCAAGGGCTTCCCTTTTCTTCTTTCTCATATTTCACATGTTCCAACCAACGGATCTGTAGAACCATGGACCTACATGGGGCTTCAAAAACAGATGCATTCAGAGTAGGTAGGAAAGAAGGAAAAGGGGAGGGAGAAAAACAAGGAAGAAGGAATGAGAAACTGAAAGGGAAAAAGAAGTTCCGAGTTGTGTAGTGTGTTGGCACATGGAGACCAAGACTCTCCAGGAGCACAGGAAGAACTCAAATAGATGCCACTTCCTGATAGTCCACCACTGGAGGCAACATCAAATGTCAGCCTAGAAAACACCAACCCACGCATTTAACCGAAGGGACTGGCCAAGGATTTGGATCTAACTATCTCTCCATTCGCCCTGGGTTCCACATTACATAGATCTTGGGATCTGTGCTTCCTGAATGATTTGAGGATTCCAGATCAATTTTCTCCTCTTCCCAGCCAATGTCAAAGTGCACAGATGTTTCATAAAACTTAAAATGGCTGAGCCATTTACCTCAGGTGGCTAATCAAGCAGGTTTAAAGAATTTCAGGATATGAAGGAACCACAAGTGCTGAGTGGAAATTAAATTGCAGTCACAGATATAGTTTGGTGATTAAAAGCTGAACCTGATGGGCTAATAGAGAGTTATCAGCTGTTGAGTGAACATCGGTATGATAGCAACAAGACTGGCATCTGTTGAAAGGGGCTTTTCTCAAAGACCTCATGATACCCAGCAGAAGATGAACTATTGATACCTGCTACATCTCAGTTAATAGCTTCAGTTGAATCAGATTAATTTTGAAAGGCTAATGAAAATGATGTAGGAGAAGAGTTTGGAGATGATCCTTTGACACAGAGATACCAGCTGAACGATGACAACATGATGAAACCGGTCCCTGCGGACCAGACAGTGAGTGCTGGGAAGTGAGGAGGAAGCAGACTGTTCACTATTCCTGCTCAGCCAGGAAGGTGAGGCGAAATTGGCTGACATTCATCAGTAAAAAACTTTAAGCGACTATCAGACTTCTAAGGAGTTCAGGACTCACTATGGTTTAATAATATATGGGTTCTGCATTTTTCTTTCATTACTAGAAAAATTCTCTGGCTCTGTCTTCTTAGCCTCTTGCTGTCATTTTTTTGGACTGAAGTTACCCTCAAAGCCAAATCTTAGCATTATTAAGGCCGTATCTTATGCATAAATATAAAAATACATAAAACATAGGTGGGAAATTAAATAGCTAACAAGTAGGAGAAAAGAATCTTAATGGCCAGATGGATCCCACCTTTGCTACTTGCTTTAGGACACTTGGGCTGCTATTACAAGACTACCACAGACCGGGTGGCTCAAACAACATTTTCCACACTTCTAGAGACTGGGAAGTCCAAGATCAAGATGCCGGCAGATTCCATATGTGGTGGGAACCCACTTCTTGGTTTGCAGAAGGCCACTTGATAGATCTGCACTTGTGGTATCCACATCACAGAGAGAGGAAGCTCTGGCCTCTTCATCCCCTTAAAAGGCCACTAATCCCATCATGACAGCTCCCCCCTCATGACCTAACCAGCTTCCAAATACCCAACTCAAAACACCATCACACTGGGGATTTAGGCTTCAACATAAGAATTTGCGGGAGACACATTCAGTCTATAGCACTACATTAAGGGTTAAGGTTGCCAGCGTTGAGTATAGCAGACTTCTCTTGACATAGTTCCTCAATAAAATTGGCAAAGAGAAGATGAAGCTTATATTCCCTTTGGAGTCAACTTTACCTGTATTCAAATCTTAGCCCCAGCTTTAATTATTCTGTGACCTGGATTCACTTCATGAAACCTTTTCAAACTTCTCTATTCCTGTTTAAAAACTAATAATAATGGGGGAGGAACAGTACTTCACTGTGTTACTGCCAGAACATAGGGCAATCACATGGATATAAAAGTACCTGGCACTGCACTTGGAGGTTCAAAAACTGTTTGATGGTCTGTGGTTCTCAGTTATCCTCCTGTTTATGGGACCTGGCAGGGTTACCGCTGACAGATGTGTAAAGGCATTACCCTGGAAGTAGATTTAGCAGAGTGGTTTTGATGGCACTGAACACTCCTAAGAGTCTTTCTGTTAAGAAATGAGCATTGAAGTTCTGGGTAAGAGACTTCAGTGACTTACTGGGATTTAATAATTTGAGTTCCTGATGCATAGTAGGCTCAATACATATTTTGTGTAATGAATGAATGCATGTGGTTGAGATTCTTTGTTTCCTTTAATTTAGGCTCATTTTCACAGTGTTTTGGGTCAAAGTCACAAAAATATATCAGTAGAAATAGTAATGGCCCATTAAATTGAGAGCTTCCGAGGGCACTGTTTGGTACAAGGCAGGTACTTTCTTGAACTGTACTTGCCTAACAACTGGGAGATCTTGGGGCTTTAAACAGCTCTGTGACTTTGAGGAAATCAGTTCTCTAGGTCTTAGTTTCTTTATCTATGAAAGGACAGCTTTGGGTTAGATGATTTCTATTATTTCTTCCAGTTCTAATGATCTGTGATCCAAAATTGACTATTCCCTTGCAAATGGATTCCCCACTGACCTAATGGGATAAGATACAATTGCCTCATCATTCAACCATGAGCCCAGCAATGCCCATTAGATTTGGAAGGCGAGTCTCCATTGTAAGTGGGTATTATATGTGTTGGGGACTGATCAATGACTTTCCTTTGTGGGTGAGGTCTTATTTTGATAAATGCCTATCTTATGAATTTTAATCACCTGGATTGTCAGCACTCCTTAAACTCTAAAGACCAAACTACTGTTATTACTTATTGACTGATTTAGAGCCAGGTCAAAGAAACAAGTCCCAAACATTGGCAGCTGAAATATTTATGAGGCAACTAGTGTTGTGCCCTAGTAATGCACACTATATTTCAGGAAGAAACACATTATGGCAAGCCAGGGCTTAAATTGATGAACATGTTTCCATTTTAGCATGCAAATCATTCATCAGAGTACAATCAATATGAATTTGATATTCTTAGGAGACAAAGCAGGGGTGGCAGTAAGCCTCAGGTCTGATTCTGCTTTCTCAACTTTCCAAAAAGGGACAGACAACCCCTGATATCGCATCATAGCCCTAATCCCATTTTCATTAGTGCATTATGCCCACAGTGTGCCAACTTGGAGTATGTCATATAGATATATAAAATTGAGGGTAGGACTTTTTTTAAATACTCAGTTAAAAATTTTATGCTTTCCCTTTCGAGCCAAAGATAACACGTTAGGGATTCTTGTACAAGAACTAGGTGCAAGTGGTGAAGTGAGATGGAAAACATCCTTTCTAAAACTGCAGACAAAAACATACATCCCTGTGCCCACTGCTTCTCTGCACTTCTCCTTTCTGGAGGCACCTCAAGTGGTTCCAACTGTTGGGAGGCCAGGGTCAAAGAAGCTCTGAGTTATAAAATATCCTATAGTTGTTCCATTAAACTTGGCCTAAGAGATCTAGAAAGTCTTAATAGGTATTTCCAGAAGACTGAGGTGTGATACTCCAGGTAGGGAAAGCCTTTTGGGCTATATTGCCCTAGGTGGTGAAGAACTAAAGATACCCATTTTCTTCTAACCTTTAACAGAAGAGTAAAGTCCATCAATGAGCAAGCACTCACAAGGCCCCTGTTTTGGGAGGAGGTGGTAAGCACGTGCGGAGAACCCATATTAGTTGAAATCTGCTGTTCTCTTGGATGTAGTATGAAGCCTCCTAATACTGGTCTCATGTCTCCTCATCAAACCCCTCAGGAACTTTAATACTCAAACTGTGTCAATATCAGTATTACCTGGGAGTTTGTTAGAAATACAGAATCTCCAGCCTCACCCTAGACCTGCAAATCAGAATCTGCACTTCAACAAAACCTCCCATCGTTCGCACATGCAGCAGTTTAAGAAGCGCTGCTGCAGACCACCGGAGTCCAAGAAATAATTGCTCAGCCAATCAAAGCACTCACAGGGGGAATCCTGAAATCCATTCCATGCATACAATATTGTCATAATGGCCTGTTAATAGGTGTTCAACATTGACTGGTCACTCGGGAAATAATTAATGATTCTCTCTACGGGTCTGATAAAGAGGACATTGTTGTTAATAATGTGAAGTCGCAGATGGTGCACCTGGGAAGGATCTTACTGATGACCTATTTCCTCCTGATAGAGCTAAGGAAACCCAGAGCAGGGAAATGATAAAGGGCTCATGGCTAGTAAGTATTAGCTTGGGCTAGAGCTGAAGTTTCTGAACTTATTGTCTAGAGCTCATTCACCTCCACGTCACTGAGAAATGAAAACAGAGGCTAAAGGGCATGTCTGGATGAATCACTTACAAATCAGTTGCTGTGCAATGGATCAGATAATCAGTAAAAAAATTACTATGTCTAATTTACCATTGGGTGATCCATTTCTTAGAGTCATATTCTCAAGGGGAGCAAACGAAATCATAGGAACATGGCCGTGTGTACCCACCATCCTTAGGGACATGGCATGAGTCAGGGACAACATGGAGATTGATCAAGTTTAATCATCAAATAAACTACCTAGTTAGTATACAATCTAAGGTTATTTGTCCCCTGAGATAACTTATTTCCCCAGGAGAAGGGTGTGTCAAAGAGAGGCCTCCCTATAACCTAGGCCTCAGGGATCACAGGGGTCTCCTCAAAGTTCCTTTTGTGCTAGGCTGCCCTCCTCCAAGCCCCATCCTTCAAGGGCCAACTGAAATGCTTCCTTCTCCACTTAATAAATGGGAGTGGGATTGGGAATGGGATGGAATGGATGGGATGGGAGAATGAAGTGGAAAAGAGCAGAACACTCTCTCCTCTACTGGCCTGGGAACTGCTAAAGACAAAATGCCCATCTGATTAATCTCTGAGACCCCAAAGCACCTAATCCCAGTAGGCCGTCAATCCCCACCTTTAGTGGGCCCTTTCATAATTCACAGAGGACTCAGATTCCATTATAAGAATGATTATGGGAGCTTCAGGAACCCCAGATCTACCAACAGCCATCACCAGGGGTATAGACCTACCTGAACACCTCCAAAGTCCCTATTGCTACTCTTGGCTTACATTTGGTGTGGTACACGCACCTGTCAGCTGAGTCAAGAGACAAGCAGGCAGTTTGCACAGAATTCTGAGCAAGAAGAAAGGCCAACATGATTTATCAGTTCTCATGTGCCTAAAATAGATCATTGTGAATGGAAAAGGTAAATCACTTCAGTGGTTTTTATTTGTGAATTAGTTTCGGCTAAAAGTCACAATCTGGTGGTTATAGGAGTCAAGAGGATTGACTCCCATCTCCTACTTAATCCATTAGCCTGGCTGTTCTGCTCTTCACACTGTTGTTTGCTGCCTTGTAGATACAGCTTAAATACATAGTAATGACTCTTGGGTGATACAACATGAGAGCATGTTATCTTCCCATATTTATCATTTTGTTTGATTTTCCAACTTCTTAGGTCCCTTTGTGCCTTATGTCAGAAATCATTTGATTGAATCACCTAAATCAATTTACCTTCACTTTCAGCTAGCTTACTCTTGTCCTTTCTGGCTCATAGCTTATAATGATTCTCTTGTGTCTGGCATCTTCAAATCTGTCTTTTGTGGAAGTGATTATGCTTCCAGGCACACTTACTTTAAGCCCCAGTCATAGAAAAAAGCGTTCCCTCTGTGGTATAGCTGCTCCAAAACAGTGTGTCAGGAGATTTTTGTGGAATCTAACATCAGAATATATGGAAAATCAGACAGATATGTGGCTCATGCCTCACCCCTTACATTTCTTTGTTCGTTCATTAAACAATATTCATTAATTGTTCTCTTTATGCCAAGCAATGAGCATCTATCATAGTTTGATAACACCCATAGATTCCATTTTAGCTCTAGAATTGACTTATTAGTTTATCTCTTTTGTTTTATTTAGGAGTTGCTGTCATGCAAGGATTGGCAAACTGTGATGCACAGGGCAGCCACCTATTTTATAAACAAAATTTTATTGGTGCACAGCCATGCTTATCTGTTACATATTTTTAGTGGCTTCTTTCATGCTACAATGACAAAGTTGAGTGGTTAAAATAGATACTGTATGCCCTCAAACCTAAAATTTTTGGGACTTTTACAGAAAAAGTCTCCCTCCCATTGGTTTACAGCACATTTTTTAATTGGTTTATATGTCTTATTATTGGGTTTTTTGGGGACTTTTACAGAAAAAGTCTCCCTCCCATTGGTTTACAGCACATTTTTTAATCGGTTTATATGTCTTATTATTGAGTTGTAAGAGTTCTTTACATATTCTACGTACAAAGTCCCTTATCAGGTATATGATTTGCAGATAATTTCTCCCATTCTATGGGCTGATGGTATACTTTTAATTTTGATGAATTCCAATTTCTCTACTTTTTATTTTGCTGTTTGTACCTTTTTTGTTATATCTACTACTCCATTGTCAAATCTGAGTTCCCAGCAACACTTCTTGAAAAGACTATTCTTTGCCCCACTCAATTGTCTTGGTACTTCTCAAAAATCAATTAACGTATGTGTGAGGATTTATTTCAGTTATACTCCATTAATCTATGTGTTTATCCTGTGTTAGTACCACATCATGTTGAATACAAATTGTACTGTAGTAAGGCTGAAATCAGGAAGTGTGAGGCCTCCTACTTTTTCCCTTATTAATGACTGATTTGGCTCTCCAGGGTCTCCTGTAATTTCTTATGAATGTTAGGATTAGCTTGTCAATTTATACCAAAAAGTAACCTGGGATTCTGACAGGGATTGCATTTAATCTGTAGATCAGTTTGGAGACTATTACCATCATAACAATATTAAGTCTAATTGATGAACATGGGATGTTTTTTCATTTATTTGGATCTTCTATGATTTTTTTCAACAATATTTTGTCATTTTTCAAAGCGTAAGTTTTGCTTTTCTTTTGTTAAATTTATTTGTAAATATTTTTATACTATTGTAAATAGGATTGTTTTATTAATTTCATTTTCAGGTTATACCTACCTTGCAAGAATATATAAATACAATTGGCTTTCATCTCCTGCAACCTTACTGAACTCTTTCATTAGTTCTAAGATGAGTTTTTTAATGTATTCCTTAGGATTTTCTATGTACAAGATCATGTCATTTGCAAATAGAAAGAGTTTCACTTCATCCATTCCAATCTGGATGCCTTTTATTTCTTTTTCTTGACTAATTGTCCTGGCTAGAACCTTTAGCATATGTTGAATCAAAGTGCTATGAGCTGTGACCTTTATCCTCTTCTTGATCTTAGAGGAAACCATTCAGTTAAGTATATTAGTTGTGGCATTTTTATAGATGCTCTTTATTAGCTTGAGGAAGTTTCCTCTCTTCCTAGTTTGTTGAGTATTTTATAATGAAAGAAATCTTGTCAAATGCTTTTTCCATGTCTGTTGAAATGATCCTGTGGGGTTTTGTTTTTTTTTCTATTAATATGGTGTATAACATTAATTGATTTTTGGATATTAAACCAATCTTCCACAAACCCCACTGGGTCATGGTGTATCCCCTGTTGCTAGATCCAGTTTGCAAAAATTTTGTTGAAGATATTTGTGTCTATATCCTAAAGATATTAGTCTGTAGATTTCTTGTTATGTCTTTTTTTTGGTATCAGGGAATACTGGACTCATCAAATAAATAAGTGTTACCTCCTCTTTTTTAATTTTGGAAGAGTTTGTGAAGAATTGATACTATTTCTTTAAATGTTTGATAGAATTCAGCAGTGAAACCTTTTGGGCCTGAGATTTTCTTTGTGGGCTATTTTTTAAATTACTGATTTAATCTCTTGTTATATAGGCAAGCCTCATTTTATTGTGCTTCACAGATATTGCACTTTTTACAAATTGAAGGTTTGTGGCAACTTTGAGTCAAGCATGTCTATTATCACAATTTTCCCAACAGCATTTAGTCATTCTGTGTCTCTGTATCACATTTTGGGTATTCTCACAAGATTTCAAACTTTTTCATTACTGTTTTATTTGTTATGGCATCTGTGACCAGCAATCACACCTTACTGAAAGCTCAGATAATGGTTAGCATTATTTAGCAATAAAGTATTTCTTAATAAAGTACATTGTTTTTTAGACAATTCTATTGTACACTTAAAAAACTATAGTATAATGTAAACATGCCTTTTATATGAACTGGGAAACCAAAAAATTCATTTAAAATTCACTTTATTGTGGTAATCTGGAACCAAACACACAATGTTTCCAAGGTATGTCTGTATCCAGAGATGCATAGCCCACAAATACAAAATCAAGATCAAACCCAGACCTTATGACTCTGAGCCTCATACTCTTTTTGTTACACTGCCTTGCCCCTGCTGGGGCAGATGGTGCCATCTCACCTTTGGGGGCCATCAATGTTTCCAATGAGAAGACAGCTGTTAATCTTACTGGGAGTCCTTTGTAAGTAGTAAGTCATTTTTCTCTTGCTGATTTTAAGATTTTTCTCTTTGTCTTTGCTTTCAGCATTTTTATTGTAATGAATCTACATGTGGATGTTATGGGTTGAATTTCATCTTACCCCACAAGATACGTCGAAGTCGTAAATCCCAATACCAGAGAACCTTATTTGGCCTTAGTGAAGTCTATTTCCCTTGCAGTGTGAAGCATCTGATGTCACTCTTCAGAAAAGGCAGCCTTGTTTATACCAGGATGACATCCGTGATGACAGTGGTTTTAACAGGACCCCCATGGACTATTTCTTTCCCTGATCTCTGTTGAAATGTTTACCTCTGTGGACATCACATCAGCTGTTGGCCTCCACTGCTTGTTAGCTGATTGTTCTATTGTTTTTGGCAAAGCTCTGGGGTGTATGTTGCTCCAAGGTCTGATCTGATTAAATTTGGGTCCCTTTACAGTCTTTGAAGTTTCTTTCAAACTCACACTCTTCTTAACTCTTTACCTGGTTCTGTCTGGTAAAATAGCCAGCCTACTATTTAGCTTCTTGCTCTCATGAATCTACCAGTCTTCTCTCGGTTGTTTACCACCAAAATCACTACTGTTTTTGAAAGAATCCTTAGGCTGAATTTCTCTACCCTGTTTCAAATAAAGTCAGTTCCTTTGGGGAGAACTTTGGAGATCTCTGCTCTGGAGATCTCAGATGGCCTGGCTCTCCCTGGGCTAGGGACAGGAGATCCTTGTGGCCTGCTTCTCTTGCAGTGACACCTGCTTATGGGCAGGCGCCAGGCAGGATTAGTATAAGCTCCTCTTCTCAACTTGCCTCTCCTAGCATGGAACCTCCACCATACAAGTGGACTGTGGTCACTGCGGTTGGGACCCCAGTATGCTCAGTGTGCCACCACTGAGGTGGAGCCTCCACTGTATGAGTGGGGGTGGGGGCTGGGTAGAGTAAGGGAGCCCTGATCTTTTGGCCACATTTGCCTAGAATTTAGCCTCTGCCATGTGTAGCAGGGGAAGATGGTACATGCTAATGGCCTGCTCCTCGTGAGGAGTACCAGAACCCTAGATTGGTAGATGGGGGAAGAGGGAGCCCTCTGGTCTTGGCTGAACCTACTTGGAGTGGAATTTCCATTACATTGAACAGGGAGAGGGAAATTGGGTTTAAATGTCACAGATTCTCACTCTTCTTTTTGAGTTTAAGTAGATTTTCTCAAGTTTTTTTTTTCATTAGCTGTATGCCCTTTGGACAATCTCCAGGAACCTTACATGATTGGGTTTTTAAAAATACTTCTCACCATTTGTGCTTGTTTCACTGGGGGACAGGTCTCAGAGCTCATCACATTACATTCCAAAGCAGAACCCCTCTGCAGTTCTTTGTTTTTCTCTGTCACACCAGATGGTGAACTCCTGTAGCATAGGAAATGTGTCCCAGTAGTAATGGCTGCCTACATTTACTCTGTGCCAAGAACTGTGCCACTCCGTGAATACTGTTTCTAAACCCTCCAATAGCAAGTTGGTTGTTATTATGATTCTACAGGTGAAGAAACCGAGGCTTAAGAGGTTAAGTGACTTGCCTGAAGTTTCACCATTTAGTAAGTGTTGGAGCCAAGAGCCCAAACCAACTCTCTCTCTGAAGTCTGATCTTCCACTTCACCGTGCTGTCCTTGTGTTTCTAGCCTTTGGCACTGGGCTTGGCATACTGGCCGAATGACAGAAAAATTATAAATGAATGAGTAAGTTATTGAACTCTTAGGCAAAGGAAGCCTGAGAATATCTTCCAGCACATGGCTGCCCTCATTTCTTTCACATTTTGCTTGCAGGCTGATTGATGCACCTTCATAGCAACCTCTCTGACTTTGCTAATTAGTTCCTTTGCCTTAATGGCAATCATATTATATAAGAACAACCTTAATCCTAAATTCATTAAATTAGATTAATGTGAATTATACAGCCACAATGTTCAGGGAGTGTAACACTAAGCTCTCTGGAATTTTCCAAAAGTCTTTCCTTCAAGTTTATTTCAGTGGCAGATCATAGTACTATTCTTTGTGCTATTTGACTTTTGCATAATTTGCCTGCTTGGCTATTTTTAGGTTGGTCTTCTTTAATGCTGTGTTGTTAAGAAATTCAGTCAGAAATACCATTCATAGTATAAATGTACCTGAATCTATTTCTGACATATCTATCTATAGGGCACCCTAAAAGTTGCATCAGGAGGTTCATTCCAAAAGTGAGCTTTATTTTCCACTTTTTCTTTCTTTCCTCCTTTTTCCTTTTGAGCATTAAATTTTCATTATCCAAGTAACACATGAATTTATTCTCCTTGTGAAAATTTCTATGGATACATATTTGCCTGTTTGTGTGAGACACATGAAAAAGGGTCTGAAAAGATGAATTCCAACCTTAAGATACTGGTTATGTCTAGGGAAGGTGACGGGAAGGGGATGAAGGGAGCCTGCTGGTCAAAGAAAACGCTAGGCTTGTCTGTAATGTTTTACTGTTTGACAAGGAGAATGTTCCCTTTATTTGCTGTCATTCTTAATGCAAATGTGAAAATGAGTATATCCCTACATGTGTAGGAGGTAAATTCAGCCCAAGCCTCCTAGTGGGTCCCCCAGTGTCCTGAGGAATCATTCATTCATCCCTTCTTAATTATTCTCTCTTGAGTTGGAGAAATGGGGTATCATGATTCTTGCCACTTTTTCATCTACAATGTACATTTTCTGTTAGCTCGGTCGGCTGTGGTTTATGGCAGTTTTGTTGCTTAGATTATTTGCCAGTAAACACCAGCTGGATCATGAAGAAACAGAGAGAATTGCAGAGGTACTTCTAAAAGCATACCCTGTTACCAATAACCCGTTGTGTCCTTACTTGGAGATCAGAGTGAGGCAGCCTGGGAAGGCAGACTGGGGTGTAACATGATCCAGTCATTCATTCTGACCATCTCCCCAGTCGACAATTGCTCCCATGTAGCTAGTCACAAGAAGACACAAGTTGTTAGTTAGGTCAGTGCAATGTGGTGGAGAGAGCAAAGACTTTCGGGTTTCAATCCTGATACAAATCCTAGTTTAATCTCTTGCTGAAGAGTTCACAGGCAAGTCACCGTCTTTATCAAGTCAGTTTTAGTTTCTCCCTCTTCCCCCTCCTTCTTTCCCTCTTCCTTCTAGAACTAAATTAAATGACATATGAAAGAGACTAGTTCCGTGAATGCTGGGGCACATAGAGGTGTTTTGTAATTGACTGCTACTTTCCTTTTCCTCTGCTAAGACAGAAAAAAATTCTTTCTCATTTTTCTGGCATTATTGTGTCCTCTAGTTCTCCTTCTAAAAATACGGGGAGCAGTCCTCACCCATGCCTATCAAGCCTGGCACTGTTGGTGACACTTATAGGTAAGATCCCTCAGACTGGACAGAAATTTGATGCAGAACAAAGATAAAGTGCCAAATGCTATTTTGATTGAGGCTTGGAGTTGTCATAGACCCAGGCACTGTTTCTGAAGCAGTTCCTAGAAAAGCTTTTAACATGAGATTTCCAGTATCTGTAGGAGGAGTAGACTTGGGCCCCTTGAGGAACGATAACTCCAGGCCATGCCAAATGCTTCCATCCTGTGGATGGGGACTCTCATGCAGAAACAGCAGCTGGCAGGAGATGTCACTGACTTTTCTTATTCCCATATGGTAAGTTTCATGTAAAGGATATCTAACAAGTCTCAAAAAGAAAACAAAACTAAATAAAAACTTCTTGAGAGGCATGTTGCCTTCATCAAACATTTACTCAGAAAGTAAGTGTTAGGGAAGCTGGAAAAGGGAGAATGGGTGTCACATTCGACTAGCACCTCAAGAAAAACCAAACTAAGGCCCACACCATACTCATCATTTGTGTAAGAAGCCTGGGACTACCAAGGCCACCCATAGGATCAGGATCTGCAGTCTGACATTCTTAAGGCTGTCCCTGTACCAAGGGGGACTGTGTTTTATAGTAGCAATAAAATTAAGAGAACCAGTAACCCTCCTGGGTCTCACATGATTTTGCTGGGTACCTTTAAGTTCTGCTGAAAGGACTTGACTATCATTAAAGTCAGCCTTTTACTTCTTTTGTGATCCTTGCCTAGAGGGGGTGAGTCCCACCTACCTTACCGCCACACTCCTAAGAGACTACCCTGGTTTTAGTCTTCAGGTTCTCATTCCTTGGCCTCTCCTCTTGGACAAAGACCAAGGAGCCTCCACGTGGAGGCCTTATCATAATGAAGTTGTCTGGGAAAATTCCAGAATAGAGTCCACCCAAAAGCTAAACCTAAACATTCTTAGATTAAATAAATAAGAAATTGGCTATAAAATGAGTTGTTTTTCTAGGATTTCTAGCAGACAAAGGTTCTTCCTCGATGCATTACAGTCGGGTGTTGTGCCTGATTTGCGACTGGGGCTTTGCAAGGAGGCTCAAACGTAAGAACCCTTCTTTACCCCCGCCACGGCTGCAATCTGGGCAGAGGTACTCAGGCTGTCTGGCCAGGGCCTGGCACTCAGGAATCTTCAGCCTGGCTTCAAAGCTGCTTTGGTTTTCTGAGGCACAGGAAGCAGCCAGGCTGAGCAGGTACCAGTGAACTAGAAGTCAGGACCCACATCTCTACTTTGGTGCTCATCTCTGGTGGGTTTAGAGGACCCAGACACCCACTCACAGGCTCTTAGTGTGGGAAGGGGCCTTAGAAATAATGTGCACTGCCTTCACTTTTCAAGGAAGCAGGTTCACGGAGATGGCCTTCCATATGCCTCCTCCCCCAGTACACCCTTGGGGGTCTCATTCATCTTAATCTTCTCAGCTACCAGCATGCTTCCTGCTGTATGATAGGTAATCAGCAAATGCTGAATGAATGAATATACACTGCGCTGGTGACTGGGTGGTAGAACTGAAGTCAACAACGCAGACTCTTTCCTGCCACTGTCTCTCGTCAACACTCAATATTACTTAATTAGCACATTCAAGCACAGTCACTTGGAGCCAAACAGACTCACCAGTGGTAGCCTCCTGCCTGTTCTCAATCTGGACAGCTTTTCCTCTCATCGCTCTGCTGACCTCTGGCTTGAGGGGGCTGCAGCTTGCAGTACCAGCAGAGGGATTCAGGGAATGGACTGGAGCCGGTTTCTCCTCTGGATGCCAGGGGGGGTGGAACCAGCAGTGCTGGTGTGCCAGAGCTCCCCGGGCTGAACACGGACGAACAGTGTCACGAGCAGAGGAGACCTGAGCCGCCACGCAGCACCCTTGGCCATTGTTTTCCCTGACAAATTCTATGATGGAGGAGGGCATGCGGCCTCCTGACTGCTTCTGCTGCAGCTCTGGGCATGTAATTGCAAAGGAGAGGGGGCAAGTTAGTCGCTGTAAAAGTGAGGTCTGGCGGGCATTCCATTTCCCCAGACTTTTTTAATAACAGGCTGCGGGGCTAGCATTTCTCCTCTCTGTGATTATTATGTTTCTTTTCTCAAAGCAAGACATTCCCGTGAAGGGCGCTGGGACTGAAAGTTGGGTCATAAAGGGTGGCAAAGCAGAAAGAAAGTCGCCCGCAGTCTCCTCTGCTGGCTCTTCACTCCGCCTGGTTATTCATCCGCACAGAGGAGTCGCGGGCCTCACTCTTAAATGGCTTCATTCATGATGATTGACTTCGGAGATTTGCCGGTGCCTTTTGCAGAATGTTAAGCAGGAAAGGATTTTTTTCCCCTCCTTTAAACCAGCTATGTTAAGAAGCTCTGGTTTCACAGGCCTGGAGTGAGAGGCTGGAAGGAAAAATCAGCCCTCAGCGGGAATGCGTACCTAGAGTGAGAATAACCCCTGAATACATATGATAATGAGTGTGGTAGCAGCCCCATCAGAGTGAAATGGCTGCCTCTGGGCGCCCAGGTTATTTATCTGACCAACTCTAAAAGCATCTAAAACCTTCAAATATCAGTAAAAGTTTGTTTTACTAACATACATTCGCTTTTGTCTACTATCTACTTTCGGTCCTCGTATTACAGAGTTTGGGGAAGATCTGAATTTAACTCATTGTTCTTTGGAAATACAATGTCAGGTGTATTCGTGTGGTACCTCAGAAACCTTCCTGGTCTAGCTCCCACCTTCCTAGTTAAACTGTCACCACTCTGGTTCAAGCCTCTTCCCTGCACAGCTTGACCCTTGCCTTAGTTTCCCAGCATGGACCTGTCTCCACTCCTCCCAGCCCTCTTACGCCTGAATATCTTTATTATTACTAGTGCTAAAACATTTTTCCTATAGACCACTTTACTTCTGTAATTCCCCTGATGATGATAAACCTTCATAAGCTCCCCACTGACTCTCCAGCCAAACTTCCTCACCAAGCAAAGAAGTTCTTTTGCCCTTTATCATTCTAATCCCCTCCACTCCAGCTAAGTAGGTTCAGGCCTCATTTCTCACCAACCTTCACACATTCCCACTCTGCAACATTTATCTAACATTGTTCCTGCACCTGAAAGGCCCTCACCTCCCATCTCGTCTATCACATTCCAACTCATACCCTAGGGTCAGGATATCTTTACTGACAAGTCTTGTTAGGAACTCCTTGTATTAGAAACATATGAGTAGATATCTTGTCTCACCCAATAAAATATAGGGTCTTTGATAGCAGGGATCATATACTTTTTTGTATTTCTAACCTGGCCCCTCACCTATAGTAATCTACTGTTTTGCATGTTGCATATACTTAATAAATAAGTTTTAAATGATGAATGAATATATAAGTAAGTGATCAAAAAATTAACTAATTAATTCATTAATACTAGATATACCTTCCCTTAACTTCTAGTAACTATATTCCTATGCCACCCAAAGTAACTTACCTCTTAGTAGTGTGATTTGAAAAGAAAGGTTATAAAACATCTGTTACTAATTATACTTTTTCTCTGAAATCCTTGGTTGCAATAATAGTTTGAATAGAGCATAAAAACTTGGAACTAAGGGCTGGGTTTTCTGGTCCCAGGAAACCCTAAGGAGTACTGAGGTGTGCAGATTGGAAAACATCAAGATTTAGACCAGCAGGAACACACAAGAGGTTGACTGCTGGCTGGTCTGGTGAATATTTTTTGACTGCAGTGTCAGTTCAGTCCTCAAAGGTCATGAATTGGGAAATATAGCTGTCCATGGTTTTAAATTAAAGGACTAATCAAATCCATCCAGTAAAAGCAAACCACTTCTGTGAGTTGTAAGTACAGGGTAAGAGAAGGAAGCCAGGAAACATGAACTTAGGTGGGGGGGTACCTTGCCCCAGGGTCATGAAGCTCTCTTCTGTTTTCACAAATAGAATTACCACCATACTTATGAAAAATAAATTCATAAAATAAACATGTTCTGAAGCATATAGTTTACAAGCCCAGCCCCTAGGGTAAGTACACCCTCTATCTTGATAAAATGTGGTGTTAAGCTATATTCAAGTACCGTTTCAGAGAACACCAGTTGTGGTCCTTATGTACTTAAAGCACAGGAATGGGACAGTCTTGAGGAAGAGTATCTCTTCCTGGTATCATATCTGGTATTTTTCATTTGGGTTAGAAATTTTCTAGTTGGTGGTCACAGGGTGTAGACTAGAGGCTGTGTAAACAGAAGAAACAGCCCTAACTTGAAATCAATATATTCCTATCACTAGCTGTGCTATCTTGGTCAAGTCACTTCCCACTCCATCAGTCTCTTTATCTGGTGAACTAAGGGATTAGAACAGAGGGTCTCTCAGTTTCTTTTCCACCCTAAGGCTCTCCCTAGAGAGTCTATGTGTCTGTGATTCTTTGTTCTTTGTAGCTTCTACAGGATGATCTCTTTGCAGTACAAGTTTGCCTCGAGCTCTCCCAAGAATGGGTTTAGGAATTTTAGGAAAGGGGGGACAAAATGTTCCAAAAGTTGGTTGGCAAAGCAAAGAACATGGACTGATCTGCTAATACTTAAAATGCACCAAACATCTATAAAACAGGAATAATCCTTGTCTTATGAGCAAGTAGTCATTGACTGCATACCACAGGTATTGAACCAGGTACTGGAGGTAAAATACGGAGCTTTATAGCTTAATCACACTTTATAGATGGAAAAGCTGAATGTTTATAGAGGATAAGTAATTGCCACAAGGTCACGTAGCTATTGGTGGGTGGATTCAGACCTTGAACCAGCAGCCTTCTGACTGCTGGAGTATATTGTATTGCATCCTGGGAATTGAGACAAGAGGACCAAAGGAATAGCGTCTGGAGCCTGAGGCTGGGTCTCACACCCTTGGTATTTTTTCTTGTGGAGACACCAGAGTGAGTTTTTTGTGCTTCCTGATGCTGTCCCCAAAGACAGTGGTCTGAAAATCCCTCACTTCCCTCTATAATTTTTATAGAAGCAACTTCTATAAATCATACCCATTCCTTGGAAAACTGCTTCCAGAAAACCCAAAACTAGACCTCTGAAACCTGATCCTTGGGTGCCATATTTGATATTTTCAGAAGCTAAAAGGGGACTTGATCCTTTTTCAAATCATAAATCAGGTAGTGGTAGAAATAGCTAAATGATGGCTCTCCTGCAAGTTGGAGTTTAATTCCCTAATCCCACTCCCCAAAGTCCCTGCCTTCTTCTTGGATTTGCATATAGGCATTCAGGTACCTGGCAGAGACTGTAAAGACCCATAGAGATGTCCCTGTACCTACCCCACCCTCCCACTTCTTCTGACCTGCAGCCTTCAGGCCCATTAACACAGTGGTTCCGACTGCAGAGCTTGCTCATTCCAAACCTAATGGATTGAAGCAGCACTACACCATCCCAAGGTAACCCCTTCCCACTATCACCTGTAGGGTTGCAGGGCAGACATCTGAAGGATCAAAGGATCAGGATGGAGGCTGGGGAAAGGCTACTGACCTGAGATTAGACCCCATCTTATGCTAAAAGGATAAAAAGAGTTCTTAAGGAGAGCATGCCAGTCTAGGTGACCATAAAGAGCTTCAGCCGAAGAAACTAGACTAGGGATAAAGAATGTACTTTGGGGCATAGTGGAAAGAAAATGAGTTTGAATGCCAGCTCAACATGCTAGTCATGTGTCTTGGGTCATTAGGCCTCTGTGTATTCTTTTATTGAATGAGGACAATAACACTTCCCTTGGAAGGCTGTGAAGATAATTGCTAACACAGAAGACAAGTCTAGTTTGCAATTGAAGTTACCTGCTATTATTTTTGCTTCATTTTTTTTATCCCTTATGAATCAGGCAAAATCTCAGATCCAGTATGTCACCTCCATACTGTTCTGGATAGTGACTTACTAGTGATGGAAGGAGAAGACTAATTGTGAACAGAAACATGTGGTTTTTGTTTTATGTGTGTGTATACACATATGTGTGGTATGTCTGCATATATGTGCATATGTGAGTGTGCACATATCCTGTGTGTGCATGCATGCATGTGCATGCCTCTGAGCCTAGAGCCACACCTCCACGTGGCATTTCCTAAAGTGTCTGGGGGTTTTGATAACCTCGCTTCTCATGCAGTCTGCCTGGAATGTGGCATTATGAGAATCCCAATTATAGACTCTTGTCTCAAAACAGCCTGGGAAACATAAAGACAAGCCTCACAAACATTGTCTCATTAGTTCAGTAAAACCTTACTAATTTACCCTAATTGTGGGGAATGATCGTTTGCATGCAGGAAATGTCTGAAAAGGACCTGCTTTAATAAATAGACAGACTTATTCGTAATTAGTGGTGCCACTCGCACACAAACAATCAATGTACTCAAATTCTTAAAAACAGTTTGTTCTCATAAATGGGCTGCACATTCCCACTGTCGTCTTAAAGCTATTAATGCAAAAGTGACCTGGGAGCAAGGGTCCTTTATTTTCCTCCTTATTTCCAAGTGAACAACAATCTAACAGATGGCCAAGGGGATTGAACTAGACCTTCTTGCAGGGAGAGGAGGAGACAACAACAAAGCTGAGAGTTTTAGCAACAGTCAGGATGCAAAAGACCTAAATTCTAAACCCAGCTCAGTCCCCATACTGTCAAATTAGTTTATCTCTGAGGGTCTCAGTTTCTTTTGTCTCAAATGAGAGTTTAGCTGAATAATCTCTCAGTGCTTTTAAATCACAGCATTTAAGAACTGTAAGATCCTAGAAATCATCTGACTCAGCTCCTTGATTAACATGTGAAGATAGTAAGGGGTTCTTTGCAAACTGTGCCCCTCTGAGGGTTCCTGAACTACAAATTGTGAAGGTCAAACATGTGTTTAATGATGTATATGACTGGGATAAAGGCTCAGGCAAGAGGGTGGGGCTGGAAGAACTTGACCCAGGTACAAGCAGAGAACAGATAAGCAGCCAACATGGCACACAGAAGATGGACAGCCCCAGAGGCCAGAAACAGGCAGTGGGCTGGAGAGGTGGGCTGGGAGAATCGAGTGCCCAAGAAGAAAAATAGGTCTGGGATCACCAGTGGAGCACGCAGGTGTTTGGGAAGCCCCTTGGAATCAAGGGCCCAGATAAGAGTCTTGGCAAAGAAAAGCAAAATTCAGCAAAAATGTTGGGCCACAGCCCCAAAGCTTCAAAGAAGATAAGACTTGGTGGGGAGCCATCAGCTCTGCTAATGGTGGTTATTACAAGGCTGGAGGTCCACAGGCTTCTTTCTGATTAAAGGAGACCCAGAAGCCCTGGACTTGTGAATTGTTTCCTACCCTCTGGGGACATGTAGATTAATGGATGGAAGGACTGGCTGATTAATTGAAGGGGGCTCCATGTGGTGGAGGGCATCCAGGTAGAAAGGGCTCAGAGCAGCAGGAAATGCAGTGCCGATGACCCGGCTGGGCCATCAGAGCAGAGTCATGCCCGGAGAAAGCAGCACTGACCCTGTGAGAATGGACAAGCTCTCTGCAGAAACAGAGAGCAAAAAGTCAAAGACTGTCTTAGAGAACACCCCCATGTTGGCAGGGCAAACAGATTAAAAGGTGGTCTGTCCTGTCCTTACCAGAGGCTGACAGTGCAGTATATATTGAGGACAGGTGGAGAAAAGACAAGTGGCATTTTAGAGGACACTGAATAAATACGGGCTTTCCTCCTTGAGTTACGTATTATCAGATCCACCTGTCTGTGCCTCTCCTCTTACACTACTGATGAGATGGCATCTCTACTGCCTCTAGAATGCAAACAACAAAACAGGTCCCTGGTTTTCTTTTCCTTCAGAGAGTATGGGTTGAGATGTGGAAGCCACAGAAATAATTCAGCCTGTCGAGATAGATGTTTGTTATGTTTCCTTCTCCCTGGACGATTCCATTTCAGGGAGAATATCAACAAGTTTGCTTTTTCCTCGATTCTGTTTTCTAACTGAGCATGCTCATGCTCAGAACAGGTGACCTTGGGGCAGCCAGCTGGGGCAGCAGCAATCTCAGAAACGTCTGCCTGCCTTTCTTATCAGCCTAAAATTCTTAGAACTAAAAAATATCTCACCTACCTATTTCCCTCCCTTATTTTTAAAACATAGAAGAGCCAGTACAGGAAAGATGAAATGACTTGCTCAAGGTCATTAGGGCATATAATGGATTAGACAGTATTTCTCAAATCCAAGTATTGTATGAGCCCCTTTCAAAATAAAAAAGGATATTTTATGAGTCCCTGTAATACATGCTATCCCTGCAGGGAACCCCAGACTCCAGGTTAAAAGTCCAAAGTCTATTTCAAGGTGACTGATGATAGGGACCTGTCCCCTGGAGAGCCTGGCTGAGATGTGTTGCATGCTCCTCTCCCACTAGCATGTACCCTGAGCTGCACTGGGCTCATTGCCCTGCATAGCCCACCCTGTTCTGAGCTTCTGGCAGGTTCTGTAAAAGGTTTTCTCCTAAATAGTTTTGCTTCCAGGAATCTTCTCAGACCCCACCCTGCAGCTTGCTTACTGCTTCCCCTTTGACCGTGGTGACATATCTTTCTCTACCTCCAGTCATAGGGTCTGTGGCTTTTTGGTCTCCAAGGTCATCCCCCCTCATAGTTGGCCTTTAGTAGGCTTACTTCCTGTCTAAGAGCTATACCCATCCAGAAGGTAAGGCAGAAGAAGATGGAAGAGCTTGCCAGGTGATGTGATGGCTGGACCACCACGACATGGCACGTGGGAGAAAAATGTCTGTGTAGGAAGAGGCACAATCTCAGAAAGCTCTGAATAGAATGTGGGGTAAAAAAGCTGCTGGGTCCAAGAGGGTGTATGGGGATTTGATCCATAGCATGTGGGAGCTAGAGGGACCTAGGAAGCCCCTTATTTTGCATGTAAAGAAGAGACCAAGCCCCAGAGACCCAAAGGGGCTTGCTTGGTTCCACATGGACCAGGAGGCAACACAGATAGTGGTTAACAGCAGAGGTTTTGAGGTTGGGCAGATCTAGGCCCCTCAGTTCAAACTCCACAGGTTATTAGCTGTGTTATCTTGAGCAACTCATCTAACTCTCAATTTCTGTTTCCTCATCATGATACCTCATACAGTTGTGGTGAAGCTGAGTGAAGCAGTAGATATGAGGTGTCTAACACAATGTCCGGCACTTAATCAGAACTCAGCAAATGCTGGCTGTGAGGAGCAACAAAGGTGGAATTAGAAACTCAGGCCTCCTGAATCCCTCACTGGGGATGTTGCACATCTTACCCATCAGAGGGAAATTCAATTCACAGGTTTATTTATGGTCGAGCTTGGCAAAAGCTATGCTCTGCTAAGAAGATAAAGAGCTGCCTCAGATTAGAACATTATGAATTCTAGGTAGTTAGAAGTACTGGCTGGAGAGTTGAGGAACAGTGCTGCCAGCTCATGATTGAGCATGGAGCGTAGGTGATACGCATGGACTCTATGAACAAAGTAAGATGGGCTGCTAGTGGGGACAGTTGACACATGGACAAAGCCAGACTGTGCTGTGGGATAGGGGAGCAGGAAGTCTTCCCTGCCCTTTCCTCAAAATTCTGTTTTAACTTCCTCACAAGAGGTCCATGAATTGGGCAGCCCTTTCAGCTCCACACAGGCTCTGCAGATGAATTGAGGTACAGTCAACAGTGGGTGGGCTTGACTTCAGAGGTGTTGGTCAGCCCCAGGCTGGGGCCACTGAGCCTAAGAGGGACCTCATGTTTACTGAAGGCTACTTGAGGACGGTCTGAGGTTAACTCAGCTTACAGCCTTATCGTGTCTCGCTCCACCTCAAATCCTAAGGAGTCTCAGTGCAAAGGGGCTCTGGGTGGGAGGAATGGAGGATGGAGAGGTGGGGGGGAGGGGTTTCAGGAGGTCAGAGTTCCTGGGGAAGCAAGGGTATCAGGTGGGACAGAATGAGATATCCATTCCTTTGGCCTTCCCTGTAGAGGATGCCCCAGCCTTCCCTGAACTGCATCCCAGGGAACAGGAGAGGGTGACTTACCTCAAGGTCATGTTCATCAGTGATAGGGAAGGAGAAATGTCACTCTGGGCTTTGTTGGCTCTGCAATTATTCAAATGCTTTGCTTATAATACAATCACAGATCCTAACTCTGATTATTGGCATTATTAACATCATCTATTAATGGGTTTTGAGCTCCTCTGGGTATGGGGCATTGTACAAGATGCTAAATGGTGCCAAAACAAATTCAGAAAATGAGAGATAGAATAGCACAAAAAGCAGTTCACACCAGGTGTCATTCTGAGTAGCAAGACCTAAATCAGCCTGACTCCATGGGTGTAAGCTCATCTTAAAGGTCCAGGGCCTCCTAAACTCCAGGAAGGGCATTTATTATTCCAGGTTACTCTTTATCTTTCCTGTCTTCTTTATTTTCAGCTGCCTACTTATAACCAGAAGTATTTAAACTTCTATTAGTTTTCCTATTACCCTTTTGTTAAATAAACTTTCTCTTTATCACCCATCAGCCTCTCCCAAATGTGACTGTCGGTAGGGAAAGAACTAGCAGAAACCTAAGAGGACAAAATAAATAGGTAAAGGAGGATTTGCCTCCAAATTGGCCAGGTCTTGCTGTGTCTGCACAGTGGCACCTTATTACCTGGTGTTTCTACCTGATGGTACCTTAGGAACCAGCACAAAGTGAGGAGACACACTTTGCTGAAAATGCCCATCACCCCGACATGAACCATGCTCAGCCCACTGCAGAGCTCCAGACATCTGTTCTGCCTCCTTTCGTGCATGTGCTTTTAAGCTGCTGGTGGGAGACAGCCTGCCAGGATTGTGTGAGTTCCCACTGAAGACATATTGTAGGTTAGAAGGCAGACGGCCTCTGTTGTATAGAAAACCTGTTCATCAGCGTTTACAAAAGGAACAGCTATGAAAAGTTCAAATGAACCCTTCAGAGTTTCTCTGTCTAACCAGACCTTAAGCTCTGCCTCTCATTAATCTTTAATGAACAAAAAAGAAAATGTGTCGCTGGCTAATTATTGTGCAGGGTGGCAGATGCTGAATGAAAAGTCCCCAGAGTCACATCCTTTTAAAGGGACACTGTCAAAAAGAAAGTCTTATTTTGAAATGGGTTCCCTGAACTGTAACATTATCTATTTCTTGTTAAACTTAAGTTTCACTTCTCTCTGGACATTTTTACCATTTTCTCTATCTGGGGGATTTGAACTTTTAAAGTGTGGAGCAAACAGGTGACCGAATTCCAGATTTGTTCCCCCACGTTCCTCCTCACTGGAGCTGGAAGAGGACTTACATCCCGCTTCTCCTTGCGTCATGACGCCTGCCTGGAATGTCCTTTCCTGTCTCTGCCTTCAGTTTCCTCTCTCCCCAGTTAGTTAATTAATCCTGTCCGCTGCTGGGCTGCATTCTCCCTTACTTTGAATTTTCTCAGCATTTAAGCAGGCTGAACATATGAGTTCCTGAATATAAGTTCTTTTAGGGCAGGAATTATGTCTCATCAGCCATATCCAGTACCTACCACATGTCTAGTATTGTCTGTTGTTTATAAGTGTTTGTTGAATTCAATGCAGTTGATTATATGTGCCTTGGGCCTTGCTTCTTGTTGCATACTACCTCCTCAGTCTTCATAACTAAAAATCCCTTGAGAGTAGAATTCTTATCTTCTTCCTTTGCATTGCCTCTAGAATACTTGCTACAGATTTTTGTAACAGGTTCTCCACATGTTGGATGGCCATATTAACTGTTGTTTTAAGTCAGTTTTTTTACACCAACCCAGCATGAACTATAAAGTACTCTGTTGAAGTAAAGAGTTATATGTTCTCTATATACAGTGAATCTAGGCTAGTCTAAGTAGGTTTCCTTTTATGGCCAATTTATTTTTAGTTTTAATTGCAAAGATCTCAATGCCATATTTTTAGGATCCTATTTACTTCAGGAGTCAAAAGTTTTTTTGAATGTAAAAATATTAACCTTCAGTCATATTCTAAACAAGTTGCTGAAAAAGTGGTTTACAGTGATCCCAGAAGTCAGTGCAGGCTCACCCGAAGCAAGTCCCGGAAAATGCCTTCTTCGGGAGGGTCATGAGATTAGTGGGGTAAGGGAATGTGGCAGAAACAGAATAGCTTGATTTAAGCAATGCATTGAGCAGTGTTCCCCTTAACATTCTACTATATAGGGCTGCAGCGAATGAAGCACTTGTCTCCAGAGAGGCATCCTGAGCTAGCCTTGTCCATCTGGAAGGGGTCTCTAATAAAAGCCATACAGGATTCTGCTTTGACCTTTAGTTCTTCTGTATTTGTAATGCATGACTGAGATGGCTGCAGAGAGGGGATCTAACATTTGTTCAGACCTACTACATTCCAGCGTGGCACTAGAAGCTTTGTGTCCATAATCTCATTTCATAGGAGGCGTGGGCTGTTGATGACTCCAAGCTTGGGAGGAGAGCTAATAATACAGATGACAGAATCTGAACTCTGGAAACCAAGCCAGTTAAAATTTGCTGCAGGAAATGTCATGATCCTGCACTGAGGTTCAAAACAATCCCCACATTGAGTAGGATCTGGGAAATCTGGTTTAGAAACAGTATGTGGGGGAAAGATTTGGAGTAACCTGGAGAAGGGTGGGAGGGGGAGGGATTCCAATTGATCACAAGTGAACATAAAGCCGCAGTGTGCGGCAGTGGCCAGAGAAGACAACGCTCTAAGAGGCTGCAAGTGCAGGCCCGCATCCCAGGGAGGCTTGAGCGCGGAGTCCCCTGCATTGTCCAAACCAGTACCGTCATTGTCCTAGTATCCAGAAGCTGAAAGGAGCTTCAGAGTCATCTAGCTGAATTTTTCTTGACAAATTTTAAGGGGACAAACTTAAATCCAGAGGAGAATGACCACGTCAAGGCAAGCACTAGAAATCAAAACAATAGAAACCTATTATAATATGTCTTTTAAAGCACTCTCCTTTATTCTACCGTTTCATCCTTCCGACAATCCTTGAGGGAGTCCATAAAACAGAGGAACCGTGAGCAGAGAGTGGAGTGACTTTTCCAAAGCCCCTCAGCCAGTGACGAAGCCGGACTCTTCCCTAGAGCCCTGCTGCCTCTCAGGGCCAGCGCCCGGCCCGCCCCTCCGCCGGCGCCTGCTCCCTACGCCCCTGGCCCAGGGCAGCTGCCTTGCGCAAGGGCTGCACCTCTGGCTCTCAGCAGAGCTTGAGCTGAAGTTCAGTGGCTCTGCCAGATATTCACTCGCCACCCCTCTGCCACGCCAGCCCTCCCTTCCATCGCTGATGTCTTGTGAAGTGAGGGGCGTACGACACAACCCAGCGGGGGCCTGACGTTCCCTGCCGGCCTGTCCCTCAGAGCTGCCCCAACTCCCAGAAACAATACCGTGATTATCATTCATTATTTCTACTTCTTAGTATTAAAATCCTTTTAATATGGCATTGGGGACCATTGAGGAGTTTTAAATTTCATGTCAGACCAGGATTTATGGGTCAATTCTGAAATTTTACCTCTGGGCTCGATAATTGCAATTCCCTTTTAATCGCTGTCTTAGACACCTCAGTTAAAAGACTTCAATTATGTCCACACAGTGGCCCCCGGGGTTTGGCCAATCTGAATACTCAGCTTGTGTCCCCTCCTTTTGGAAACCTGCATGTGAGGCTTTAGCCACGGGTCTGGTTTGAAGACACCAGGTCTCCAAGCAATCCCACTGAGGAGCCTGGGGTTCTCAGGAAAGGAACCTCCCCCTGCAAGGAGTTGTGAGTTTAGGGATCACCCCCCATCCACCCCTGGCCTCCTACTCCCCAGTAGGAAGCAAGAAATTAATGTGTAGGATGCACATGTCCACCCGTGCTTGCTGTGAAAGTTATACCATTCTGAGAACATGCAAACAAGTGATGGGAATCCTTCCATGGGAAATCGCTTTAAGGAGTATGTTTCAAGGAGTTGGGTGAGCAGGTCAGGGAGGGGACAGATCCTTCAACTGAGCCCTAGAGAGCCTTGTGATGCTACTGGGAAAGTAAACGCAGACATCATCTGAGTTGTACAGTATTGGAAAGGGACCCCCGCCCCCACTGCCACCAAGAACAGGATGAGGACACCAGAGCAGCAGCAGCCTGCAAAGGGCAGCCATGTCACAGGAAGGAGAAGCTAGAGTGACAGCAGGCTCTAACACTGTTCCCAAAGACCCACCGGGATCAGGGTACAGTGAAGGGGGCTTAGACAGAATGCCGGGGGGCGGGGCAGGGAGCCACCTCCGAGCTGTCATTTAGTGCTTCGCATCTGGTGACAGCAGTTTGTATAGGAGAAATGCGTAACCCTGTATCCAGACTCACCAGTTGCTGAAAGGGTTTATTTATGGGCCAAAAACATCTGCATCTGTTGGGAGTCATTGAGTTGGGTGGAGGGTGGAGCTCAGGCTGGGAAAAGGGGAATTCACCGAAGAGGCTTAGGAGAAAAAAAGGAGAAACAGGACTCAGAGCCCCATACGCTAACATCCCAAGTCCTGCCCTTGAGCAGAGGCAGCCAAGAGGGAATGAGACTCTCCAACCTTGGTGAGGCGGTGCCCCAGGCCCTCTGTCACGGCCCTTCACAGGCTGCACAGAGATGGCCCACACTGGCAGGCACAGTCTGATAGAAGGTGACTAAAAGGATGGGCTCTGAAGGAGTGCAGTCACCCCCAGGCCTGCGAAATGATTCACTGGTGGTACTATCAACAGCTGCTTAGATGCATTTCTTATTTAGAAATAAGATCAAATTTTATTAATATTTATATCAATCAACAGGAGTACATGTGTATGTTCAAAGATTTTTATAAGTGCAGAAAATAAGTAATAAAATCTTTAAGTTGGGTATTGTACTTGTTACTAAAGGATTCGGTGACATGATTTAATTCGACATAGGGCACCAGCCCCTGGCGCATCCCCAGCCACATACCCACAAACACACAGAACCAAGTTGTGGATGAGGACTTAGAGGCCCCAGTTACCTTTACTCAGTTCAGTAAGAGACGACAAGGATTAGGCACCAGACACTGGCCCTAGGATCCTAGTGTCTGTGTCCTTTTCCTGTCTTAAAAACCGCTCTCCATTTCCTTCTGCTTGCCATGCCTCTGTCTTCTCATCTGTAAAAAAGGGAAGAGTCATGTATTACCCCTGTTTTACAGGAGCTGATTTCATTTTCACCCACATAAAAATGCCAGGGAAGGAAGGCTCCCAACTCAGATTTGTCCCAAGCATCCCCTACACAAATGCCTCTCGTGCCTCTGCCAACGGATGGCTCTAGAACCGAAATAATAGCATCAGTCAGGCTGTGCATACACAACATGGCAGCCAATCTCTGCCCTCTAAGGCCTTTCCCATTTCCTGGATTCTTCAGAGGATGGACGGGAAAGCAGCAGCCCTGGAATCACAAGACCAAGCCCCAGCACTTCCAAGCCAGTCCTCTGAGCAAGCCCAGAGACCTTCATTCCACGCTACCTGGCTCTGTGACAAAGGGGCTATGAGCACCTGCATGCCTGTCGCCCAGGGTGGCTGGGGGAATCAGATGACAGGATGGGTGTGGAAACAGAGCCCCCTCAGGTGGGAGCAGTGTGTGGAGGTGGGGTTCCGTAGCTGGCCCAAGGAGCATTGGCCCTGTGAACCTCAGTATTCTGGACTGGGGATCATCTTCACCCTGAGCCCATCTCCTTGGTTGCTAGTAAGTTCTGTGCCCTGCACACAGTGGGCCCTAAAGAAACTACACTATCTCATACTTCTCTGGAATCTCTGAGTATCTGAGGCTACCGTCCCTGAAAGGAAAGGAGCGACACACAGCAGCAATTCACCGGAGAATTCCGCTTTATTAGGGAAAGGTGCTGGGTTATATAGGAAGGGGCATGAGCTGATTGAGGTGTCACTTCTACGGGGCTGGTGGCTATTGGCTAGGTGCTGGGATTAGGGGGGCGAGGGGTGATTGGGCTTCAGGTGGCGCCAGCGGGAACCAAGGACCCAGAAGAGAAGCAGGAAGTTTGCCATCTTATGGGTGGGGGCCCTTCAGTCCCCCATTTCCTGTAGCAGCCCAAGTTGCATCTGGCTTCTGTGGGAGTCTGGGACGAATGGAGGCAGCCATGGACTTAGACTTTGACCAGCCTAGGTTTGATTCAGCTCTGTTACTTCCTAAATTGAGAGCAAGATAATTCACCTGCTGGAATCTCAGCTTCCTCATCTGTACAATGGAGCAACAGTTCCTACCTCTTCCAGCCCGTAAGAGGATTAAGTGAGATAGCTGTGAAGAGTGCCTTCAGCATAGCTGGCACAGTAAGGCATTATGATAATTACAATAATCTAATAGCAATATAATAAGTTTTACCATCATTGCTTGGATGACACCCCTGACAGGTTTCAAAAGCTAGAGATGCTGGCAGACCACAGATCCTTCTATAGCAGCACCAGCCACACAACCCCCACTCTGTGAACATGAAAAGCCAGAGATGAGCATCAATCACCTGCTTGGTGCAGAGGCCACCAGCCTTCTGAGCCCAAGACTTGGAGCCACTTTGAGTGATGCCTGTGAACCTGCTCTGAGCTGGCAGCAGAGCTCTGGAACCACCCACAGAGCTTGCATGAGCCGGGAACTCGTGTGCTGGACTCTCTCTTCCCAGCCTTTGTCACAGTCTTTTCCTACAGCCCTCTGTCCTTTGAGAATGCCATGGCCTGGGGAGGAGGACAGGGTGTCTGCTGTCCCTCTGGCTCCAGAAGAGATATGCCAAACAACTAGATAGACTCTGCCTTCCATGATCTATCAGTGCAAGGCCTGAGCCAAGACATGGCTTTTACAGCCTCATCCCCAGGACTCAGTGTTTATGGACACTTTGGAGATTTCTGCTTGGTTTGGTTTTAACAAAACTATATTATAGGCTTACCAGTGGCTATGGTAACATTTATAACACAGTGGATATCCAGGCAGCCCATTCTAACACACTTTGCATATATCTCTTGGGAGGCAGGAAGGAAATGTGCTATTCCTGTCTTGTAGGTGACCATTCCCCCAAGCCCTTACTGATTAAATATAGCACTGAAGGACTGAACCAGCCAAAATCCAGAAGCCTGCTCTTTCCAGAAAATTTCAGCCTCCAGTGGAAAGGGCCAGGAAGATTATCAAAAGATTCTGAATGTTCAGGATTTTCTTACTGTAAATATTCAAAGTCCAAGATGAATCAGGAGAGGGGAAGAAAGGCCAGCCCCACACCTGAGAATTCCTGCTCACCCAGCCCCAGCTAAATCTGGTTGGCTCTCCCATGTGCCTCTGCTTCTAGTGCAAGCTCAGCATCCTGCAAAAGCTCCAGGTCACTATGTTGGGCTAGCCCTCTAATGTCCCGTAAAAATTGGTAGTGACTGTTTCAGCCCAGAAATTGGCTCCCAGGTGAACAGACCATTGGCACAGTCTCAGGGCCTCTCAAGTGGTTTTGTCTGCTCTGTTCTGGAAAGCTCCCACACCGCCGACACAGTAGAAGCCTAAAGTCCAGATTCCAGTAGTTTCCTCAAGCATGGCTTAAAGGGATGAGCATACCTAGGTGAATCTAATGGGTCCAGATTCCTGGGTTATTAGCAAGCACTTTCCAGTAGCATTTTATAGGGTGGGGGGCCTCTCTAAAGGCAAAGGTGATATTATTCATCTGGGAAGCAGAGGTAATGTGGAGAATGGCCTGTGTTCTTTCTGGCCCCGAGGAAAATGGGGCTTTGTAAGAAATGGGTTCTTTCACAGTAGCCTATGGTCTGTGGGCTGCTCGTCACACAGAAAGGTGATGCCATTCATCCATAGTTGGTAAGAGTATTTTAGAGTTTATTTCTCCGTTTAAAAGGGATAGTTTTGAACTATCCACCTGTGTTAGGTTGCTTAGGTTTCCATAACAAAGTCCCACAAACTGGGTGGCTTAAACAACAAGACTTTATGATCTCCCAGTTCTGGAGGCCGTGAGTCCAGGCTCAGGGTGTTGGCGGGGTTCGTTCCTTCTGAGAGCTGTGGGGAAGAATCCGTCCCTCGCCACTCTCCTAGCTCTGGGGGTTTGTGGGCAATCTTTGGACTTCCTCGGCTTGCAGGTGCATCCCCGATATCTCTGCTTTCATCCACACCTGGCCTTCTTCCTGTTTGTGTGTCTATCTCTATGTCCAAATGTCCCCTTATTATAAGGACATAGTCATATTAGGTTAAGACCCACCCTAGTGATCTCATTTAAACTTGATTATTTTGTAAAGACCCTATGTCCAGCTAGGACATGTTTTGAGGCACTGGGAGTTAGAACTTCAACATATCTTCCTAGGGGGCAAAATTCAATACATAACTACCCTTTCTGCCCATCCCTTCTAGGACCAGAGTAGGGCAGCCAAAGATAATAAATATCACCTCTCCAAGAAGCTTTTCTAAAAACTCCTTGGGCAGAGTTGTTCCCCTAAACTAGTCATCTAATCCAATCTGGGAGTTGTATTCCTGAAAAACATCAAGTTGAATCTTGATCAATGAAAAACAGCCCAATAGAGAAAAAGGGAAAAGGGATTCTTGGTGCAGGAGACACTCTGAGCACATGCACAGGAGCAATAAAGAGACATATGCAGAGAACTAGAGGCAGGTCCTGAGGGTGTTGGAGAACAAAGTCATGTTTGAGTTTTATAGAAATTATTCCAGACACAGGTATAAAATGGAAACCTCTTCTGTCTGCACAGTGCAAGTGCCTCAGTCCAGGCTGCAGCCCTTCTTTACCACATGAGAAGATTAGACATGGTAATTTCCAAGATACATGCCAGTCTAACATCTTTCAACCCCACAATAACATAATCAGCCACCATACTTGTCACAGTAAAGCATAGGCACCATAGCAGGGCCCATGAGCCCCTGCCCACCAAGGAGCTCCAAGCATGGTCCATCTGTGTATCTGGCAATTACCTCCACATCCCTGGATGACCATCCAGCAAAGGTGCAGGGCAGGAACAATGTGTGGAATTAGGGATCACCTTTGGCAGGGGCAGGTCTGTGGGCTCCCACCTGGCCAGGCACCCCCCACCATTTCCAGCCGATCACCCTCCTAGCTTCAGAATTTGTGTCCAGAGCCACAGTTTATGGCCAGATCTACACTACCAGGAAGAGTTTCAGCATAGTGCTTGACTTGGCTAGAGATTCATGACCAAAATGGAGCCTCTGAGCTTGAGTGTCAGCATTTTGCTTGGAGCAGACACTTGCCTTTGTATTGAACCAATCAATGTGTAAACAACATATTAAATGGCATTTGGCCTGGTTCCCCAGGGAGCAGGATGGCGACTGGCTGTCATTGGAGTGTGGGCAGGGAGGGCTGCTTCCACACCTGGGAAAGCCTGGGTGCCGAGGCAGGGGTGCAGGATGAAAGCCCCAACTCCAGCCCTTCTCAGGACTCAGGCTCTAGCTAGAAGCAAGCTGGGCAAGAGGAGGGGACCTACAGAAAGGGCACATTTCAGGTTTCAGTGTTGTCTTCATGCTTCTCCCTGGGGAGGATGTATTTTAAAGAACAGAAACAAAAGAAGTGACAGCATAGAGTTGTTTGAAAGAGAAGATTTTGTTTGCAAAGACCAGATGGTGCTAAAAAGTTATTGGAAGAAAGAGAAAGTTAGGAAACCAAATCCCAGGTTCCCACCGGCTGCTGGTAAGTGATGTGCCCAAATCTCCTTACAGAAAGAGTTCAAAAGGTAGAGTGATCACCTGGGTCTCTAATCAGAGACAATCCCCCACCCACCCCATCAGAGAGATTGTCCGACAAATCTGTGGGGTGGGGAACCCCACTGGGATGCCATCCTGTGCTCACTTCTGTAATTCTGAATGATTTCTGGAATGCCAGCACCAACCAAACTGTCCTTTCACTTCCCCTGCCCCAAGTCCGGCTGAGTCCTTCCCCTGAGCAGAGACACTCGGCGGATGCTGGAAGAGGTGGCGGTTTGGATGGAACCCAATTCAAAATTCAGGGAAACTAAAAGAGAAACTTCAGGATTCTCAGGGTTGCTACTCTTGATTTGAAGTTTTCTCAAATCAAGTTTTCACCTGGATAATCAGTGCTCCTTCCTTTAAAAAGGAGAAAAAACACTAGGGAATCCTCTATGTATTTCTTTACACATATGAGAGCACAGAAGTCCTTAGACAGTGAGGTTGGGATCAATAGTTGTTTGGGAAGCAATTCACATCCTGAAACATTTCATTTTAACTTGCAACTTCTCAGTATATACTAATCCAACATTCTCTTGACGTAGGTCCAAGGCCTTTGCTTCCTGCGTGTGTCTGTTCATTGAAATTCTCAACTGTCTTTCTGTATAAATCACATTCATGACACCACAACACCACATCCATGATTTTCAGTTTCAGTTTTTCTAAAATGGAAATAATTATAAGACCCTCATGAACTGATCTGACAGCTTCCTAGATTTTTAGGATTTTTCTTTTCCTGATCTCTTCTGTTGCCCCATATGCACCTAATTACACAGCAAGTATTTTTAGTAATTTATCACTACTAGCCTTTGCAAAGTAATTCAAATTTTTCTTGCTCATGTTGCATCAACTTAATGAGAACAACTGGCATAAACAAGCATGTGACTCTCAGTATATCTATAACTCAGGTGGTAGGAGTGGTAGGTGTAGGAGTCCTAGAGAGTAACCTTGAACATTCAGAGGTCATAGGTGCTCCACTGAATGTAATATGCAGAGATTGTGCTAATCCAGCCAGCTAATTGGGCACATGGAAGCCAGCTAAGAACTCTTCTTCTACTACTGTTTTTCCTTACAGCTGTGGCTAAGATCGGTGTTCTCCTGTTCACCCCACCCGCAGTTATTTAAGGGCTAGGTCTGCGGGAATGCACTCTCGGTCTCCGCTTCCTGACCTAGTCTATAGAATGTAGGGAAAAAATCTCAGCCAGAGACCTCGGTGGTTGCCTACCTCCTACAAATCTGCATATTCCAACCCAGATTACAATGGTGTAGAATTTGAGGAAGAAAGGAATAGAGTATCCTTGGGCAACCCTGCGAAGAAGCCAAAATAGTTCCTAGATGCATCCTTTTCTGAGTATTGCTGTTCTCCAGATACTGTCTAGCCAGCCCCGACCACCAAAAAGCTCTTCTAAGAAATGAATCATTTACATTTAGCATAAATGTAAACCTATGTGCAGTACAGTAGGAAGTCTAGGAGTTGTAAGGATAGTCTTGGGTTCATCCCATGTCTTACCATTTACTACACAAACAAGTTGTATGAACTCCCTGAGCTTCACTTTTCTCGCTCATAAAACGGGAGTGATAATATCTGTCTCATGCATTTATTGTGATTATTATATGCAATAAAGTAAAATAGCTGCCTTAAACCCTTTCTGGAATGAGGCAGACCATAAATGAAAGGTATATCAAGTGCCTGGCACTGTGTTCCCTAGGATGTCTGCCTTTGTACGTTTGTTTTTTCATCCCCATGTGAGGAATCAAAGTCCTGAAAATCTTGGTATTCTGGGGTGGGAAGTGCTCCCCAAATCCCTGAAATCCCACCACATGGTCAGTTTCCTTTTTCACCTTGTAAGGCCTCTCCTTCAAAGGTCATCAGCATCACTGGGTTTAGGAGAGAAAAGAAACACTAACATAATAGCAATATTAGCTAATCCTTTTTGAGTGTTAGCTAAATCCTTTACATGTCTTAACCCACATGATCCTCTTAGCACCCCTGTAAGATTCTATCATTATCCCCATTTTAATGACAGAATTCTGCATGGAGATGTCAGGTAGCTGGCAGAGGTCACAGCCAAAAAGAGGCCAAACTGAGATGATAAAACAGGAAATCTGGCTCCAAAGTTTGTGCTTTTAATCAATATATTTTCTTGAAAGAATAAAGGAAAAAGGGAAGGTGGGGAGGGAGGAGGTTGAATTAGAAGATGCTAAAGAAAGGCCAAGAAAAGGAGCCCAAGCCCATTCATATTTTCCTTTGCTCAAAAGCATGAAAGCAGTATTAGGAGAAAGGCAGTTTGGGAACAGTTAGTTAGACCCCTACCCTGGGAAAGCTGGGCAGCCTTCCAGATCCCTGTCACCCATAGAGCGTGTCTGACAGAAACCCAACTGCTTTCCAGCTGCCAAAGCTCAGCTCTCAGTCATGTCCGCCTGTGGGCCCAGCGAGCCCACCCCTGTCTTAGCACCCCCTTGCTCACGCAGCTGCCCTCCAGCAGAGCCAGAAGCCAACCTCAGCCTCAGGCCAGCTCTTTCCCACCATGGGCAGGTGGGAGCCGCATCCTGAATCAACCCAAAATCTCTTTTCTATCCAGATCTGAACCTCTCCACGGTGCCTTCCTCTAACTTCTGGGAAACTGTGAAGGTCAAGGGAGTAAGAAAGCCAAGACTACTCGGATAAAAGACCCTGTGCCACATACCGCATGTTATTATTATTATGGAAAATTAACAAGCAACAAAGGACTGAACACTAAAATTTACATTGATCTGGCTTTTTTTTTTCCCTGCCATCTCCCATAAAAATGCTTTAAATGCAGGCTGATTTAATGGAAACGATAAAAAAAATAGTGCTGAATGCTTTACATTTGCTGTAGAATTACTGCAAGTTATATTTTAAGAAAAACTTGAAAGTTATGTGTTTTTTCCCTTTGGGATAAGATTAGGGGGAGGGAAGTACAATTGACTTTTCTTTGTGTATTGGTCTAGTTGAGCTCCCATAAGCTCAGTTCCTTGTTTCTAAGGAATCTTCACACCTTCCCACCCATGCATGGATACTTGTCAAGACAAAGTCTTAGTAAAGGGACATGTGGAGGAATACTAGCAGCATGGCCTAAATCTTGACAGCATCACACTCTGTGGTGATAGTAGTCAGGTGGCGGAGCTCCCCGGGACAGGGACATGGATGGCTGTCTGACTTGTGTGGTTTTCATCATTCCCAGTTTAATCATCCCTTGAGTTGGTCTGTCTTGTCATAGGACTCAGTCACTACCTGAATGACTTGGTTCTTGTGGCCCCTGTAGAACATGCGGATGGCCACATCTTTTAGCTTCAAGTCCCCAACCCTGGTCACTAGGGCCAGAAGTTGAAACAAAGCCTCAGGTAGATAGTTGCTAACCTCAAGAAGCTTAAAAGGGTAGTTTAAGGTGGTGTTCATAAAGATTATGGAGTCACACTAACCTGGGTTTAAAACTTAGCTAGAAGCAGAGCACACAGAAGGCCTTCAGTAAATGTTAGCTGTCATTGGTCATATTATTAGTGCTGTTATTATTATTGGTATTGTTGCTATTGTTAATTTTCATACTGACCTGGTTCAGGGCAGACCTGCATTGTAGACAGCATTATCCTCAGACAGGACCTCTCCTAGGTGAGCACTCAGGTCCCCTCCATGCGTCAACTGTAATTCTCTCGATTGCTTTCTTTGGCTCTAGGTACGTGGACAAGAGCTAATTTAATGACTGTTTCCCATGGCCCTTCCCCTTTAAGGACAGGACTTGTGGGAAAATGGAAAGCTAAGAGCTACGTGATAAACCAACCCCCAAACTTTCCCAGTCCTTAGGTTCCTCCGAACAGGGAAGACATCACTATCCCTTGAATGGATGACAGCTAATAATAATGAATTGACATGAAGTTTCAGATTAACTCAGCTCCACTACAATATAAATTTTGTCTAAGAATGTCAGAATCTGTCTGATTTACCAGAAATCTGTTCATGCATTTGTTCTCTCATTCAACAAATATTTGTTGAAAATCTATTATATATTAGGCACTGGTGACACAATGATGAATGGTCCATCACCCTGGCCTTAAGGAGGTGGGTTTGGTGGTTGGGGGGTAAGACATGGGACCTCCTTCCTGAAGAGACCAATGAAAAACCCTGACCCCTGCCAGCCTGGACCACCTGTTCTCTGAGCACACAGTTCTTGTGGCCTCTGCTCATGTGCTCATGCCAGCCTCATTAGCACCAACACCACTCAACCTAGCTCCTCTATACGGCCATTCACTGTAAATTTTGGTGATTATTTTTGCTCTTTCTCACTAGTCTGTAAGCAACTTGAGTGCAAAACTAAATCCCAAACCCTTAGATTCCCCAAAGCATTTAATACTTTATCTAATGCTCAACAACATGCCAGGAGAAATGGGCCTGAAAAATGGAACTCAGTGCAACAAATTATAACTGACATCTCAACACAAGGCACACTTTCACATGCCCTCGGAAGATGGAAAGGAAAATAAGAGTTTTTTTGTCTAAATTGGTCTTTGGAGAGTTCTGAACAGATGGATGATCTGCTATCATGGCCACTAAACCATTTTGTTGTAGGGGAGTTTCATAATTTCTTTGGGTTGTGTTTAACATTTGAAGATCCATTTAAGAATTTTTTCTGATTTAGATTTATAAGGTGGCTGCTATTTACAAATTGCAAATGACTTTTTTCCCTTATATCTGCATTCCTTTCCTCCTTGAATCTCATGAATGAGCTCAGATGCAGACAGTTTCATGAGCAGTGCCCTTCCATGAGGAAAGCTGTGCTCCTCTGTAAAAATAGTTCCCACTATTCGCCCAAAAGGATATTCCTTTGCATACATCCTTCTCAGAAATTCTCACAACAATCCAGTGAGCTAGGCATTGTGACTTCCATCTTAAAAATAAGGAAACTGAAGATAGGTGAAGTTAAATCATACACCTAAGCTCACTTAACTGGTACATGTGGGAGCTGAGAACTGAATCTAGGCTTTGAGACCCTGTAGCAGCTGAAACTGTCTCTGAAAGGCATTCCATTGAAAAGGATGTACGGTTTGAGGGCTTGCTTTTGTGAGTCAGCCCTATGTCAACATTATGCCTGATGGAATATCACACAGTAGCAAAGTAATGCACATTCCACTATCTTGTCAACTGCTGTCCATGGCCCTCCTGTGCTGTCAGGAAGTGCCCCTTCATTCTGAGCTTAAAATAACTTGGTATCTTTGTCCTCTTGAGTCATGGCTGCCAACCCTTCAATCTTTTCAGCAGCTTGCCTGACATCAGATGTGCCAGACAGCTTCCTTTAAACATGTAGAGACTAACCTGGTATGGAGTGGTGGGAGCCTTGGAGATTCTCTTTTTTTCCCCCAATGTCAGAGCTTCCTGTGATTTTTTCCTTCTGCATGTGCATCTTCTGACAATGTATCATACTGTCTGGCTGGCCTGTTTATCCTCAGAACCAGACTGGTGATCCCTCTAGTAATGCCAAGTAGACATGTTCTTTTCCATTTCTGTGATTCTAGTAATATGAGATGGCAACTGAATATACAGACTTATCCATAGATCTCTTATTCTCATAGTCTGGAAACAATAATGTACTTAATTTTAATCTTTGTTCTACAGGTAACCAAATGTGTGACTGTGAGCAAGTCTCTCCATTTCCTGAGGGAGTGGGCTGAGTCTCTTTGCAGAAATAAGTTTGTGATTCTTTAGTCAGTCTTCTTTCACTTTCTATAGAATGTTATTTGTCCATTGAAGCTTTCATGGGTTTCATAAAGTGTTTTGTCATTTGTCACTAGGAATCCTACAATCCTCTAGGGAAGAATAGACATCAGACCAGTAAGGGACCTTGAAAAACTTTTAATCCAATGGCCACATTTTGCTAATGAAGAAACTAATACCCAAGGAGGTACAGGGACTTAGCCTAGCTCATGCGAATCTAAGGACTCAATTCCTAATTGAGTGGCCTTTGTACATACTATTTTCAGGCCCCAGGTCAGAAATGGACCTTGATTAGAAACAAACCTTCCTGCCTTTTTTGATATATTCTAATCTATTCATTATGATATAGCTACTCAGCAAAAATATGTGGTTAGTTTTATTCTCAACAAATTTGCACAAAGTTGGAGGTACTTTCTCTGTGCTTGCAATATGGGAGATTGTGTTCTGACCTATTGAATACAATTGAACAGAAAACATGCAAAATTTCAGGCCTCCGGAGTAAAGTACCTTGTTTGAAGTCATCAGGCAAATGAGGGGCAGAGCCAGAACTGAAAGTGGAGAGCCCCAGAGAGACAACTGGAAGATAATGGATGGTAACTGGCTGTCCACACAGTCCTTCTGGCTTCCAAAGTCCAGATGGACCCCCCCCCCGTCCAATTGATTGATTGAAGCACCAGTACTAAGACAGCCACAAATCCCCAGCACATGGACACAGCTGCATGTTTGTGTCCAGAAGGGCCTAGGTCAGAGCACAACCTTCCCTATTGCAAGCACAAGCGGAGCTGCGACCAGCCAAAGAGGAAAACAGAACCCTGATGAGCGGAGTTCCATGACCACTGGGGTGTAAGTAAAGAAAATGGAAGCGACAGAAAAGTGAGCTCGGATTTGTTTTTCACAGGGTTTTTGGCTATCCCTTCAACAAAGCTGACCCTAGGTATAAGCTTGCCCTTTCCTAGTCCCAACTTCCCTGGTTATAAAATATGTGTTTGGCAACTGCTCTGAAAGTTATTAAAGTTGCAGCGGTAAACTATGGGAGGCCAGAGAATTTCAGACAAAAGTTATTGCTTCAGTAACTCAGAAACTAATTCCTAAAACTCTTGACACATTTATCCAGAGGGCTAGTGCCAATATAGAAATGGAAATCATTGTCAAGGGCCACTGTGTACCTGGAATTAAAATCCATCATTCTCAGAGCAGAGTGCTGTGATTTTGGCAGAATCTGAATAGTCTTACCTTTCACCACCATCTTTCCTAAAAAATAGGGTCCTTTATTTTTTAGAAGAACAAGAAAAATTCTGCTCTGTTTTTTTCTTAAGAACCCCTCGTTTACATTTTCTTTTCAAATATTTCTTTCTTTGACAGTCCCACATTTAAACTGAAAGGCCTCTTTTTCCTTATTCAGTTGCACTGGTTTTATTTTGGGTAGAAATCCTGCTGGGTACAGTACCAGAGAACAAACTTTACAACAGCAATAATCCCTTCTACAGCGTCTATTGTGGGGAAAGTTAATACACTTTCATTAAACGGCTAAACATTGGCTCCGGTGGTCTGAATTAACTGCAGAAGAGCATAGATAGGGAACAAAACTACCTCCTTCACTCTGTAGACTCCTGCTGCATGCCCAGCAACGTGGCAAGACTGCCGACTCAAAACTGCCCTCCACGAGTGCCCCACGGAAAGACCCGTGATTGCCTTCATCACCTGAAGTTGGGAAAGATGGGAAAGCATCCCATGTTAGCAAGCAAATGGAGAAACGGGCCATCTGATTCACTGTTGGAGGACTGACAATATGCCTCAGAGTTTAAATGGATACATGCTTTGACTCAGGTTCTAAGAATTTGTCCTAAGGCAGTATTTACATAAGTATGCAGGGTTCGCCTCAGCACGGTCATAAAGAGGAAAAATCAGGAGCAATGCACAAATCATTAAAAATGCAGTCATTGAACTGATCATGTAATCTGTATTTATTGCCTCATGACATACCGTTGAGTGGCGGAGTGCCGTCACACAGAGCATATGTAGTATGGTCCCACGTAAAATTGTAGCTGAAAGGCTCTTCACTGAGGTGTGGACCATGGGTAATCTCTGGATAATGAGCTTGTGGGTGACTTTCACTTTCTTTTACCAACTTTGCTGAATGATTGGATATTAAATATTTTTTATAAAAGAGCATCACTTTATGTTGGGGAGGAGATTGTTTTTAAAATTTTTGAACACAAAAAGCTAGTCTTTCCCTAAATTCCTTAGCACTTGTACTGCCATACCTAAGTCCAACCTAGTGGTAAGACAATATGACACATTGTGATAAGTTCATGGGTGTATACGTATGTCAAAGCTCACCAACTCCCACACTTTAATTCATCAAATTTATACTTTTTAGTACATGTAATTTATTGTATGTCAGTTATACCTCAATAAAATCATTTTTCTTTAAAAGGAAAGAAAATATGAAATAGTCCAGGCAATTTCCATTCTCCACACAAAATTGTCAAAGTAACTGTTATATGTATATGTACCTGAATCAATGTTGGAAAGTAAATTTAGTCCAATCAGTGACAAGAGGCCACTCCAAGAGGTTAATAGCCTAAGTGAGGTGTAAAAATGTTCATTTGGCTTATTCTCTGTTCTCCAACAGTGTCAGTGTCCTTGATCACAGATGGATGCAGAGCTCACCATTTGACCTGTTTCCATCTTCTTCTGTTTTCACCTTTTTGCAGAGTCCACGTCAATCTTAGGTGCCTTTTACCCCAATATACATGCTTCAGTGCACTTTAATTTTCCTGCAGTAAATAAATAGCCCCTGCTAGTTTCCCTTAAGAAACTACATAGCAAAGCTGAGGGTTCTGAGACTTTGGGATCGGATACAATTCCAAAAACCAAGCATTCCTTCCAGAGATAAATATGAACATGCTGATAAATGTTTTGAAGACTATCCTTCACCTACTGTCAGGTTTTGTCAAGTATATGTATACTTTTCCTGTAAGACTAGCTACTAAAATAGTCCAAAGGTCTGCAATTGCCTATAAAGATGACAGAAGAAATACCAGGGGGATATAGTGGGTTTAAGAAATTGGTCTCTGCATTAGCTGGACAAGAAGGAAACAAATGTTTGTGATGGTTGTCAGAGTTCCCATCCTCAGAGCGACTTAGGGCTCCATCTCCTTGTGCCCATGAGAATGTGGGCTCTAGGCCACTGCATGGGCAGGACCCTTCTGGAGGTTAGGTCTGCTTCTCATCACTGCTTTTCAATTCTTTTCCTCTCTGCTTTCCAATGCAACCAGTTGGACAGTGCTTCAGGGAAGAATTGGACGCCCAGAGAATCCCTTCCGAGTGGCCCTGGAATACATCTCGAGTGGAAACCGAAGCTTGTCTGCAGTAGACTTCTTTGCTCTGAAGAACTGCAGTGAAGGTATTTGAAGCTGGCTTTCCCTTCCCCTCCTTAGTAGCTGGTTGTCTTAAGGGTGTCAATAATCTGCTGCCACAATTAGCTGGGAATGTGCACACTTATATATAAAAGCCTGCAGTGAATATTACCAAATGATCCATCACCCAACTGATCAACTTGCAAAGACTGAGTATAATTTATATCTGCTTAACTTAAAACTTCATCAAGTAGAATATGGTCTTGGTTAGATGACACTTCCCTGGGTGCCAAATGCTTTCAGCTATGTTTTTGTTTTGTTTTTTTTACTGTGGAGAATTTCATATGTATACAAACAAACCTAATACTGCAATGAACCCCCATATACCCTCAACCCGGTTTCAACAATTAACATTCTGCCATTTTTGTTCCACCTATATCTCTACCCACTCCTCACAGTAAAATGATTACTAGTTTACCTTTTTTTCCCTGAGGCAAAATTTACAGCTAAGTATTTTTAATGATTTGATTTAAGCTGTTATTAAGGGACAAAACATGGGAATTGGCTATATGTTAAAATTTTCACTTATTTTATAAAAACTGTTAGTCCACTGTGTCACTGAATTCCTTTTGAGTAAGTCCCACATTGTGAATTGATTTCAAGATTTATTACCAAAAGAAGACGTCTGTTTCCTGAAGAATAATTTGTTGATATTTTTCTTTTTGTCTTTATTGCCAGAAAACTGGAAAAAGTGCAATACTCCATGTTAGTAATCATGTCTGTGTGGTTTTCTGATAAGCTTATTTCCCCTTCCCTCTACAGTTTTGACCTTCTAGTCCTGTTTTCAAGATGGCGTTGTATATATATATCTTTCATTGACATTGCCTCAAGTCTGATTGTTAAGCAGGATGAAATGGATCATCACTAGATATATAGGATCAATCTTTCCTAGATTCTTGAGAAGACCTATAATCGTAATAATAAGCATCCTTTGTTATTTCCCACATGTAGAGGGTATAGGAGATGGGCTTGAATTACACGGACCCTGAGGAAGAAGTTGATTTCATTATTCCCATTCTTCTGCTGTGATCGCCTCTGCCCAGGGGTTCACCTGGAAGCAGGCTCACCTGCACCACGGAGCCGGTGGTCTGAGAGGCCCAAGCATGAATGGTGACAGGAGGGAACCCTGTGCCACTCCCAGACCTAAATTCTCAGTTTAGACTATTCATGAACATCCATAAAGGCCCATAACACGCAGCTTTCTGCTGCCTGTAGAGAACTAGCCTTGAACCTTGAGCCCCTGGTAAAGCACAGGGACTCCTTTAGCAGGGGGCCTACGGACCACCAGCTCCTTACGCTGCTGTGGCTCTTCATTCATGAGTGCCTTTGCAAGAACTTTCACAAGGTGTATTTTTCTCTTTCATCAAAAATGGTTTATGTGTGGGAAAAGGAAAAATCACTATAATGTGGTAGACTGAACTTCGGTTCAAGTTGAAAAGGTGGTTAACCTGTGATGGGAGGCAATGTACAGGAAACATGTGGTTTGGGAGGAAGCCAGGAGCTTGTGCAAATGTTTCCACACTCATGAACTTGGGGATATGCGAATGTTTCTGGACATAATCAATCCTCACTGATGTCAAAGGTATGTGCACTGTCCAAAAAAGACCATCTGTTGAAATGGAGCCAGTTAATAGGAATGTGACAGGGAGAAGGTATCAGTTCCCAGAACTGGCCTAACCTCATTCGAGCAACGTTAGGAGATAGGCATAGGAGACTGTCAAACTCCAGGTATCAGGCCCAGCACAAATATTCCTGAAAAAATTCTATGTACCTTTGAATTAAGGATCTCAACCCATTGGGATCCTTACCCCTAGAACTCCCTTTCTCCTACAGAATCCTCCCTCTGTAGCCTATGTTACATTTGCAGTGAAGCTGTTGCAGTTAAAGACTTGTTTCTTGCCTGCTTCTCTACACTTACGAAACCTAGAGTGAGACCTCTGCTACTTAAATGATTCAGAAAGTGTTTCTTCTGGCAGGACACTATCTTAGAGGGAGAAACGAAGTCTGCCTCTAATTCCCTAAGGAATGTAGACTGGCCAAGAGACTGGGCAGGTTCTCATGGCCCAGCTACCTTCTTGCAGAGGCTCCAGGGCCACAGGGAAGCAGGTGTTCTCTGCACACTTCTCCGGTTTCAACTCCTGTGGCTGCCGCAGGCTGTGAAGGGATCAGTGTGGCTGTGGAAAGCAGAGGGAAGAGCAAAGTGATCCTGTTTCCTCAGAACTTCTAATGCTCCTGCTTGCAAGAAGAACATATTCAGGCATACATCAGTTGGTGCGGACAAGTTGCAAACATAGGAAGCATTCTTAAAACTACACTCACATATTTAAAGGGCAGGAGTTATTTTGGAGGCATACTCAAGGCCCATTTTTTGAAGTAGACAAATGTTTTCTGAGGTCATTGCTTTGGTTAGGTCACGGAGGGGAGGGGGTAAGGGGAGAGAGATGGTATTTCTGAGGGGGGTGAACAGGGCTAGTGACATATTAGCCGGGGTTATAGATAGTTCTGAAAGATGCCTGGTTTTTTTCTGATAGTAACTTGGTCCTCTCATGATGAGGCACAGACAACATGAGGGAAAACACATCTGTAGAACTCTACAACCCTTCTTTGGCTCACATGAAGAGAGGCACCACTTTAGATAATCTGGAGAAGCCTTACAGGGGATGCTGGGACAATTCTTCCCACAGAGCAGATGATATTTATCTGTAGGTGTCATCAGGGCAGAGGCCACGCCTCTTTCCTCTCTGAACCCTGACACCTATCACGATGTGCAACGTTTACCAGGTGCTCAGATAATAAGCAATAGAAGCTAGTATTGACAGAGCACTTAACCACGTGCAGAGACAACATGCTGACCCTCTTACGTGTGTTATCTCATGTGAGCTTTACAGTGATGCTATAAAGCAGGTACTGTTATCCTCATTTTATAGAAGGGGAAGCTAAAACTCACAGAAGTTGCACAACTTGCCAAGAGAAAAATAGAGTCAAACGCAATCCCAAGTCAGTCTGACCACTGAGCCAGGGTTTCTGTTCACTGCATTCTACCACTTCTTTGGAATGTGTAGAGGCTGTGGTTTTATTTATCACCAAAAATCTTCGAATTTTCTTTGACTCTTACTCTTATCCCTACATCCAAACCTCTGAGCCCTGTACTCTGGACTTGTGGCTGCCTTGCATCCTGTCTGTTGTTGTCTAGACGCTACCATTGCCACAGCTCGAGTTTACCCTTCTGACTTCATTTCCTCAGTAACAAGCCTTACCCAGGCCTTTGTATATAAATAGTTGAATCGTTGCAGTAGTGGCTACGAAGTGCAGTAGTGATCTCCCTGATACTATCACCCATACCGCAAACATTGCCAAGCAAACCTCCCTAAAAGCCCCTTTCCTTATGGCACTTTCATGAGACTTCATTAACTTCTTCTTGCCTCCCATATCAGAAATATGGGAGCCAGGAAAGTGACGGTCTAGGAATCACCCTGCTGGTTGGTGGAAAAGCTGAGAATGGCATCAGGACCCCCCTGACTCCAGCCTCGGTGCTCTCACCACTGCTCAGTCCTGCCTGCAAAGCCCCAGTATCTGCCTGATTTCCAGGGTTCTCTACAATCCAGCCCCTCTATGCCTGTCCAGCACTATGCCCTCTACTCTCCCACACCTCCTGCCCTCTAGTCACACTGGTTTTCTGTGCACCACACCAGGAATGGCCTACCTGGTCCCAGGCCTTCCGTTTTGAATGCAGACTCATTGTTTAAGATCCATCTGGGGGCCCAAACCTTCCAGAACGTCATTTGTAGCTACAGAAATTCTTCTCAGAGGACTTTGCTCTCTGCATCTAAATTTGGTAGCTGTTTTATAATTATTTCCCAAATAGTCATTTGGGGACCTTAACTTGAGGTTCAAGATCTTGTCTTATATTCCTTTTATTTCTCCAGGGGGCAGTTAACATAATGCTTAACACATAGGAAATACCACATAAATATACTTGCTGAGTGATTGTTGGTTAATCAATCAATTGGTAAATGCTGTTCCTGCTTTCATAGCTTTGGGCTATTGCCATACTACTTCCAGAAGAAAGTAGCAGTGGGTGAAAATTGCTTGGAAAAGGTCTTTCCCTGATCTTAAAAATAGCAGTTTGTAGATGCAGCACTGATGAGAGGGATACCGGCCACCAGACACACTCAGGCCTGGGCTTCCCAGGAACCCTTCACCCATCCACAGAAACCATTCTTCAGCAGACAACCCAGAGCAATAGGGTTGTGCAAGACACTCATCGGGACTCCTCGTGTTCAAAGGGGCCCACAGAAGAACACACTTCAGAATGGGCAGGACTGGCATCTTGAAAGGATTTGAAAAAAAATCAGTGTGCCTCTGAGCAGCTCATAAAAATATATACCATTGCAAATGTCCATCTAGCACCTTCTGTGCTCCAGGCCCTTTTCTAAGCATGTTGCATATGTGAACTCATTTAATCCTTACAACAATGCTATGAGGTGGGTGTGTATTATCAGCGCTCCCATTGTATGGATGGGGAGACTGAGGCACAGAGACCTAAGTCATTTACCCAGAGCCTCACTGCTGATGCTGGAATGGAAGTCAGCTGCTCCAGCATCCATACATGTTGCTGCTTCCTGTGGAAGCTCACCACTGAAAAGAACCCCAGAAAGCATCTAATCTGCCTCATTCACCACATGGAAACTGAACAAGCCCCCAAAGATCTGCCTTGAACTCTGACACGATAAATGATTGACCAGTCCAATGTGATTTTTACCTCCACCCTACGGTTGTCAGGTTCTCCGTGTTCCTGAGAAACCAGTTAAAAATTTTCCTCTCCCTGCCCAGGTTTCTCAAAAGTAGCTTAGGTGTCCCACCACCCACTTGTTAACAGTGGACCCCCATCCATGAAAATGTAGGAACTGCCAACGGCTCTTGTGTGAGCCTAAGCACACGCTGCCACATACTTCATTACCATCGCTTCCTTTACCTTTCATGAACTTAACAATAATCACACCGAAGGTCCCCAGGTCAGAGCCACCCACAGTCAGCTCACTGGTGGATTTCTCAGCAAGTATCTTGGTCTGTCACCCTAGTGAGACACTTTCATTCACATTACCTTCTCTGATCCATTCAGCAGTCAGGGTGCCACAATCCTCACAGTGTGCATGAGGGGTTATTTCACTAACTTCTGTAGTTCTGGAAGAGGAGGATTCTAAGGTGTCAAATGCAGTCCCACCACCATGGATACCTTAGAACACACATCCCAAAACAGTTGGGGATGCACAGATATCTTAACCTCTCTGGGCCTAAAATGAGGGCAGTTGAACTAGATTGATGGTCTTCAAACATTTCTTAAAAGCTGAACCCTTCATTCAAACAAAGTCTTATTAGAAGTCCAGAATATAAAATTACACAAGCAGACCTGCCCTGGGGAAGTGAGGGTGGGGGTGCCCAGAACCCACCTGCTCCAGTCTCTGCTACTTTCCCCCAGTGAGTTTCATGAAATACAGTTCAAGAACTACTGGACAGTCTGATTTTCAGCTCTCCTATTAACTCTAGCTTTTTGATCCTCTGATTCTGTACTTACCTAAAATGTGATAGTCAAAAATTGTTGCATTAACCATACCTACCTTTAATGGTTAAGACCAAGCACAAGGCTACCGTACTTTGAATATAAGCCATTTTCACAAGGCAAGTTCTTGCCCCAGTGGTTTCTGGCTTTGAGATGCTGGCTGTGGAGCTAGTAGGAAGATTTCCAATAAAAAACGTGTAGTGTCTCCCAGCCTTGTCCCCTCTCCCCTGCTCCACCAAGGCAATGATGGGCAGTGGGAGGTGTCCTCCTTAGGCTAAGAGGGGTCATGAGGAAATGAGAGAAACCGAACAGAGTCTCATCTCTGGCCTGCCGTGTGGAACCACTCAGCCTCAGGGGCCGGCTCCAGAATCCAGCTGGGTAAAAGGAGGAATAACCTCATGAGCTCTGGCAGCCTGGCCCAAACTGGGCATTTTCTAATCCAACAGCAAGCAGTGCCCAGCAGGATCCCCAGTCTGTGCTCGTCAAATGGAGACTACTGTGACATTCTGTCTTGGGGCTGCCAGCAGGAAACTCTATGTAACATGCTCATCCATCTAACCGTCCATGCACTCACTCATTCACTCCACAGACATTTCCTGAGCAAGTGCTAACCTGGACACCTAGGACACTGATATAAATTGTTTCTGTCTTAGGACCAAGTTGGTGTAGTGGCTTTAAGATCTCCATTCTACTGTGAATAAAAACTGCTCCCCAAAGAGCATCTCTGACTTACCTTCAATTTGCACCAGAAGTATTGACTCGGTACTCCATTTGTAGAGACATCTTCCTCCAAACTAGCTCCAATGTGCCTTTCTCAGAAAGACCATGGAATGAGAACTGTACTAGCAATCAGGGGATGGAAGTCCCCTTTCCATTTCTTCTTTGCTATAAACTAACCAACTCTTCCAATCAGAAGGGAAATTAAAGGTCTCCCCCCAAATTGGCCCATTGATTGTTTTTTAATTTAAAATAGGAATAACAATATGTCCATGGTTATCCCAAAATTGACCTTACTCGTAAGGATCAAATGAGAAGATGGCTGTAGGTGATGTCCTAAGCCACTTGACCTTTCTGGGCTTCACTTACACTGAAGCCTTTAGGCAAGAAGCTGCTCCCTCACCACTGCTCCATTTCTCCTGGAGAAACTATTCATGGAAACAAATTGGATCTTCTGATGCCTACTGCAGAACTTTGTGATGTTCATGACAACCAAAAGCCAAGTTACAGGGCATCCAGGTGGCCAATCACTTCAAGGGTCTGAATCAATGATGTGTTGGTGGGATCTACTGCTTGGATGCAAAAGCCAAGGAGAAATGTAGCCAGACCCTGAGGTCCTCACTTCTGCCTCATTGTGTCCTCCAGGAGAAGGTGAGTCCCATTCACAAAACACTTCCCTTCCTAACTCTCTATTTCTAAAACTTTATGCCCATAATTTATCTGTAGACTGTACTGTTTAAAAGATAAACACTAAAATTATGATTTCCTCTAGCCACTGAGATGTACACACATTTCCCCAAACACTTCCCTGCCTCAAGCTTTTATGTAGCTATGCCCCTGGAAAAGCGCTCTCTGCAACCCATTTTCATTATCTGTGTTTCGAAGATCTACACTTCTTTCAAATGTTAGCTTAAATACTATCTTCCCTAAGAAGTCTCAGCTCAGAATTGTTTCTACATATTTCCGTTTTAGAACAGTCTTCTTCTTCCTGCAGTAATTTGTGTCTCTTTCAATAGATGCTAAGCTCCTTGAATCAAGGCTGTCTTTTTTATTTTTTTTCCATCTCTTATCCCAATTAGCAACCAACAGTTGCTTTTCTCATGGTGAGCACTGAGTGAAGGTTTTCTTGTTACAATGTAGGAGAGAGATTACAGGCTTTGGAATCAGACAGAATGAATATGGAATCCCAGCTCTATCACTTACCACCCTTCGAGGTCAGAAGAGTTTCTAAAAATCTATGAGTTTGGGTTTTCCCATCAGTAATTGTGGCTAATAATACATAATTACAGGTTTCTTGGGAAATTAGAGTTAATATTGTGTGTAGAGGCCCTAGCACAGTGGTTGACACAATAAATACTATCCCCTTCACACCCCCAAATCCCCTGATGGCGCTAAATGTCCTCATTCTGGAACCCAGGCTGAAGAATTCTGCACAGCTACCCGAGGATATGTTTACAGGTGCACACCCATCTTTTGCTTCCCATCTGTGCCTTGTCTGAACCACTGGGCCACAGGAAAGGTGACCCGATTTCCAGCAGAAGCTCTGACAGTCCAGATGTACCTTCTGATTTCAAAGGCAGCTGCTTCTCTTCCCCCCACAATCCATGCTTTTATGTCTGATAGTCATTTTTTTAACAAGGTACAGAGAACCCATTGTGCCACACAAAGTAGTAAGGCTCTTGAGTCCTGTGGGGATGGTCGGAGCCAGAGAACAGCTGAAAAGCCCTTTGACCTGCTTGTTGCACGGCCTCTCTGGGCAGACTGAGCACCGAGTCTACAACAGGCAGCTGTAGAATCAGGAAAGAATTTTGCGGGCCCCTCCCTTCCCTACTGACGTGTAGCCGCTGTTGGTAGGGACTTCCTTACTTTGGAATGACCTATTCATAATCACTACTAAAGCCAATTAAGAATACCCTGCAAAGTGCTTAGGAACAATAATGATCGCCTGGGCGACTGTTTTAAATATTCAACTGTTGGAAATCACCAGGAAATGGGGGCAAACACAAAAGGTTTTTAAATGTAAATAAATAAGGAACCAGTGTGCTGAGGTCATTGTACTCCAGAAGAAAATTACTTTCAAATTACAACTACATAAAAGAAATGATTGAAAAGATTAATCACACTAAAATAATTGGTCTATTTTACAAGTAATTGGAGCAATATTCAGTCATTGACATCAATGTCTAGTAGTAAAATAGTAATGAATTTCATTCTCTGACTAATGTATTTATTTTATTAATGGTACTAAATGGTGTTGTTACTGCTTATAAATATTTCATAACTTTTAATTCATTAAACTATTTAAGGAATTTCCAGAAGTATTTATTAGTTTTAAATCATCCTTAGTATTCAATATGCAATTGCCACTCTGGCTGGGTAATTTAAAAAATTATTGTTTTGGGTAATGGGAGTCTCTTTGAATGTGGAGGATTAAGCCCCAGTTATTAATTAGACTGACTCTCCAGCTGGTGATGGATGAAGAGCTTGGCGAAGCTGTGTTCCCTCTCCAGGGCTCTAAGTCCCTTCTGTAGCCATTCCTTAAAATCTGTGGCTGAGCGCGAATGAGGTGGACCCAGATAAATTAATTCCAGAGATGATAAGAGAAATGTCAGTTTAGACATTGGTTTCAATCCACCACCTCTCCCACACCCTCTCCATCTTCCTGAAACAGCTGACAACAGAACTCATACATTCCAACCTCACCTCCTCTGTTTCTTTCATTCATGGACAGAAGCCATAAGTGAAATAGGAGAAAAGTTGCCATAGAGAGAAAAGCAAGGGACACTGCATCATGAACAGTGGAAAGAGGATAGAATTTGGATAAGAAAACATGGATTTGAATACTTAGTTGTTTGGTGCTACACGTCTGTTACATCGCCCAGTACTAGGTATCCATGTGTGAAATGAAAACAGTGGTACCTACCCCAGGACTAAACGTGGTAGTGTGTGCACCCTATGAGACAGAGCTTGGAATCCAGTGGGAAATTGCTACCAGGGGTGGATTGTGGAATTCCTCGGTTCTTGTCTTCTTAAAGGAAAGAAGTCAGTCAAGAATCCTGATAGAGAGTTAAGGCCTCAGGAGGCTTTTATTTAGCACACCTTCAGGGTGGGAGTAGTGATCTGAGTCACAGCACCAAGTATGCTGTGGGTGTAGTTTATTCTCCTTGGTTCTTGTCCCCATGGAAACAGCAAAGCAGAGCGAAAGTTTTATTTGAAAACACTCCAAGGTTGAAGCAGCCAGAGTCAAGGTAGACAAAGGCCGGAACGTTAAGGGGAGGGTCTATTTAGGGAGGCACCTCTTTGATTGACAGGGTGAGGTCATTTGATTGGCAGTTCTAGTTATACACCCATTCCTGTTCGTGTGCCTATCTTTCCCAAAATGCACAAAGAAAACCCACAGGGTGGGGGTAGAGGGCAAAACTGCTATTTTATTTTAATTAAATTATGATGGGGGTGGTTTGGGTGGTTCTTAGCTTTGTTCCATTACACCTGTGTTCGGACCTGGTTGGGACCAGTTTGGCCTGGTCCCAATAGGCAAGGAAGTAATCTCCCTGCAAAGCCTTTGTTGTCTTCATGTAGGACCCCCTAACTGAGTGGTTTTTCCTTGAACCTTTTCTTTCCCTTCCCCAACTCCTCTTGTCCATCTTCTTACCCAACAAAATCAAGGAGAGTAAGTCCCACCCCTCCCTGAGTCCCAAGTGCATATCATGGTGGTGTTGATCCAGTGGCTTAATTTGTGTGTTGATCTAAGTGGCTTAAATCCAGTGACTTCTGATTAACCGTGAGGGGACTGGTCAGGTCTAAGGGAGGGGGGGATGGCTCTCCCCTCAGTGCCCAGCCCACAGGCCTGAGATCAGGCTCCAGCACTACCCCCAGAGACTCCTCCACACAGGGGAGCACTAAAGGCATTTGGCTGAGGGAAAACTGGGAGGAGCAAGAGCCAGTACCAATGGGTTGGGGCCAAGTGGGGCTGGTGCTTCTCACACTCAACGCTGAGCATATGTGGTAGTGCTTTACCAAAAGATTGGAGTGGAGGGACATTTTTATATCAAAACTAGCTGACTATATCGGGCTCCAATAAAAACTGCACATACATTTTAAGATAAAACGTGGGCTTTAAAGATCCTTCCTGCTCATAGTGATTCCCCAGATTCCGAGGGGTGACTTTACCCTCCTGTGCCATTATGGGCACATCAACGGGGGTGTTGGTGAAGCAGCACCCTTACCATGGGTAAGAGAAGAGGTACAGATGGGCCTGGGGTGGCCTGCTGGAAAGCTGGAGCCAAAGGCCGGGTATCCTGACAGTTACTAGCCACAGGTGGACGGAGGCAGGCAGAATCCCACAGTGACACCAGCACTGGGGCCCTAACTTACCGAATCAGGCAGAGAAGGGCTCAGTTCCTAAAATTTAGGTACCAGTTCCAGGCCAGGCTAACCAAATACTAGATTTAAAAGTCCCCTGTGCATTGGCCTAAAGCTTCTTTAACTCGCCCCAGGACAGCTTGATCTCAGAGTTGGTTTTGTATTGTTTTGTTTGAGGTGGGGGACAGGGAGGGATACTGAACCTCTATCTGAAGAGCTGGGAAACACTGTACTTCTACTCTGCCCAGGCCTCTGGACAGAGGTCATCCCACCAGTGGCCATGGGAACCCAATGGCAAGTCCTCCGAAATGGAGGACCATGGGTGAGGGCTGAGGGAGCCATCTGCTAGCGGAGGGGCACTGAGAGTAAAAGAGTGTGCCCTCCTGGGACATGATGTCTTTCTTCTTTTTACTCATGGTTATTTTGAAGTTTTTGGCATTCTCTGCCTTCAAGTTGTGCTGCAAGCATGGTTTTTGTGGAACTTTAGTTTGCCTTTCTCGTTGTGATTGGCTTTGTGAGAAAACACTCTGCGACAGTTGCTCTGCAGTTGCCCAGAAGGCTCAGAAATGCACAGTTTGCAAACCAAGGGCAAATGGTCTCTGTGATCCCTCCTTTCCCCAATTCCAACATTCTGGGATTCTATGAGCAGCATTTGGATGTAGTCTATTGGCTTTGTTGCTTTTGCTTCTTCATTTAGCTCTTAGCCAGCATTTTGTGTCTATAAAATGCTTAACAAACATTGACTAATTACCCTTCATTAATCATTCATGCAACTGGTAGACCAGGATTTTATCATTTCCTGCAGAACACAGATACAATATCCTGTCTGGATCCCAAGTCACATGCAGTGGGGTGACGGAGCCATCAGCGCAGCACTGGGATCCTCCTGAGCTCACTGGGAGAGTGGGCCGGAAGGTGGGCACAGCGTCCGTGAGGCTACAACCCCACTAGGATGCCCTTCTGCTCTAATGAACAGGAAGGATGAACCACATTGCCATTCAATGGCAGCTGAGAGGCAATAAGCTTTAATTAGAAGTTTATTCCTGGAAATTCACATGGACATAATAAGTCTGTTGTCTTAAAAGGCCCATAGAGGTTGAATGCCTCAACTTTCTTTTGCTTTTATAAGCTGATCCTTTCAATCATTTGTGAAATATAAATATAATGAAAGCACTGGCTCTGATTAGTTCCCCAAATGCGATGGAGACAGGAAGCCCGAGTGTAAGATCAGCAGTCAGCCTGTCTAGGTTTCTGGTTCAGGAGCACACAGCACGCAAGTGAATGAGCTGTCACAGCTGAGTTCAGCAGTAGAACAGTCCCTGGAGAGGGTCACTTTGGTCTCCGGGAGGGCTGGGAATGGAGCAAGCTCCCTGCACTCCACTTCCCAGGGGTCGAGGTGAGTATTCCAGATCCTCTCTCTGTGGACTTGGGCTTATGAGTATGTAAAGGTGGAGTGAGAAATTCCCAGATCTACATTATGTGGGTTAGAACTGAAAGCAGGAAATTGCGAAGGGAGATGGTCTGTTTTCCTTCTTATTTTACCATCTCAGGACTTCAGGACTGATAATCTTTCTTTCTTATTAATGCACAGACACAAAATCTTGCTTGCTAGATTTCATACACTCTCTCTCTCTCTCATATGTCCACTGCGTGTAATAGCCTAATATTAGAGGGCTGCCCTCTTGTTCATTCTCTGTCATTCTCCCCTTCTGTGGCCCTTGCCCCCAGTCCTTTCTCCCCACTCCTTACCTATGGCTAGGTGTGATGCCAAAGCATCTCCTTGATTCAGTCACATTGCTGGTTTCCTCTGTGTGAGAATCAATGAAGGCACACAGATCACTTCCCTTCTCATTGTTTTGACATCTAATGGAGAACCTCTTCATGTACAGATACCCGTCCCCCCAACCTCTCTTCCCTCTGTCTCCCCCAGACTCTGTATGTCTTTGTCTTCTTGCTTATCTATTACTCATTCTCACTTCTCAACTTTCTTCCTCTCCTTTTGTGAGGGCAATAAAATTGGGCCATGGAATTGGCCATCTGATTGCTGTGGCCACCTCAGTGACCTGTGAAGCCTGCTGTGCTTCTACTCCAGGCACAGGCCTGAAGCCCCGTACCCTTGCACAACAGCTGAAGGGGTCAGGCCAGCTGCATGGGGGACAGATCTGGAGTGTGCACATATAGTTTCCTCTCTCTCTTTTTTTCATTTTCTTATTCTAGGTATAGATTTTTCTCCTCTCCTCCTTTGTCCCTACCCCTTTTTTAATTCCTTCACCTTCACGTACCTGTCATTCTTTCATCAGGAGACCTTGCCCCACATACCCCAACACGCACACAGGCACATATATGCGCATGAACAGAGACAGGGTTTATGGGCCAGTTGGACGTGATGATCCCAGAGAAGGCCTCAGGGGCAAGACCACAGTCTTTAGTTGAGAGTGAGGTCTTACCTAAGACTAAAATCTTTCCTGGTATCTATCTCATGGCAAAGGCAAGGATCTAGGTAGATAATAGGGTCCAGCATTTGCCTCTGGGGTTCAAGAAATTAAACTGGAGTGGACTCTTGGGTAATGGGAGCTGAGGTTGCACTCACTAAATGGGAAGGCACTAGAAGCTAGGAAGGAGGGTCTTGGGAAAAGTCTTTTTTTCTGGGGTCTGTGAAGTACAGCCTAAGCTCATAGTGTGCCCTGGGAATTTTCTCCTTTGTCTTTCCAGTCTTCAGTAAAGTCAGGTTGAACATTCCAGCTTACCTGGGTCATACTCCAAGGGTTTTGTCTGGGCTTTGGTCAGGGTTTTAAAACTCCTCAGACCAGATTGATGATGGCAGTAGTGACCCATAGATCCTAGAGAATGGACCTTAGACCCATAGACCCATGGATCTCCAGAAAATGACAAATCTCAGAAAAAGAAGGAGGAAGGGAGAGGTGTGAAAAGGGAGGGAGGGAGGAGAAGGCTCTGAAGTCTAGCCACTCCCCCTACCAAGAAGTTCTCCTCTGTGCCAGAACTTGGAGGTTCTGAGCATGCATTGATTAGAAAAGGTAGAATTTTCCTACCTGGCATATGTCTAGATGCACAAACTGGGCTCCCCATTTTCCCAACCACCTAGTAACTGGACCTCATAGCATAAATCCATGTTTCCAGAACCAAGGCTGGAGACCCCGACTGTCTAGGTTAAAGGACCCTGACTCTTTGGGATTTTTTAAGATCATATTTGCACTTCCATGTTATTCTGTTGTCCGGTACAACTTCATCAGAAGCCCACTGACCTATAAGGTGCCACCATCTCTCATCATTGGTTGTTGCTTCTCAGACATAAAAAAGAGAAAAGGAATCACACAGTCACCAGTTGATGGGTTCTTTTGTCAGGTGAATAATTCCTTCTGTATACCCCCAACCCAGCCCTTGGTTCCAGCCACCAGACAACCCCACTGAATGTGGTATAAGGGGTAGCCCAGCGCTCTGTCTGCAAAGCTCTAGCAAGGCTACATATGATGCAAGTGGCTAATGCAAGCACCACAGCCCATTTGCCTTTTGCTTCTGTTATTTTTCCCTTCTGCTAAGCTGTGAGCCCTCCCCCTCATCTCTGCACCCCTAGCCTTGGCTGAGAGCCTGGCACACAATGGGGGCTCCTTGAATTTTTGTGGAGTGTTGAATGAGCAAATGAGTCAAGCGGGAGTGGTGTGGGGAAGTGTCTATAAATGCAAAGCAGAGTGGAAAATTGAGATCAACGGCTAGAACAAGGCAAATATATCAATATTCCAGATGATTTCAGATATTCACTTAATTGTTTAGGTAGGCATTTGTAAGAATAGACAAAAACAAACACAACCACTTGCATAAGCTTCAATTCCAGATTCTCCCTTAGAAGAATAATGATAATAGTAATTTCCCTCCAGCACACACCACCTAGAAACTCTGCCAGGGCTACCTGGGTTGGGGTCAGTGATGTACTCACCCCCATGTGATCTGCTTGAGGTAGGACTTTGCCTCTGCTCCAAAGATCTTACACAGAATTGAACAACAAATGTGCTTGTATTCACTGTATTCTATCAACTGCCTCGTCTTCTGGAGCTTTGGTTAACTGTACAATTCTTCACTTCTGAAAAGCACAAGTTTCATAAAATTTAGCATCTGGAAAGGGCCTAAAGGAATTTTTTTTTTTCTTCCCTCCTCCCTAATTTTACTGACTGGCAGACTGAGGCCCAACACAGCTAAGGTTCTATAATTACCAGGCAGAAAAGTCATGACTTTTTACTTCCTATTCCATTTTTTCTTCAGTCTCTCTTTGCTACTTGAAAAGACTAGAACGTGGCTTGCATGTATTTCTGTTCCCCACTCCACAGGGAGACTCACCCTGCATCCTCAACACCTAGCACAGACCAGATGCTCAGTCATTGGCATAATCGAAATACATGGGATATATGGCATCCTGACAAAGTATTCAGTGGGTGACCCCCTATTTTCAAAGAAGGTACCAGTCCACACTTAGCCCAGGGGAAAAAAGACTAGACCAGTTGTGATGTAAGAAAATCAGCCAATTGGAAAGGATATTAAACACCATATAAAGGATGTAAATTTTACAATCTGTATGCAAAAATCAAAAATTAAACTTGGCCTGGCTCTTAGGAAAACCCCTCATTTCCATTGCTGGCAAACATCTTAATCTAGAGCCAACTCTTAAAAATCAGCTCTGAGGAGGAATTTCTTTTTAACCCTTTTGGATGGATAATCCGATGGTTCAGAATTCTCCCCTTTTGCATTCTCCTTCCCAGTCCTCTGGGGAGCAGGTAAAAGTGGGAAGGCTTCTGTGCCATCTGGTAATAAAAGAGGCATCCACTCTGGCCTTGCGAGAGACTCCCCGCCTCTTGGTCTGTGATCCTCAGGCCAGCCCCAGGCATGTGACTGAAGGAGCCCTTGCCCGCAGGTCATCTGGTCCACGTGGAGCCCTGCAGCTCCATCCACAAGCCTCTGCAGGTCTTCCCAGACCCTCTCAGCCACCTCAGGCCCCTCCCAGGGAGACACAGGCCTCCCCCTGCTCTCCTGTGCTGCTCTGGGTTCCAAGCCCTTGCTGCCCACAACGCCCCAGCTGCCCCTTTCCACTCTCCTGACTGTGGAAGGAGCCCAGAGCGACCCAGTGCACACATGTCTTCTTACTTGCAAGTCCCCTCAGCCTTTCTGGTCTTCATCTCCTTCCCAGGCCAGTCCCAGGTAGAAAATGCACAGACCTTGTTCTAGCCATTCATTTGCTTTCCTTTTCTAACTTACTCTTTGTTCCCAGTCCATGGAATCTCTTCCTCACCCTTGTACATTTTGCTTCACTCGGTGGTTTTTACTTACAGGCCAGTGTTTGGGGGCCTACCAACTCTTGGTTCCAGAGACTCAAGAATCTTTTTTTTTTTTTTAACTCCAAAATCTGTTTTTCTGTCAAAAGGTCTGGATCTTACTGTTGAAATCTGTATTTTCAAGTGTATCTGCCCTCACCATCCAAGGTGGTACCTAGAAAAAGGGATAGCAACTTTCTAAATGGACAAGGGTAAGGGAAAGGGTCTACAAAGCTCAGGAAAAAGAAAACTGAGATGACATTTCAAGGTATCATCATATTTTTCATCATAATTTTTGTAATCATGAAAATATTATGGTATTACCTGACTCCAGCTGTCCAGTTGTTCCTCTAGCTAAACTATCACCACAGAAAGCTATCAGTACCTCTTATAAATGACAATCATGGAGAGAGTTTCTGCAACAATTTTGCTGGGAGACAAAGAACTCAATGTATTTTAAAGTCCTAAGATGTTCCAGTAGATACCTACTGCATCTGGGTGTGAATTGTAGTCCTGAGTCAGGTTCAGGGCCTCACAGAACCATTTGTGAATCTGTTAGGTTTAAACCATATTCTCCCCTGGCAAAAGATCATGATCTGAAGCAAAATCCTGTGTTCTGTGTTCTGTAATGGCCAGACTCAATTTTTGAAAATTTTCTATATTTTTTTCTCCTGCTCAAGTTCCCTATTACCTGTAAAATTCAAAGACCTTGAAGCCTTCTTTCTCTGGCCCCAATCTACCTGCCCATCCTTCTCCTTTTGGCCTCTGACTATATCCCACACTCCAGCCCACCAGATCAGCAACCTGTCCTCTGAACAAGCCAGAGATGGTCATTCTACTGTCCCAATCCTATCAATTCATCCAGGGTCATCACGACTCTCATTCCATCCACCAGCAGCGTCTGTAGCGCTTCCCACAGCAGCAGCATCTAAACTACTCATTTGGCGCTAACTAGTCTTAAGGCATCTGCTGCACATGACTTCTCATAGAAAGTGTTTTCACTTTTAGTACTAGTCTGTGTTTTGGGTAGAGCCTACCAACTCTTGATTCTCTAACACACGTGAGAATGCATTCCTGCCCATATAGATGGTAAACTCTCTAAGGACAGTGTGCTGCAGTGAAAAAATTGGGGAACCACACACAGCATTCACTTAATTCAACCTCTCTAAGCATTGGGTTTTTTCCACATCATAAAATGAAAATCATTATAATTCCAGCTTTATAGGAATGGGATTAGACTCAATGAAACAACCTGTGTAATGTGTTGGTATAGGAGATTTTTCAAAACACTTAATTCTCTTCCTTCTTTCTCAAGAATTTTATATTTCCCACTCCCTCCCATGCCAGTGGTTCCTACTGACTCACACAATGGCCTGAGGCCTGAAGCACAGCAAGTCCTCTATAAAGATGTGCTGCATGGATGAAAGATGAAATGCTGAGTGAATTAATAAGGACAAACAACCTATTAGGATTACTCCATTACACATGCCTACTCTCTGTTCCCTGTTGGATCTCCCAGCAGCTTTGCCCAACCCCTGGGAGGCCTCCTGACCACTGCCCTGAGCCCCAGCTCTCCGTCATCTACTTTGCTAAGGAAGAGCTTGGCAGGGATCTCTGGATGGGGCTTCAGTTTTCTTGAAAGTGTAAACCAAGGCAAATGTAAGGAATGATAGTTAACTCTTTCCTCAAGGACAGTGTGTCCTTCAGAGAGAACTGGAAGGATCTCCATCAGAGCTGGATTTCCTCAGGGGCTTCCAGCTTTTGTGAGCAGTGGCATAAAGCCCATGGCAAGCCAGTCCTGCTAGCTGGCCCTATCCCAGTTCAGCTGCTGCCCTGCATCTGAGAGAAGTTGCCTCGACTCCTTACGCTGCTCCATGTCCATTTCCAGGAGTAAACAAGGAGGCATACCCAAAACCAAACCCTGCCACCCATACCCGGTGTCACTACTACCCAAGCTGGGCATTTCCTTCCCAGGTCCGAGAACACCAGGTGTCTGTCGTGAGGTAGGGTAGCTGTGTCTGGATAGAAAGCCTCCCTTTAACTAATCTCTAATTGTGGAAGACTCCAATTCAACATAGAACATTAACTCAGTAATATTTAGATTTTTCCATTTTGAATCTGTGTTTATAGCCCATAATAATGAGGGACTGTGAGGTTGGGTGACATTTTTAAGGGCTTAGATTTATTTCAGCAAGACCATTAGAGAGTTTCATGATCTCACTCCCAAAATAGAAGGAATAAGAAGGTCTCGTAGGTGAGGGGGTGCCAGTTTGCACCAGTGTTACCCCAGTTTCTAGTTAAAGTATTATATTCTGATGTTTTTCACAAAGATAGCAATCTGGTTTTCTCTATACATTTCTTAATAACTTCTGAAATGATAACTGAGTCTGAATTGTTGACTCAAACTGTACCAGCTTTCAAAGAATCCCACTTTCCGAGGTGGGAATGATGAATTGAAGAGTTATTCGTTTTGATTTTTAAAATATGTCTATCACTGAGGTCCTTGGGCTTGTGTGCAATTCCCTCAGAAAGACATAATTCCCTCAGAAAAACAGACTAACCTGTATGTAGGTGTAGCTCTGGGCCAGGGGGGCTTCCCAGCTCCAGTCAAGTTTACTCTGCATTCAGTGAGACCAAATAACAACAGAACATTAGGGGTAAAAGGATTACACCAAACTTTATTCTCAATGGTGGCAGGTCAAGTGCTAGAATCACATCTGCCTCCAGCAAGTCCACAATCCATCTCTGTCTCTGCCTCTGGGCAGAGCACTAGCCAGAGCTCTCTGTATAGTAACACCAACAATAATGGCTCATTGCCAGTGGGTGTAAGCATTAGCCTATGCAGTAGGCCAATTACATCATCAAGTAGTTGAGGATCAGGTGAAGATCCTGGCCATAGGAACGTTCATTTTCCCTACACTCCACCCCTCCAGGATTCTTGTCTCACAATCTATACACCCTCAGTCTTCCACAATGTTACCTATGCAAGAAAGCTGGCGCATTGTAACCAGATTCCAGAACAGCAACAGAGGATAACAACAAAAATTGTAATATTCCTAAAGCCTGAAGAGATATCAGTGGTCATTCCAGCTGTATTCAGACCAGTTCTACTCAGATGAGTCCATGACTTACACTTTCCAAGGGAGGCAAATAGAGGAACTGGTAGGGAGCTCCATGTACACCCAGCAGTTTCTGCTAGGGTGTGTTCCCAATCCACAAAGACATTAGAATAAATTAACTTTAAGGGTGATAAGACACATGTTTTAATGATACCAGCATAGGCAAATCTTGTCCATCAGGTAGAATGCATGAAAGAGAGTGGTCCTGTAGTAGGACTGTGGCAAGGAAGTGGGGGTGGAGGGTTCTGTCCAGGTCTAGTATGCCATACCTTTACCCCTCTCCCTGTGGGGGTTAGCAAAGGGTCTATGTATAGTGCTACTGGAGGTGCATGCATTAGCCATAAAAATAAGACAAAACTCCCCAGTAAGATGCTCTTACCTTCCAGCTGTTTAGGGTACACTATCATGTCTTTGAGGGCCACTCTGCCATTACTCAAGAAATACACAGGAGGCCATCCTCCAGGCCTTGTCCCCAGTGTGCCAGGAGGGCCAGCCATTGTTGGTCATGTGTCAGTGGCCAAGGCCACAGCCACTGAACAGAGTCTCCAGGGTTTATTGCAGTCAGTAGTGGTAGAAAGATATTATTCTGGTGGCCAAACTCCAGCTTCAACAATTTCTGCTTAGTTTGTACTTGCAGTTGTATAGGACAAGCAGCAATGTGTGTTAGCATGTCAACAGAGCTCAATGCCCCTTTCCAGGGTCTCCATTCATATGCTGTAACACTGTCCATAATTGGACTGACCATCCCCGTAGACTATTGGTGTCTGACTTCAGGCCAGATTTTAACAAACCATTGTGCCTCTCTGTCATGCCTGCCACAGTAGGTGCCTTGATCACTCTCAGTTACCTGCAGTCAGCCATAGACTGCAAAGATATGCTCAAGTCCTCTTTTGGTCATCCTCTGGTCTGCAGAACATGCAGGGAAAGCAATCAGAAATCCACTAGCTGTGTCCACACAAGTCATGACATATTGGTACACTTCTGACATGGGCAGAGGCCCAGTATAGTCTATCTGCAACCTGACGAGGGATATTGGTGCCTTAGCTATCTTCTCAGGTTGCTGTGGGACTTAGTGGGACCCTTTTAGAGCATACAATTCACTCCTGTTGGGCTCTGCTGGCTTCTTCAAAGGTTAAAGGCAGGCCCCACTGATGGGCTACAGCCTGCATTGCTGTGTCTTCTTGTGCTTCTCACAGAAGTACATCATTTTCCTTCATGGCCTTTGCTTCCACAGCACCTTGCAGTGGCACCATCTCATTCTCCAAATAATCTTTTACCTCCTCCACAGTACTGCACAGCTCACATTCTTGTGCTTCCCCTTCTTGTGCTTCTTGCAGAGGTACATTCTTCTCATTCATGGCCTTTACCTCTTACACAGTACCTCTCAGTGATGCCATCTCATTCTTCAAATATTTTACTTCCTTCACAGCATCTTACAGCATGCATTCTTGTGCTGCCTCTTCTCATGTTACCATTACATGGTTTACCTTCTCCATAGTGCCCCACAGTGATGCCATCTCAATTATCAATGAATTTTTTTCCTCCTTCATGACTTTTACCTCTTCTCATGCTCCTCACAGGAGTGCATTCTTCTCCTTTATGGACCTTCTTAACACTGTGATGAATGAATAGCCAACCCACAGTTACTGCTCACATGCAGGCACTCTGTTTTTCCAAGGACCTCACTATTTTGCAGAAGGCCTCCTCTACTGTCTCAGGTGTCACCTCCACCTCCTCCTAGTCCTAGGGAGGAGCCCACTCTACTAGGAAACAAGCCACCTCAGACCATATACCTATTGGGAGATACCTAGGTGTCTCCCCATTCATAGGGGGCAGCCCACTAAAGTACCCCTCCCTTAGGGCAGCTTATTCTGGTTTTTGGTCTGCAGCAAATTCTGCCAACTATGCTAAAATTCAGCTCTGGGCTAGAGGGGGTTTCCAACCCAAATAACAACAATGGAACATTAGGGGTAAAGGGGTTTATATGAAGCTTTATTCTCACCATGGCAGGTCGAGTGCTAGAATCATGTCTGCATTCAGCAGGTCTGCAGGCATCAAGTCTCTCTCAGCCTTCACCTCCGGGCAGAGTACCAGGCATAGTTTTTTATATAGTAACACCAACAATAATGGCTCACTGCCAACAGGTGTAAGCGTTAGCCTATGCAGTAGGCCCCAATTACATCATGAAGTAGATCAGGACCAGGTGAGGATCCTGGCCATAGGAACTTCCATTTTCCCTACAGTAGGCCAAGCCAACCATGTAATCCTGCCCCTTGGATGCAGAGGTGGTAGTGGTCCAATGAGTTCACAGACCTATGGGACATGTTCTGGTAGAAGTGAAGGTTTCTTGAGGGTGTGAGAGATAAGACCATGTGACTTCCACCTACACTTTCAAGTCAAGAGGCCAACCTCTTTGGGGTTCAGTAATGTGAGTTCAGATGGCACCACTCAATGGAAAAGGCCATGCCTCCAGTTCCCTGGAGATGCTGTTTCCCAAGACATGGCCCAACCGTGATGGATGAAGGCCCCCTAGGAAGAAGGAAGCCAAAGTGGGGTCTGTGCTCCCTGGAAAGAGACATTCCCAGGAGCCCCTGATTTATTAAGTTAGTGCGCTCCCCCGGCTCTGCAGAGATCCCTAAAGCCCCACACTTAGAAAAAGGTTCTAGCTAGCCAGTGTGAGAGGGAAATTGGGGCTCACTCACTCCTACTTGGGAGAGGTGAAGAGGCAGGTGCAAAAGAAAGAGAAGGGAAGGAAGAGGAAAGGGAAAAAGAGGGAAGGGAAGGCATGGGTGCTGTAAAAGCATGCAGAAGCATCTCTACCCGTAATGTTGGTGATGTGACAGCAACAATGAGTGAGGAGTTCATTGTTGCAGCAACCCAAGTAAATGGGAACCAGTACAAGAAAAACAATATGTGCCTAACACTTTCATTTGATGGGTTCTTTTGCTTTGGGTTCCGGGTTTTTTGCATCTGCTGTTTGCTGGCACCATGCTAAGTCCTGAGCAACATAAATATAAAAACAATTAAAGAAAGTTTTCTGACCTTAAAGAGCTCATTCTAGTGAGTGAAGTGAACACAAATAAAGTTGTTTCATAGCACAGTGGAAATCTGGAGGAGGGAAAGACCAACTCGGGGCCTACATGAAGGCAGATGACCCAACAGAGCTAGAGAGGCAGCTGCCTCACAGGCCAGCACAGAAACTCTCCTCATCCCGCGAGACCCGCCCAGGCCCACAAAGCCTCCCTGATGCTCTCCCCCTCCCCCAGGAGAGCTGATCTACTCCTCTTGCTGTACAAACACCCCGCCTATGAGAGCCTTCCCACGCAGGGCATCGCTCCACACCGCCTCCTGCTGGTGCCCCGCAGACTCCTTGTAGGCAAGGGCAGTGTTTTTTCATGTTCAGCACCTAGAATGTTGTTGTAGAACATTGCATGTCATACTGTGGATTGCTAGTTAGATTGTTTATTGGATGGAAGGAAGGAAGAAAGGAGGGAAGGAGGGAGGGAGAGAGAGAGTGAAAAAGGGAGAAAGGAGGGAAAGAAAAGAGAAAGGAGGAAGAGATCAAATTAATTTCTCAAACTTATGTCCATAACCTTCTGTCATTCTCCTATGTTTGGCCTCCTCCCAGTAATTCTTTCTCAGAGTCTGTCGTTCTTTCTACTTTCTTCTAATTCTGCTGCCTCCCTCCATCCCCTTCTGAGCCCTCCCCTCCCCTGCATCCTCAGCTCCACCTCCTGCCTCTTTCCCACTTCCTGTCTTACCACTGAGGTGCTGCATCCTTTCTCCATCCTTTGCTCCCTAATTTCCCATTACTTTGATGAGGTCAGAGATCTGACATGGATCATGGAAAACAATGAAGTGAGGGAAGGGATGAGCCAAATATAATTTGTTTCAAAGGCAGCCAGTCTTCTTACACCTTAGGTCAATGATGAACAAAAAACTGAACCCAATGCCTCCACACCTTTACCCTCTAAGGCTGGTGGCGTTGGACAGGCCACAGTATCCAAGGTTCATGTGGCCAAACTGTTTTGAGAGTCTCGAGCCCAAAGCAAGAGTCGACAGAGAACCAATGCTGGTAAAGGGCCCACATGGTGACCCCAAAGTGCAGATCCCACAGGACTCACCTATCCCAGCCTCCTCACGTTCTAGCTCAGGAAACTCAGGCACCAGAGTAATTAAGTGACCTACCCCAAGGTCACCCAGCAAGTCACAGCTGAGCAAAACCCAGAACCTGGTCTCCTGACACGTCCAGGGTTTTTCCCACTGTAGCACATTGCCTCTCACTCTGGCAGTACATTTCCTGCATGCCAGGATTGATGCAGCTGACACACGCACACACACGGGGAGTCATTCTTCCTGCCGAGAAAGACATCCAGTTATGGGGAGGAAGGTGACAGCTGTTTAATAGCAGCTCTGTGGGATGGTTCTGGACTTAGAATGTGGAATATTATCTCCTGCTAACGCGTTAGAAGAGACACAGAGAAGCAGAATGTAATTACCCAAATGGCTGTTTTTCCCAGATATCAAAACTTATTCTCCCGCCCTGGTGAATAATGCTGAGGGGTCTTTAACAATTGGTTTATGCCCCATCTGAAAGTTGTCACCACTCCTAATAGCACAGGTTTGCCAATCTGCGGTATCAATTTGAGACTGCCTGGGAGTTCAGCCCGTAGATTCATCAGTTTCCTGAGGGGTCCTGAGAGAGTCTCTCTAGCTAGGAGGATCCAGAGAGACTGTGGCTCAGCTTCTGCCAGCATTGCCTCCGGGAGGGCCTCCCTCAGATATGGCTGTTGTTCACTTCTCTTTGTCTCTCACCAAGCCCCTGGCATTATCTTTGATTCGAGGCCCCAGAGACAGAGGGTGCACAGGGAACATGGATTTAGAGAAAAATTCTATTCTTAGAAGAACTCAGAACAAATGGGCTTCCCAACACCCCTCTTTCAACAAACCTCATGTACAAGCATCTCAACCAGAAAGCACATAAATTAATTCATCCCGTCAACCTAGAAATAACTTCTCCTCCTCTAAATGTCTGTAGACTTATATTTTTACCACCATTACAGGACTGAATGTTTTACCACAATTCCTAGTCATTTGTGCTCCTGTCACATCTGCCCTAAGATTGCTACTCTCTGAGGATGAGTCAATGAGTCCTCTCCGTATTTCCACAGCACCTGACACCTTCCACAGAGGTGCACACAGGATCGATGCCTGATGAAGTAACTGACAAACACATATTTTGTGGCTTTATGAGAAAAGTGTCCACTGTGTACAAGGGTGAGCCTTGTGTAAGAAGCTCTGGGTAGTGTGTGCACTTTGTACTTCCTACTCTGCAGAGACCACTGGCCTACCCTGAGGCTAGGCCCATGATGCGGGAGGACTGACTGCCACAACATACAGGGCTACGTGCAGACTCTGCAGAAGTTCACTGGGAAATAGGCTGTTCTGGCTAAAATGGAGCCTGGGACCCATAAAACTTGCTCATGGCTGTGTGGACTCTGCCCAGTAAGGAGGATCCGTGGACTTTAGAAGGCTGGGGACATCTGAGCTAAGTAGGAATAGTGATTGCTCAGGGTTTGTAAATCTGGACCGGCTTTCAGTCTGTGAATTTACTATCTCAGATATAAGAATGGAGTTGAAAAATGCATGTCTTTTTCCCACACAGTGATTGGGAAGCATTTGGATAAAGTCTGAAAAGACATAGGCACCACCAAACGGCCAAGTTGCATAAATTCTGGCTCAGGTAGAATTGTCTCAGAGGAAGTGAGAAAATGGTGGGACCATGCAGACAATTTTGAGTCTGGAGATGAGTTGGACGGTGTTGACCACCTTCTGGGAGGTGAGCTGGCTGATGCAGCCCACTAATGATATGCTGAATTGAGTCCCTGGAGGTCCAACTAGAGAGTGTATTGATCCCACAGTCACCCTTGGGTGGAACAGCCATAAATTACCAGCCAGCTTTTATTATGTGAGAGACGTTCACATTCTAAGAGTTTGACTTTCTCCATTTTATTATCCTGATGAAATGCCATGACTTGGCCCATCCACAAGAAAGCATCCAGTGGAAAGGGAACAGGATTTCTGGGCTAATTAATGAAGCTCCTCCCTGAGAAGGCCTGGCTGCCAACCTGCCAGGAGCCCTGCTGCGTGGGGAACAATCTGAAAGCTGAGTGGCACAGCTTTAGTGGCGTTGGAAGGGATGAAAGTCTGCAATCGGGGTGCAGAGGGATGTGAGCCAGCCTAACGAATCCCTTCTTCAAGGGCTGGGGAACTGGCTGCAGTACAAAGCATGGCTGGATGACCGGGGAGGACCGCAGACCCAGCGGAGATGTATCTGAGTGCCGCAGTGCGAGTTAAAAGGCTCCTTTTAAATTCTGGTGTGGGTCATCCTTCTCGACAAACCTAGGCTATTCTTAGTTGTTTATCCCTTAATTGAAAAATTCCTATGCTGGGACCATTTGTTTATTAATCCCCCAAACATTTATTAATCATCTACAAATATGCATAGTTGGGAATTGCTGGTGCTCACAGAGCTTGTATGGCAGTGAAGAAAAAGGGTACATGACAAGTTATCCTCATGCAGTGCAGCACCACACGGGGGCGCTGTGGAGGCAGGAGGATGAGCGGGTGATTGCAAAGGCGAGGGGTGGCGTGGGGGCCTGTGCCTGCTCTCGCGGGGACCACACACAATTGACTTCACGGAAACGCAGATGAGAAACTATACCGAACGGTGGGCACCCATGGGCAGGATAAATCCACCTTCGAGTAGAACTGGTGAACAGTCGGCATTCCTGACACTTGAACAAACTTCAGATTGAAACGGCCCTCCGGAGCCCTTGGCAGAGTTCGCTTCAGCCGGACTGCTTCCTGGGGGCCATGTGCGGGGGACTTTGGTTCTCATATGGAGACAAACAAGACTGAGGGCCCTAAACAGAAGCAGGCTGAATCCCTAACATTCTGTGTGAGGCTAAATATTTATCTGAGTAAGGTGTTTTCTCCATCTTTACTCTTCACCTAAAACCAGAACATTTATTAAAAATAATAGCATTTGATCAGTCCTATCAGTCGTCATTCAGAGATTTAAATTTCCAAATAAATCAAATGTCTTGTGAGGACGTCATTGGTTACTTCCCATTACAATGCGTGTCTCAGTACAATCACTGTTTTTCTTGTGCTACATCTGCGGGCTTCCTTGCATAAGCTGTTTATGGCACATATAAAGCCTCAGAGGTACACTGACAAACTCAATATCATATTGATTAATAACTCTGGCTCTGGAGTCTGATGTTCTGGGCTCCAGCCTCCATGCTGCTGTTTACCACAGTGTGAGCTTGATCAGTTCCTCTTAGCCTCAACTAATCCATCTGTAAACTAGTAATAATAATAATAGCGCCTACCTCAGAGCGCTGCTGAGTGAAATAAATAGGATATTGCATGGTCTGTGTTTATCACAGTGATTAGTACATAGGGGGATTTGAAAACTAGTAATTATTACTTTTTAAGGACCTAGAAAAGGACCAAGGCGGTGAGATATTAAATAACTCAGAAATTGAAGGTGTGGTTTCTGAGATACGCTCTTGACCACCTTATGCAAAAAGAGAAATTTCCACTGACCCCTCCAGGAAGACCCTGCTAAGTCAGCTTGCAGATCTGCAAGGCTGATTGCTGACATGAAAGGACATACTGAGTTGGATCCCAAGTGGAGCTTGGCACTTGACATGGGGGACCTTAAATGCTCTAAAGGACAAGGAGGCCAGGGCTTGCCACAGCACCTGTGATCACCTCTAATTAGGAGGACAAATAGGACTTGGATCAAGCCATGGTGTGACCTGAAATAGCAAAGGCATCTGCCATGAAAGTTTGCCAAGACCACTGAGATTTCAGGAATGATAGAACTGGTCTTTCTTGAATCCAGAAGCAGTGTTGTGATATACTTGATGAGAGGAGAGAGAGACCACTTCTCCCTGGAAGAGCCACAGAAGTTTTCAAAGAACAGGACGAACTGGGCCTTGCCAGGGGTGGGACTTGAACAGAGATGTAGAGGGTGATTCGTGTGGGGGACAGTGAGGAAGGTGGTGAGGAGGGATGAGGGCAAAGTGCTAACATCCATGCCATCACCATTACCACTGCTCACCCATACTTAGGCCTGGCCAGGCGCCAAGCCCTGGGCTAAGCACTTTCCATGGGTTATCTCATACTCCTCACCATAAGCCACGTCGTAGCTCATTACCTCAATTTTAGATATAGAGAACCAAAGACACAGAAGCTTTAATTAGAGCTGCTGCTGTGTACAAACAACGGTGAGAGCCACAGCCTGAATCTTTTCATTCAGTTCAATGAGGGCAAAGGCCTGGGGCTTACCTAGGAAACGGTGAGTAGTGTGGGGCAGCTGAAGGTCCAGAGGGTGGGAACTGGGAATTTTGGAGGACAGGTAGACTCAGCACAGTCCAAGGTGGGTCACCAATGGTGGAGATGGCTTCAGGCTCCAAGAGGTTTCAGCTCATACACAGAAACCTGGAAGATTCTTTACCCTCAGCTGAGCTCAGGTCTCTCCTTCTCTGTCCAAGACAGCCTGGAGTAAACAGCACCTACAGCTGCATGGGCGTCCATGCTGTGTGCAGGGCCCACATGGTGGGCTTGGGTTTTTTTGTGTATTTAGATGTCATTTTCAGCATGCTTGGGTGATGTCACCACCCCCAGTGGGTCTGTTCAGTCTCCGGTCCCAAAATCAGACAGGAGATGTGGAACAAGTTTGCAGTTTCTGAAGTATGCTTGTCATACTTCAGCCAGCTCTGAGTAAGCAGCTGCTACTAAGTTTCAGAACGAGAGGCAGCAAAGTGCAGGAAGGTAGAAGAGAATACTCAGGTCCCTCGACTGATACTTCACTGAAAATGTGAGTTGATTTCCTAACATATTTTAACCAGGGAATTTTTTTCCCCAAATCAAATCTGATGTGGAGAAGTAATCGGGCATGGAGGTTCAGTGTGGGGGCAAACCGTCGGACTGCCCGAATTCAAATCCTGAGGTCACCCTCACTAGCCGAGTGATCTCAGGTGAGTTACTTTACCTCTCTGAGCCTCATTTTCCTCATCTGCAGAAAGGCAGTTCATAATACTACCGACTAGTGGGATCTTAAGGAGGTACAGTGAGTTAATACTTGCAAAGCCTCACACAGAACCTGGCACACGTGCTCAGTGAAAGCCGGCTATGATTACTCTGCGGAACAGACTAAAGGAGATGTGCCCAAGCTGCTTCAGGACCGAGGGGTCGGTAGTTCTGTCCCTTCAGCCTCCACCCACACTTCCCATGCAGGCTCTTGTGTACGTCTGGGTGCCCAGGGCAGCAATGAGCTAACAGACGTTTAACAGCTGGCTTTCTGGAGGAGCAGGAGAGAAGCAGCCCTGATTTTAGCATTTGCCAATCTCTGCAGTGTAAAAGCTCCCAATAAGGCCCAACTTTAAGATACTCCCACGAGGTCACTGAACACAGGCTTGGGAGGAGACCTCCCATGCATACATACATTGCATGTATTGCATGCATACACAACTGGCTCTAGCATACCACTGGTCCTGGGACTTTGAGAAGGTTCCTATTGTGGGCCCCAGAGAATCTTGGAGGGCCCTCCCAGCTCGGGCTTTGTATATCCTGCTCAGGGTAACCCAGACTTTAGAATTAAGCAACCCCGACACTGGGCAAACAAAGGAATGTGCAGAGTATAGAGTAAAGAGAGCAGAGTCTGGAGAGTTCAGGGTCTTGATTTTATGCCTAATCCAAAAGGCAATGTGTCTGACAGTTCAGTGACTCTTAATTAGATGAGACTGAATCAGCAGAACTGCTTCCTGTAGCTAAAAGGCTTTCCCTTCAAGTGCCTCCATTCAATTACCGCTAGGGCCCATTGGGCAGCAAGCCTTAGCTGAGAGATGGGAATGTGGTGCAGGCGCAGGCATTGCACAGACCTCCAAGGACGATGGTGTATGTTGTGGGAAGCCGGGCAGAGTACAGGCCAAAATGGGCTGAGAGTCTTGGACCAACAAACTCAGGAGTTACCCTGTTATAAGGTGACCCCAAAACCAGAGAGATCACATAGAAAGGCACTGGATTGGGAATACAGGAGCATGGGTTTCACGCTGAGAGGTGTTGTAGGGCTTTGTTTTTCCTTCTGAAATATGTGAGCAAGAATGCCTGCCGTGCTTTCTCCACAGGATTACTGTAGGATAAAGTGAAATTATATCTGTGAGAGCTCTATACAGATGGACAAGATGAAGCCCTACTCATCTGAGAACTAGCAAAACACTCAGTGGTTGGCCAAAGGCTTCTGAAACTAGTCAGCTGCTAGGTCAGTTATCAGAGACCTGCTCAAGTCACCACCAAGAAAATTGGAAACATTGTAAGCATATTCACAGCCTGGGACTGGAACCAGAAAGCTATAAGCACCAAGAAAGTGACTCTTCATCTTACTCCTCAAGGGAGAGGTGACAGCATCTCTCCTCTTCTCCTATGTTAGGGGTCAGGAAAGCCTCTGAGTTTTGGCTTTTCTATGTGTAAAAGTGGGATAATGAAGAGAAAAGACAAAGACTTAACATAGCGTCCTGTGCACAGTGTTTCTGCTCCTGTTCTGCTCTCCTTGCTCTGCCAAGAGCTTCTTCCTAACCTCAGCTAGAGCAGGGCCCAGAAGGGTTGCCCCAGATCTACCCCAGGACCTTTCAGCTGAGCCCTCCAGACAGCCATCATTGCCTTAGTTTCCAATTCTGAAGAAAGGCACGCGGCACTGATCCAGATCAGCCTTTCAAGCAAGGCCACATGAATCTTTAGGTGGTTGGCCAGCCTGAGGAAGGACTCCAGCCAAAGCCAGGAAGGGATCACACAGTGCAGAGAGAGCCCAGCTGCTTAAGACAGGGCAGACTCCTTCAGGAGCCAGTGTAGGCAGAGGCCATGGCTGGCTTCTCTGGAACCTCCTGCCTTCCTTGGATATGTTTCCAGACTTCTCATGGCCCCTTACACACTCGGAAATAAAATTCTGAAAGACCTTGTGACTGGCACATGAGACCCTCCTGAAAGTCATATAAAAGGTGTATGTGTTGGGAGGATGGCTTGGGACATTCTAGCTGGGGGTAAAAGGAATGTTCCATCTCAGAGGTAAGACTGTCCTGTAAGCGAGGGAGCAAAATGGCTGTCCTTTGTTGAAAGTTTTAGCATTTGTCCATTTCTCTTCCTGTCTTTGAGTCTCATTATCCTAATCAGGCAAAAAGAAGGGAAGATGTTTTCCTTGAGCAATATTTATGAAGAATCCAGCAGTGTCTGTGAATATTAGGTTGAATCATGTAATTTGCCAAAGTTCATGAGTCCAAAATGGTTCAGTGTCAGCAATTTCAACCTAATTGAAGCTTTCAATAGATACTTTTCCTTCAGCCCCTCACTCCTCCATGACCTCCTCCACCAGAAAATATTGAAACCTTGACACACTGCCTTCAGGTCATTTACAGCTCAACACAAGTGTGTAATGGATAAAACACCTCTCCCTGGTATACAGGCTTCAGCTCCGATGGCACCTTGTAAACCCCTTGCCCTCTGTCCTCTAGAGATGGAGGCTTGCTGCACATGGTACCAGACCCAGACTTGGCAACACAACAAAAACTCTGTGTTTTCACACTGGAAAATTCCAGAGATGAGTCTTGTGTTCAATTATGTTGGGGTTTTTTTTCTCCCTTCCCTGGAAATTGAAATGATTGCAAATGTAAATATACACAAAATGTTAAAAATTGATGGTTGGTTGATAAGAATAAACAATGCACCCAGCTCATTATCTTCCTTTGGAGCACCACATGGCCAGCCCTGCAGCTCTTCTCAGCCACAGTTTTCCTGTAGCTCTTGCACAACTAGAGTCTGGTGGAGAGGTAGGGCACCAAGGAGTAGGAGGTGACTGAGGCAAAGCCCCTGGAAGATGCCAGCCTGGGCACCAAGTCAGCCATTTGTAGCAGGGGACTCAGGACTGGCCCCTTTCCCTCCTGGGGCTCAGATTCCTCATCTGCAAAATGAGCTATCAGTTAGGTATATTCTCACTTTGTTCAACACCACTGATCTCTGAGACAGGGATGCACACAGTCAGATAGCTGGGAATGTGAGGGAACAGACACGGTGAGCCCTGTACCTACTGTGATGATGAATGAGTTGTCCCTGCCCATTCTTCCACACCCTTGAGCCCTTCCCACTCTGCACCCTTCCAGACACCCCTGTTTCCAGGCACTACTGGACCCTGCCCCTTCCCACACCCCTTCCCATTCATCACTACCTCAAGCCACCAACCGCTGGCCTCTCCTCTCTTTCCTCTAAAGAGCCCATCCCAGAGGTCCCTTGAGGTCACTTCTCTATAAATGGATCTGGAGGGGCAGACTTGTGAAAATTGCTGATTAATTCATCAACATCACAGTGTCACATAACCCCTCCAGGCCTCAGCTTTCCCATCTGACGTTCTGTCTTCACACTTTCACTTTAGTGGATTTAGTGCTGCCACTGGGCAGGCAAGTGACATTTTGGGGAAGAGGTGGGAGAGTGAGGCTTGGGTAAGCCTCCAGCAGTGGCCTGCCTTTGGAACCACATGGTCCGACTCAGCTGGAGATGAGCTCACGTGGCTCCCCCGAGCATCACCAGCCCCCACGTGGCTTTTGAAAGCATCTCCACCTCTCCTCCTTACCGACTTTTCCACAACTCATACCAGTACTAAGGCTATGCACTCCTGACAGTTTGCCAAGGGTTTTCACCCAGGTACCTCCTTTGCTCTTCTCCACAGCCTTTATGGCCTCCAGGTTAGCAGTGGGGAGGTAAGAGCACAGCGTAGGCATGACGTGCATGGCTAATGGCTTCCACCACCAGAACCAGCTCCCAGATCGCTGACTTCTCACCCAGCGCCCTCCCCACACTACTGCGCCACCTTCCTCTGAGATGGTCATCATTTCCAACTCCAGCTGAGGGAAGCGGGGAGAGGAGATGGTGACTGCCCAGGTTAGGAGTGATGATAGAGTTGTTGGCTTTGCTGTGGCCAGAGCTAAGGAGGTTCTGAATACCCGGGGCTGCAGGGACCCCAGCAGGAGGGTCTTGGCTGCTCTTCATGTGAATCAGCCCCAGTTGAATGTCAGTCTTTGGCTCTTCTGACTAAGTCTGCACTTAAAGCCTAAGTGTCTGCCTCCTGCACCCCACCTCTCCTCCCCCTGAGGGACCTGAATTGCACCTGGCTCACCTTGGCCTCTCCAGCCTGACTCCACTTCCCAACTTCTCAGCTGCAGTTGTCACCATGAACCATCAAATCTTCCCATGTGTTTAGTCAGATTTCGCAAGTTGTGTATCTTTTCTAGTTTCTTTCTTTGAGCTGGACCATTTAAGTCATAAGTTATGGCCAGCCTAGGAATTAGTTGTCCCTGGCTCAATCAGACGTGGCTCTGGAGTTGAGGTGTGGTGGTGGCCTTCCAGGGCACAGAGACATGGGCAGTGAGGGCGGCAGGAGTGACTGCTCTCGGGCAGGCGTGTTATCGCATACTGACCTTTGCCCGGGACACCCTCCCCTACGTCACTCTCACGGGGCCCTGTGGACTTGTCATGGCCCAGCCCAAGCATGACCTCCTTTGTGAAGCCTTCAGTGAGACTGAGTCAGTCCTCCTTCTAAACTGCCATACATCTCTTCTCAGTTTTCACATAGGTCTTAACTCCCACAGCAGTGTAAGATACCAAAAGAATGGAAGTCTTTTTCATCCATCTTTAATAATTCTATATATTAATTCCAAAAAAGCCATGATGTAGCTCAGTATTTCTCAACACTGTTGGAGTGAAAAAGCACCCCTTGCTCAGTATGTGTGATCAATGTTGAGCTGTAAAATGCTACCCAAACTTTCCTCATGCAGGACTTCTCAGAGCCCTTAATTTGCTAATGTGCAATGTAAATCTCCAAGAGGAAAACAGAATATGTGACCTTCCTGTACTTGTTGCCACAAAATTATCTTTTCATGAAGCACCAAAACCAACTCTCAGAACCAGTGTTTTCTGCAGAAAACAGTTTAGGAGAAATCAGTGTAGCAGAAGTTGGTTAGACTTCTAACCAAGTGTAGACAGCATAGTTCAAATTAGGCTCTATAACCTTGGACAAGTCACTGAAGCTCTCTCGGCCTGGGTTTCTTCATCTGTTCAACAAACATAATACCTACTCATAGGGTTGCTGGAAAGAAGTGACATAGAGTTTTGCAAAGGCACTGCCACTGAGCAGGTGCTTAATGGTCACTGCTGATTTCTTAGTACTCCTCCACTGCTGAGTTTACTCTAAAGCAGATACTCAGGAGGAGCCCATTCAGAAGCATAGCACCCTAGAATAGTCTGGAAAGCTCCTGATAGTCAAAAAACCCAGCAAGGTCAGAGCCAGCTTTAGCCACTCAGCCACTTGTCTGGGACAAGCTCAGACCCTCAGCTCAGTGCAAGGGTCTTCCCAGGACCTCTGCCTCTGCCTGTCCCCTTACCAGCACCAGAGATCACTGATGGACCACTAACTTCTTTCTGGCCACAAATGCCACTGTCCCTAGGTCATTTCCATCCAGCACACTGAATAAAAATCGCTTATATAGGCATGGTTCCTTCAACTTCACAAAGAGCTTACCTTATGGCTTTTGCCTCATCACCTCAACCAAATCTGATAGACCTCACATAGAATGCCCTGGAATTGTGCAACAGGAGAGTTCTTATCCCAGTGACCCTGTGCTATAGTCAGGACAGGAAGTATTTATGCCCAGCTTACAGATACAAAAAAGCAAGACTTGGAACGAGTAAGCCAGTTGCCCAAGACTCTGCTCTAATATCAACAGTTTATCAGCTTTGCCTACTGGGCATGCTCTTATTAAGGCTCTGTCACCCTCCAGGGCTCTGGGGCCTGCCTATCTCCACCTTGAATGTGTAATGTTCCTGCCTCAGTGGTTCCTGCCTTGCCTGGGCCAAACTGCCTAGCCAGGTCCCTCTTGACCAGCCCTCTCAAGTAACCATGGTGACACTGCAGGCATTGGTCGTATCTGCAGGTGTTGAATATGTAATCATGTCTCCATCCCTCTCCCTGCCCTCATGGTTCCTCTCCATGGGCTGTCACCTAGCCAACCTCTACACATCCTTCATGCCACCTGCAAGGTGTTCCTCAAGAGCTGTAAATAATGAAAGGGGAAGCCACCAGCCAGGGCACAGACCGCCACCAATTTCCTTATTGGAAGGTTGAGAACAGACCCAGCATGGAGAAACCCTGCTTCTTGGATGTGGAGTTGTTTTGTGTCTAAATGAACCTCTCTCTTCAGCCATTGCCCCCTACCCTGGTAGATGCCATGCCAATTGCCTCCTTCTAATGTACTCTCATCTCCCCACTGTGATTCTTAATGAACTATTAGGCCAGTGTTGCCCCATGAATCTCAGCCTACAAGGCAACAATCACAAGCAAGCAGTTGGAAATGGCTTTCCCTGGATGAGGCCACAAACAGACAGCAGCCAACCCAAGCTGAAGCCTACTGTGAAGACGCCAATCAGAGAGAGGTCAAGAACCAAGGGGACGGCTGTGCTGCAGGCCAGGGAAACCAGTGCTCACCAGGAGTTAGGGCTCAGCAAGCCTCGTAGAAGAAGGCCGATTCCACAGTCTTCTCCAAGGTGATGGAGATGGTGGTTCTAGAACCCCTTTCATCAGGGGAGTAACAGTAATGCAGCCAACACTCATCATGCTTTATTTGAAGTCAGGCACCACTGAGAGCTTTATGGACACTGACTCATTTATCTTCACAAAGACCCAGAGGGACCACTCTTATTATCCAACATTATACACATGAGAAACTGAGTCTTAGCAAGTGTAAGCCACCTGCCCAAGCTTACAGATCATGTATGTGATGGAGCCAAGAGTCAAATTTAGGCAGCCTATTTTCAGCACCCAGCTCAGGACCCACTGAGGGGTCCTGATTGAATTTGGGATCCTCTTATGGAGCATCTCAATGAACACTCACCATGAATCAAGAGTCTGTCTGACAGGGGGAGCTATACATAGTAGAAAGTGTGCTTCATTCAGCTCTGCTTCATTCCGTCTACATGATCTAGACAAGAACCAAACTTCTTGTGGCTTTCTAACAACCTCACAGAATTATTACAAAGATTAAATCTCATAATATGTGTCCAAGTATTTCAGAAACCATGGTGCTGTCCATGTGAGCCATTAGTGTTTGCTGTGATATGAAGAACCAGTGTAGGAAGAACTCTGGTCCTGCTACTAACTAGCTAACCAACGTGTCCCCGCTGGCTTTGTGAACTGGTACCTGTGAGCTTCCGCTTTTCCAGCAGAGAATGACTCTGCTGATACTTGGCTGCTTTCTCACTCTGCTTCCTACCGACCTGACCGTTCAAGTTGTAAAGGCCCAGTGAGCTGTGGCCATGTGTGCCCTGAACCTGCACAGCACACCATATGAAAGGAAAGCATTTATTACGGTGGTGATTGTGCTAGGATGTCCTCTCTGGAGAGCTGCCAGCACTTTACAGACACAGTTCATTCAGTCTCATAAGCAGACCCAGATGGACCACCCTGGGGGACCATCTGGCCGGAAAGATGTGCCAAGTCAGCCTCAAAGAGATGGGGAAATTCTACCTCCCTGGGCCAGGGGTGGAATCCCATTACTCATACTTTCAGGCCCTACCCAACCTGGACAGACTGTGTTGCCTCTGAGAGAAAGGAGTCGACTCCCAAACTCCCCGTTGTCCTTAGGCACCACTTCACCAGCCCACACCAAGTTAATGGGAAAGTCCTCAAGGTGACATGACAGACTCCTACAGTCATCCTTATAGCCAAGCCCTCACAGCAGAGGTTCTCAAGGAGCATCCCAGGACCAGCAACATCAGAATTTCCAAAATCAGAAATGCAAGGTATCGGGCTTTACCCAGAATGAGAAATTCAGGGGGTTTCAGAAGCATGGTTTTGGTGCATGCAAAGTTTGAGAACCACTTTCTAGGAGTAAATCCCAATTCCAGGTGCAAAGATCATCTGTGGCTCATGCAAGGCACTCTCTGCAGATACAGAGGGTTAGCTTCATGGCAGCTCAGTTCCTGAGTATTCATTATTCCCAGAGCTGCAGCCTGAAAGGCAATGGAGGTTGAAGTCCTCCCCTACCTCGCACCATTACTACCCTTTCCTTCTCCTCTTGCTACCCATGTAGCCCCTGCATCTCAGGAGTGGATGGGACCATGGTCCAGACTTTTTTTATAGGTGATAAGATGTATTAGGAGATAGGCTTCCCAGATTCTTTTGCTTGGGGACCCAGAATTTGGACCTAAATCTCCTTTCTGCCCTCTAAGAATGGTACCAAAGTCTCAGCTGCAGACAGACTGTAGTTCAGAGCATCAGCCTCATCACTCCCACCCAAGACAAATCAAATGATTATCTTTAGTGGTCCTGTTTGGTATTTCTCCCAAGTGCTGATGGAACTGCTCCCACCTCTCACTGCTAAGCAGAGAAATCTGCTCTGACAGGTAGCTGCAGGTTAGCTAATAACCAGGATGTGATCAGAAGCAAGCAGACGTACTTGCTGAGTCTGGCATGCCCTGGCATATTGGCATATCTGACCTGGGAATCTCAGAGGCAAAAACCATGCAGGGCCTTATTTATCTCTGCAGTCCCATATGGTGGGGGGTGAAGTGCCTCATAGGTGTTTGATTGGAGGGAATCTTCCCTGGGTTCACCAGAGTGTTATCAGCAGAGCCTGGGTTGGAGGAACACAGAGTCCAGTGCCTGTGGCTGGCAGGCAGCGACTCTGGGAGGGCTGGAGATTGCTGAGGTCAGTGCCTGCAAAGATGTGCATCTGACTTATGGTGCAGGTCAGGGGGAACTTGAGTCTGGCCTGGGCTAAGCAGGAATCACTACCAAGGCAATGTTGGCAATGGCTCTGGTGGAGAACCCATTGCCACCCCATGTCTTCATCATCAAGGGCTCTTCTGCCCATCAGGAAGCAGGGGAGAGGCAAGGAGCCCAAGCACAGCAGCCTGAGGAACAACTCTAGAACTAAACAATGAGTGGTCTCAGCAAGTTGTTAGACCCGTGAAAATTCTTTCTCATCTGGAATATGGAGAGAGCAAAACCTTCATTCCAGGAATCCTCTTAGGATTCCTACTTTGAGGTGAGGATAGTGATCCTGCAGTCCTAAAATCTGAGGAAAATAGGTCCCAAATTAGTTGCATACGGGTTTGCAGAGTGAATAAAAAAATGGAATGGTCTGGCCACACCAGTCTGCAGTTAGGCTGTGTCCAGAAGCTGGTGGTGGCCACTGGCTAATTGGGATGGCTTCTCAGAAGTTTATCATGAGTCCCTTCATATGTAGACACTAACCCCAAACAGATGCCTCCCTACTGCTGTTCCCATCCACCCTCCAGGTCTGGGCTCCGAGCTCAGTAGAAAACACAGAAGAGCCCTAACCATATGGTTCCATTTACTTAAAATGCAAGCTAAGTTACAGTGACAAAATGCAGACCAGGAGCTGTCTGGGCCCAGGAATAAAGGGAAGGAATGGACTGCAGAGGGGCATGTGGAATTTCTTGGCAGTGATGGAGATGTTCTGTATTTTCATTGTGGTGATGGTTTCACAGATGTTTATCACTGTCATGCTTATCAATTTGTACACTTTAAATGCATATGGATTTTTATACATCAAGTATTCCTAATAAAGTTGATAAAAATGAAAAGAGAAGAGGCTTTAGGCCCCCACATCATCATGAGGCTGGTTCAGCAAATGTATACTAAAAGCTTACTCTGCCATCTTTAAAAAGAACAGCCAGAACTCAAACCGATATTTGTACACTAATGTTCGTAGCAGCATTATTCACAATAACCAGAAGGAAGCAACCCGAGTGCCTCTCAGTGGTTAAACAAAACGGGGTATGGCATACAATGGACTATTTGAGCAAGGAGGATGAATGCTTTAAGAAGGAAGGAAATTCTGCATTATGGCACAGCATGGATGAACCCTGAGGACGTTAGACTGAGTGAATACAAGCCAATCACAAAAGGGCAAACTTCGTGGTTCCACTTATATGAGTGCTCGAGTAGTCAGAGTCATAGATGCAGTAGTCAAATTCAGAGAGACCGAAAGTAGAAAGGTAGTTTCCCGAGGCTTCAGGAAGCAAGGAATAGGAAGTTAGTGTTTAATGGATACAGTTTTCAGTTTTACAAGATGACAAGAGGTTTGCGGATCAATGGTAGTGATGGTAAGAGAACAATGTGAAGTTAATGACACCGAACTGGGTGCTTTAAAAATGGTTATGTTGGTGAAATATTTTTATGTGTATTCTACTACAATTTTTTTTTTAATTTTTTAAATTAGAAAGGGAGAGTCCACCTGCTGGCTGACTAGGAATCACACTGCTGGTCAGTGTGCCCTCCACCAGCACAGAAGTCTGTGCAAAACAACAGATTCTAGCAAAAGGAGGGTACCAGGGCTTAGAGGAGTGCTCAGGGATCTTCCTCATAGCAGGGTCAGAGATCCCAACCTTAGAATGTTCTAGGAGGCATATTGGATCAGCAACAAGGAGAACACAATTCTAATCCCTCTCTACCCTTACCACCTATCTAACCTTGAACCAAGGTCCTCATCTGTACAATAGTGGTAATAGTAAAACATGTCATAGGGTTGTTGTCAGGACCAAATGAAATCATCACATTGTTGAACTTCAAAAAATGGAGAGTGCTATGCATATGAAGGTCTTTATTATCCTGAGTTACTCATCTTCAAAGGAGGCAAGGGAGGTCAGGGGAGCAGGTGTAGACCAAGTCTGATCATCAGGGCAGTGAAAGTTTCCCACTGATTGTACCGCAGACCCAGGAAGCATGTGCAGAGTGAACGACCACCTCTTGGGGCTGCCCACCAATGTCAGCTGCCTCTGATTCATTCATCTTCTCCCAGTACAGAGATTCTGACAGATGGACACAGGAATTGCTTCCTAGTTCAGTGAATGACATGGACGCAGTGAATACTTTACAGTTTACCCCTCAGCCAGTAAATCCAAACTCTTCTGCACTGTGTTGTGCCTGGAACACATTAAATCTGGCATGAGATGAGACATAAAATATAACAGAGTTTAGCTGATGTGTTAATTTAGCTGTCAATGGAAATCAGATGACAAGATTCACCACAGCTCAAAGTAGCAATTTGTGCCTCTGTCAGAGGTATGAGTCTAAACTGTGATTTAGAAGCCTTACCAGAGCACTGTGGGCATCTCAGGGATGTTGTAGCCCTGAGAAGTGTCAATGGTTTGACGGTCCAGTCGTGGGTAGGGGCATCTCTCCATACGGCTGTCCTCACTGTACCAGGAGAAGGTTCTCTTGGGGTGGGAGGGGCGTTGGTAGGAATGAGGTATCCATTTCTAAATATAAAGTGGAGACGCCATTCAAATGGTACCTCCCTATGCATCTTTTTGTCCCCTCTAAAAGTGAATGGAATCCCTGCCCTGCCTCCCTCCGGGAGTGATTGAAAAAAAACTAATGAGATAATGGATGTAAAAGTGCTTTGAAGAGTTTCATGAATAGAAACGTTGGGCAAATTGGTACCCTTAGAATGCAAGCATCGGTCTAGGAAGAGAGAGAGAGTTGACAAGCTCATGCTTCTTTTAGAGTTACTTTCTTTATTCTAATTATAAGAGTTGTATATGCCCATTATAGATCACATAAATTCAGAAAGGTACGAGAAAGAAAACTCGGCACATTCATAATTCTCCAGCTCAGAGGTAACTTTGGTTAGCAATTTGACATATTCCTTCTAGTTTTTCTTTCTGTGTGTACCAATGGCTTTTGCCATGCTGTTCCAAAGTCTTAGATACAGGTGGGTTTTGTTTTGTTTTTATTTAATTTATCATGAAAATTTTCTCATTAGTATAAGTTCTTCCAAAACATCTGTGTGATACAGGTGCACCAGCTTGTATTGCCATTCCCCTGTTTCTACTTGTCTCTGTTTTACTTTTGTGGTATTGTGATCTGCTATGAATACCCCTGGGTCTGAGTATCTGTATGCCTCTCTATTTCCTCAAGGATGTTTCCTAGAAGTGGAACTTTGGGGTCTAAGAGTCTAAGCAAAATTTTTAAGGTTCTTGAAACATATTGGATTGCCAAACATTCCTAGAAAGGTTCTATCAGTTCACATTCTTACCAGCAATATGTAAAAGCCCCTCACTCCATACATCCTTGCTAGTACTGAGTATTATTTTAAAATCTTTGGTAATTTGATGCAGCCCCAAGTTTTAAAAATCTGACCTACAGTTGACTTATATGCTTCAGAGATAACCCTATAAAAATATGGAAAATGAACATACCATGGTATTGGCTACGCACGTGCAAGTGAAAATGTTGTCAACTGTAACACAAGGATGCACAAAACAATTTCTCTTGGATCCCAGTGTCAGGAAGAGCATTCATTTTCCTGTGAACACTTTGAATCTTATAAATAATCCTGTTTCCTTTCCTTTTGGCTTTGGCTGCTAGGAAGCACAGAAATGCACGTTAGCTAAATTTTAGTTATCATATAGAAATCTTTTGGCAAATTTGTATTATCTTTAATATTACCCTTAAATCAGCCTGATTTATTTATTCATATGCTTTTATTATATGTAATTGCATGTCACCTCACATCCTTTTTAGAACAACACAGAAATAGTTAAGTTTTTCACCTATCTTCAAAGACTTGAGCTTATTTATTCTCATTGAAGAAAGTCACGTTGCCATCAGTAAAATGGACTTTGTAAGATGTTCTCCATTTCCTTTCTGAAACTTAAACTCAGAATGATGCACACAGAAGTCTCCACACCAGTCTTGGTAAAATTCAAACATGCTGAACTAGTTCATCACCCCACCACGCCTACCCCTTCCCACCCCCACCCCCTCCATTGGCTGGAAGCCTCAGAGGTTGGGCATGACCATGGCAGGCCGTATGCGTTGTATCCCACAGACGTTCGGTGCCTGAGCATCTTCCCAGGGGGTCTTTTTTGTTGAGCCTATTTTTGACATGAGACCCGCCAGGCCAGCAGATCTGGCCCTGCCACTGGCTTGGATGAGTTCCAGTCATCAGCATCGGTGGTGCTGGTCCTTGGCCTGGAGTCTGCAATGGGCAAGGAGGCTGCTCTACCAGGACACGGGTCATGTGCCAAGGAGGTCCAGAAATGTCTCTGCTGCTTCTTCACGGTCCAGGATCAGACTGCAGAGCTGCCCTATCCCCTGCATGCTGAGCCAGTATCCTCCCTCGCCCCCGACCCCTGCCTTCTACCCTTGCTATGCCAAGCACTTCAGCACAGACCCACAGGGGAAGCCCACACACAGCAGCCCCCTCCAGAGCTGTGCTGCAATCATCCACCAAGAGGCAGGTGTGTGCCAAGCACAGGAGGCCAGTTTTTGTCTGCCTAGAGAGCTCAGCTGCCAGGGCAGGCTAGCGACTGAGCTCAGATCCAGGCTGCCTGCCCATTCCTCTCCATGATATATAAATAAGATGAAATCCCAGGTAGGAGGACTGGAGAGGGAAATGCTGTGGACCAGCCTCTCTCTGCCTGATTTCCTGAACTCTGCTTAATCCTTACAATTACCTTGCAAAGGAAAAAGACATTGTCCCCATTGGACAGAAGAGGAAACTGAGGCTCAGAGAGGTCTGACACATCCAAGGTCACACAACTAGTAAGTGGCCAAGCTGGGCTTGACCTTGGTCTGCTGACCCCAGGGCCTTTGCTCCCTCCACTCACTGTGCTCTGAGGGGAGGCAGGCGGGTGGCTGCAGCGGGGAAGGCTGTGACCCACAGGGAGGTTGTCCCTGTGAGTTGTCCTCACCATGTGACTTACCACAGGGGGAGCAGGGCCAAAGCAGTGAAGCGGCTGCCTGTCCCTCCCTGGACAGCACAGCACAGCCGCCCCAGGGATGGCTGGCTCTACACACTGTCAGCCTGCAGAGCGGGTGGTGTGGAGGAGGGGACGGACCCTGGGAGCGGGATAGAGGAGGGGAAGGCCTGCCTGCATGTTCAAGCCAGTCTTGGCTTCACTACGAAACCACAACACGCAGACCTTTGCAGGGCCTGCAGGGTAGGCAGAGCCTCCGGAACCACCCACTCTAAGTGCCTCAGGACCAGCCCTTGTGACAGGGAACTGGCAGAGGGCATTGGGGAGCAGCTCGTGGCAGGGAAGCTGAGTTCACGGGGACCAGAGCCAGCTGGGTCACCAAAGCTTTCCCTCCATACCTCACCCTTCTACAGCCAGTGCGTTGGCTGCTCCCAGAGCTCTGCCTTCCCAGAATGCCCCCTCACCCCAGGATGACCCTGGACATGCTGCACAAGTCACAGTTGGAGGCCTCCTGACCCTCCCCAAGCTCCCCAGTGTAGCCCTGCCTCGTGGGCCTCCCTAACACCACAGCAGGGGCTCTGTGAGTCCCTGGGGGCCCCGTGAGAGAAAGGAGTATGGGTGGTCCAAGTTACTGCCCCTTAGAGGTAAGTCCCAGCCTGCTTTACTCATCTGCCTGTGCAGGAAAGGCCCCCTATTGCCCAGATACTTAACCTCAGTGCATCCCATCTTGTATTTCTTCCTTCATCATCCCATAGTCCTATCATGATGTTTCTGCCTTTGAAATAGCTCTTGCCAGCCCCCTCCTCTCCACCCCACTGCCCTGTCCTGACCCAAGCCTCCCTGGACTCCTGATGGCCATCTGGTCAACAGCATCTCCACCCACCTCCTCACCCCATGTCTTCACTCCCCTCTAGGTCATGGTCCTAGTCCTGTGTCTGGCTCTGTTTCTGTTCCTGTTTCTCTGAAAAGTATTTAGATATTCTTTGTTATCTAAGGGCTTGCAGTCCACAGTCCTCCCTCTCGTTTATTCCTGAGGCTTCTAAAATGGCCTGTTCTACACTCATGGGTCTAGCATATTGACAAACAGCATAGGCTTCTGAGTCAGGGGGACCTGTTGAAATCCTGGCTCTGCCAATACTCCATGACTTCAGGAATAACTTTACAAATCTTCAGAATCCAGTTTCCTCTAAGTAAAACGAAGACAACAACAGTGACTGCATATAGTTGCTATATGGTCTGAATAGGGTGATGCATATAAAGCCTCCAGTCTGAACTCCTTGGAACGTCATTCAAGGTTTGCACAAACTGCCTCCTTGTTTTCTAGCTCGTCCTCTCCAGTTCACACTAATGGTCTCCCAGACACCCTGCTATTCCCTGAACATGCCGTCTTCTTATGGCTTCCTTGTCCTTTTCTCATTTGATGAACTCCTGTCCATTCTTTGAGCACAACTCAAGTGTCACCTCTTTTCTAGAACTTTTCCTTTCCCCAAAGTTAGGCACCCCTCCTGTGTGTGCCTATCATTCATACATTTCAGCCACCTATTTCTGAATAACAAATACTCTAGAGTATAGCTGCTTAAAATAATGATTATATTTTGTGGGACAAGAATTTGGGCAGGGCTCCAGCTAGGTCATTTGTGTTCTATGTGGCACTGATGGAGGTCATGCAGTGGTATTCAGCCGGCAGATCAGCTGACGTGCAGGATCCAGGATGGCTGCATTGACAGACAGTAAGGAAGAGAGGCTCAGCTGGGACTGCCCCCGAGAGCCTACCCTTGACCTCTCCAGCATGGCAGCCTTGAGGTCGCCAGACTTCTTGCATGGAAGCTCTGGGCTGCAAGGCCAAACGTATCCATGAATGAGCAAGGTGGGGGGCTGCATAGCTTGGTACGGTCTTGCCTCAAAAACCACGTGGTAGCTTCTACCAAATGCTCTTAGTCCAAGCAATCAGAGCCTGCCTAGTTTTGAGAGGAGGAGACAGAGATTCCTACCCCTCAATAATCCTCCCAAGAGGCTTATTAAGGAATTTGCAGATAACTTTTAAAACTGTCACAATACACACCTACTTTAGCACATTAGTAGTAGTAGTCCACATATCTGCCCCAACATACAGGATGGACTCAAGAGTGTAGACTGTGTTTTCTTTATCAGCTATTATTTATGGAGTACCTGCTGTGTCCTGCACACTGCGGCTTACCTGTAGTTTTTCTAAACCTTGAAACCACCTGGATAGATGGACGCTGATGCCCAAGACAATCAAGTACTTTGTACAAGACCAAGTGGCAGAATCAGAGTTCAGTGTTGGCCCATCTGTCTCCAAAACCAGTCCTCATTCCTTAGCCTCTGCACATGCTCAGCACATTACAGAGACCCCTGGAGGTTCAGGACAGCCACACAATTAAAAAGCTAAAAACTTCCCATCGATTCCATTTAAAACAGGTGGTCCTCGTACTCCCAGGAGTCCCATGGAAGAACCACTTTCCTCTCTGGTCCTGCCTGAACTGAGAGGTTGTGTGTGTGTGTGCCCCTTCAACTTGGCGGGTCTGCCCAAGACCTGTGGAGATGAGCAGTGCTGTGGGTGTCCTCACAGACTTGTCTCTTCAAGTCTTATCTGTTTTCTCACCTGTTTTCTCTACCTGAAATTGTAAACTGTTCGGCAGCACTTCATTCTCAAACATTTCTACCTGGCAGAACCCCCTTCCCCTCAGGTGCTCAGGAAATACTCATAAAAGTGGAAATGGAGTCCTGGGTGCCTGGAGACCTGCTGGGCCTGGAGCAGCGCTCTGTGTGATGTGCTCCATATTTAGTAGCAAGAGCAAGGGCTGAAAGCATTCTAGCTGAGCTGGGAGTCTCCCTGCAGGCTTTTTTCCAAATTGCTATCCACATTTATAACTATTACCAGACCCCCTCCTATCACCCCGGCACCTTCCTCCCACAGAAAGAACTCTTCTCCACTGTTCCCTGTTGCTGACTGAGACCTTGACCCACCAGGGAGGGGTAACAAAGGCCCCTTAGAGCCCACCTGATGCAGCCTCATTCATTTCACAGATAGGCAGACTGAGGCTGAGGGAGGGCACAAGTCAGTGCACCCCAGAGAGGTCCGGGTCCCTAGACTAGCACATGGCAGTGTCAAGGCAGATCTGAGGCCTCTTCTTCTCCAGGCAAGTGCATTCTGGCTGCGTCCACTGCCTCACACACCAGGATCTTCCACTGGAAGCCAAACAGGAGGGGGGTTTTAAAGAATAAGAAAGAGAAAATGAACCTGAACTCCTTGCAGGGCCACAGTAATAGGCTTTTATCATTAGGTCATGTTGATGCCATCTTACTTAGGGCTTATTTTCAAGGCCGGCATCTCAGTCATCTTCTTTATTCTTAGTGTGGTAAAGCACATATAACATATAACATAAAATTCACCATCTTAACCATTTATAAGTGTATGGTTCAGTAGTGTTAAAAAGACAGTGTACACTGTCTCTATAAATTTGACCATTGTAGGTACTTCATGTAAATGAAATCATACAGCATTTGTCCTTTTGTGACTGGCTTATTTCATTTAGCCTAACGTCCTCAAGGTTCATCCATGTTGTAGCATGTGTCAGAATGTCCATCCTTTTTAAGGTTTAATAATATTGTATTGTGTGTATATATCACATTTTGTTTCTCCATCCACCTGTTGATTGACATTTGCATTGCTTCCACCTTCTGACTATTATGAATAAAGCTGCTATGAACATGGGTCAACAAATAACTATTCAAAGCCCTGCTTTCAAAATTTTTGATATATATACCCAGAAGTGAATTGCTGGATCATATAGTAATTCTAATTTTAATTTTTTGAGGAACCACCATACTGTTTTTTTTTTGTTTTTTTTTTTAATAATTATTTTTTTATTGAAGGGTAGTTGACGCACAGTATTACATTACATTAGTTTCAAGTGTACAACACAGTGGTAGAACATTTATATACATAATTCGAGGTTCCAGCTATCACCCTACCAAGCTGTTACATTATCTTGACTATATTTCTAATGCTATACATTACATACCGGTTACTTATTTATTTTACCATTGGAAGTCTGTCCTTTTTTTTTTTTTTTTTTTTGTGAGGGCATCTCTCATATTTATTGATCAAATGATTGTTAACGACAATAAAATTCTGTATAGGGGAGTCAATGCTCAATGCACAATCATTAATCCACCCCAAGCCTAATTTTCGTCAGTCTCCAATCTTCTAAGGCAAAACAAACAAGTTCTTACATGGAGAACAAATTCTTACATAATGAATAAGTTACATAGTGAACAGTACAAGGGCAGTCATCACAGAAACTTTCAGTTTTGCTCATGCATTATGAACTCTAAACAGTCAGTTCAAATATGAATACTCATTTGGTTTTTATACTTGATTTATGTGTGGATACTACATTTCTCTCTTTATTATTATTATTTTTAATAAAATGCTGAAGTGGTAGGTAGATACAAGATAAAGGTAGAAAACATAGTTTAGTGTTGTAAGAGAGCAAATGTAGATGATCAGGTGTGTGCCTGTAGACTATGTGTTAATGCAAGCTAGACAAGGGCAATAAAACATCCACGTATGCAGATTTCTCTCAGAACGGGGGGGTGAGGTTCTAAGCCTCACCTCTGTTGATCCCCAATTTCTCACCTGATGGCCCCCCTGCGACTGTGCCTGTCTTAGGTTGTTCCTCCCTTGAGGAATCTTACCCGTCTCTGGCTAACCAGTCATCTTCCGGGGCCATACAGGGAAATGTGAAGTTGGTAAGTGAGAGAGAAGCCTTATTGTTTGAAAAGGTTAGCTTTTTACATCTTTGCATATTTATGCCCTGTGGCTTCTATGCCCAGCATTTGTCTTGAGGTATCTTTACCACTTGGAAGAATTATGATACTCGATAAATTTGATACGAGGCACGAATTCTATTTAAGGGTTGTAATTAGGAAGGAAGAAGAAAAGCTGTAGAAGTAGCAGGCGGAAGAAAACATGGGAAGATTGATTATTTCTTTGGCATATCTTCTTGTAGAGTAACTTCAGCATGTACAGGTTTTAAGCTACTACTTAAATTGCGCACACACATTAACATAATAGGAGTATAGTTACATAACCAAAGCATATCTGTAATTACCAGCCATCTCCAGTGAAACCAAGAAAACCAGTTAGGCACCTTAGGCATTTGTGAAAACTTATCTATGACATGGTGGATATTGTCCAACTGAACTTGAACAGTCTGAGAGAAATCAGACAAATTAAAACAACCCATTCCTGGGGACTGTTCACATGCCATATGTTCTTTTAACAGTAAATAGTCTGTAGTTGTAAGACTTTGGAGTGCTACAATTTGCACTTCTCCAAATTCTTGGTTGAGTTCCAACAGTATAGATCCAGTCAAATTTGTTGTTTTACTGTACGCACAGGCCAGCTTAGATATCTCCTTCCTCATTCCCATGGCAAGTCCAGGAACGGGTGGGATGAGTGCATCTACAGCTGTAGCAGTGCGTGGATCTTTGTTGGGGTTTTTTGATGATCATCTTCTGGCATGAGTCTTCCAGAGAGTGCTGATGTTGGAAGTTCTTTTTCATATCGTATCTTAGTTCATTTTTGGGGTAGCCCAATTAGGCTTTGATCCTCTGTATAAACACAAACAGACCCTTTGCCTACACTTTTATATGCCCTTTATACCCTTGTGTAGAACTCGTTGGAGGTTACCACACAGGAACTGCCCTTTTTTTTTTTTTTTTTTTTCTTTGTTTTTGGTATCACTAATCTACACTTACATGACGAATATTATGCTTACTAGGCTCTCCCCTATACCAGGTCTCCCCTATAAACCCCTTTACATTCATTGTCCATCAGCATAGCAAAATGTTGTAGAATCACTACTTCCCTTCTCTGTGTTGTACAGCCCTCCCTTTTCTCCTACCCCCCCATGTATGTTAATCTTAATACCCCCCTACTTCTCCCCCCCTTATCCCTCCCTACCCACCCATCCTCCCCAGTCCCTTTCCCTTTGGTACCTGTTAGTCCATTGTTGAGTTCTGTGATTCTGGTGCTGTTTTGTTCCTTCAGTTTTTCCTTTGTTCTTATATTCCACAGATAAGTGAAATCATTTGGTATTTCTCTTTCTCCGCTTGGCTTGTTTCACTGAGCATAATACCCTCCAGCTCCATCCATGTTGCTGCAAATGATTGGATTTGCCCTTTTCTTATGGCTGAGTAGTATTCCATTGTGTATATGTACCACTTCTTCTTTATCCATTCATCTATTGATGGACATTTAGGTTGCTTCCAATACTTGGCTATTGTAAATAGTGCTGCAATAAACATAGGGGTGCATCTGTCTTTCTCAAACTTGATTGCTGCGTTCTTAGGGTAAATTCCTAGGAGTGCAATTCCTGGGTCAAATGGTAAGTCTGTTTTGAGCATTTTGATGTACCTCCATACTGCTTTCCACAATGGTTGAACTAACTTACATTCCCACCAGCAGTGTAGGAGGGTTCCCCTTTCTCCACAGCCTCGCCAACATTTGTTGTTGTTTGTCTTTTGGATGGCAGCCATCCTTACTGGTGTGAGGTGATACCTCATTGTAGTTTTAATTTGCATTTCTCTGATAATTAGCGATGTGGAGCATCTTTTCATGTGTCTGTTGGCCATCTGTATTTCTTTTTTGGAGAACTGTGTGTTCAGTTCCTCTGCCCATTTTTTAATTGGGTTATTTGTTTTTTGTTTGTTGAGGCGTGTGAGCTCCTTATATATATTGGACGTCAAGCCTTTATCGGATGTGTCATTTTCAAATATATTCTCCCATACTGTAGGGATCCTTCTTGTTCTATTGATGGTGTCTTTTGCTGTACAGAAGCTTTTCAGCTTAATATAGTCCCACTTACTCATTTTTGCTGTTGTTTTCCTTGCCCGGGGAGATATGTTCAAGAAGAGGTCACTCATGTTTATGTCTAAGAGGTTTTTGCCTATGTTTTCTTCCAAGAGTTTAATGGTTTCATGGCTTACATTCAGGTCTTTGATCCATTTTGAGTTTACTTTTGTATATGGGGTTAGACAATGGTCCAGTTTCATTCTCCTACATGTAGCTGTCCAGTTTTGCCAGCACCACCTGTTGAAGAGACTGTCATTTCGCCATTGTATGTCCATGGCTCCTTTATCAAATATTAATTGACCATATATGTCTGGGTTAATGTCTGGATTCTCTAGTCTGTTCCATTGGTCTGTGGCTCTGCTCTTGTGCCAGTACCAAATTGTCTTGATTACTATGGCTTTATAGTAGAGCTTCAAGTTGGGGAGTGAGATCCCCCCTACTTTATTCTTCTTTCTCAGGATTGCTTTGGCTATTCGGGGTCTTTTGTGTTTCCATATGAATTTTTGAATTATTTGTTCCAGTTCATTGAAGAATGTTGCTGGTAGTTTCATAGGGATTGCATCAAATCTGTATATTGCTTTGGGCAGGATGGCCATTTTAACGATATTAATTCTTCCTAGCCACGAGCATGGGATGAGTTTCCATCTGTTAGTGTCCCCTTTAATTTCTCTTAAGAGTGACTTGTAGTTTTCAGAGTATAAGTCTTTCACTTCTTTGGTTAGGTTTATTCCTAGGTATTTTATTTTTTTTGATGCAATTGTGAATGGAGTTATTTTCCTGATTTCTCTTTCTGTTGGTTCATTGTTAGTATACAGGAAAGCCACAGATTTCTGTGTGTTGATTTTGTATCCTGCAACTTTGCTGTATTCCAATATCAGTTCTAGTAGTTTTGGGGTGGAGTCTTTAGGGTTTTTTATGTACAGTATCATGTCATCTGCAAATAGTGACAGTTTAACTTCTTCTTTACTAATCTGGATTCCTTGTATTTCTTTATTTTGTCTGATTGCCGTGGCTAGGACCTCCAGTACTATGTTAAATAACAGTGGAGAGAGTGGGCATCCCTGTCTAGTTCCCGATCTCAGAGGAAATGCTTTCAGCTTCTCGCTGTTCAATATAATGTTGGCTGTGGGTTTATCATAGATGGCCTTTATTATGTTGAGGTACTTGCCCTCTATTCCCATTTTGCTGAGAGTTTTTAACATGAATGGATGTTGAACTTTGTCAAATGCTTTTTCAGCATCTATGGAGATGATCATGTGGTTTTTGTCTTTCTTTTTGTTGATGTGGTGGATGATGTTGATGGACTTTCGAATGTTGTACCATCCTTGCATCCCTGGGATGAATCCCACTTGGTCATGGTGTATGATCCTTTTGATGTATTTTTGAATTCGGTTTGCTAATATTTTGTTGAGTATTTTTGCATCTACGTTCATCAGGGATATTGGTCTGTAGTTTTCTTTTTTGGTGGGGTCTTTGCCTGGTTTTGGTATTAGGGTGATGTTAGCTTCATAGAATGAGTTTGGGAGTATCCCCTCCTCCTCTATTTTTTGGAAAACTCTAAGGAGAATGGGTATTATGTCTTCCCTGTATGTCTGATAAAATTCCGAGGTAAATCCATCTGGCCCGGGAGTTTTGTTCTTTGGTAGTTTTTTGATTACCGCTTCAATTTCGTTGCTGGTAATTGGTCTGTTTAGATTTTCTGTTTCTTCCTGGGTCAATCTTGGAAGGTTATATTTTTCTAGGAAGTTGTCCATTTCTCCTAGGTTTCCCAGCTTGTTAGCATATAGGTTTTCATAGTATTCTCCAATAATTCTTTGCATTTCTGTGGGGTCCGTCGTGATTTTTCCTTTCTCGTTTCTGATACTGTTGATTTGTGTTGACTCTCTTTTCTTCTTAATAAGTCTGGCTAGAGGCTTATCTATTTTGTTTATTTTCTCAAAGAACCAGCTCTTGGTTTCATTGATTTTTGCTATTGTTTTATTCTTCTCAATTTTATTTATTTCTTCTCTGATCTTTATTATGTCCCTCCTTCTGCTGACCTTAGGCCTCATCTGTTCTTCTTTTTCCAATTTCGATAATTGTGACATTAGACCATTCATTTGGGATTGCTCTTCCTTTTTTAAATATGCTTGGACTGCTATATACTTTCCTCTTAAGACTGCTTTTGCTGCGTCCCACAGAAGTTGGGGCTTAGTGTTGTTGTTGTCATTTGTTTCCATATATTGCTGGATCTCCATTTTGATTTGGTCATTGATCCACTGATTATTTAGGAGCGTGTTGTTAAGCCTCCATGTGTTTGTGAGCCTCTTTGCTTTCTTTGTACAGTTTATTTCTAGTTTTATGCCTTTGTGGTCTGAAAAGTTGGTTGGTAGGATTTCAATCTTTTGGAATTTTCTGAGGCTCTTTTTGTGGCCTAGTATGTGGTCTATTCTGGACAATGTTCCATGTGCACTTGAGAAGAATGTATTCCCACTGCTTTTGGATGTAGAGTTCTATAGATGTCTATTAGGTCCATCTGCTCTACTGTGTTGTTCAGTGCTTCCGTGACCTTACTTATTTTCTGCCCAGTGGATCTATCCTTTGGGGTGAGTGGTGTGTTGAAGTCTCCTAGAATGAATGCATTGCAGTCTATATCCCCCTTTAGTTCTGTTAGTATTTGTTTCACATATGCTGGTGCTCCTGTGTTGGGTGCATATATATTTAGAATGGTTATATCCTCTTGTTTGACTGAGCCCTCTATCATTATGTAGTGTCCTTCTTTATCTCTTGTTACTTTCTTTGTTTTGAAGTCTATTTTGTCTGATATTAGTACTGCAACCCCTGCTTTCTTCTCACTGTTGTTTGCTTGAAATATGTTTTTCCATCCCTTGACTTTTAGTCTGTACATGTCTTTGGGTTTGAGGTGAGTTTCTTGTAAGCAGCATATAGATGGGTCTTGCTTTTTTATCCATTCTGTTACTCTGTGTCTTTTGATTGGTGCATTCAACCCATTAACATTTAGGGTGACTATTGAAAGATATGTACTTATTGCCATTGCAGGCTTTAAATTCGTGGTTACCAAAGGTTCAAGGTTAGCCTCTTTAGTATCTTACTGCCTAACTTAGCTCGCTTATTGAGCTGTTATATACACTGTCTGGAGATTCTTTTCTTCTCTCCCTTCTTGTTCCTCCTCCTCGATTCTTCATATGTTGGGTGTTTTGTGCTGTGCTCTTTCTAGGAGTGCTCCCATCTAGAGCAGTCCCTGTAAGATGTTCTGTAGTGGTGGTTTGTGGAAAGCAAATTCCCTCAGCTTTTGTTTGTCTGGGAATTGTTTAATCCCACCGTCATATTTGAATGATAGTCATGCTGGATACAGTATCCTTGGTTCAAGGCCCTTCTGTTTCATTGTATTAAATATATCATGCCATTCTCTTCTGGCCTGTAGGGTTTCTGTTGAGAAATCTGACGTTAGCCTGATGGGTTTCCCTTTATAGGTGACCTTTTTCTCTCTAGCTGCCTTTAACACTCTTTCCTTGTCCTTGATCTTTGCCATTTTAATTATTATGTGTCTTGGTGTTGTCCTTCTTGGATCCTTTCTGTTGGAGGTTCTGTGTATTTCCGTGGTCTGTTCGATTACTTCCTCCCCCAGTGTGGGGAAGTTTTCAGCAATTATTTCTTCTAAGATACTTTCCATCTCTTTTCCTCTCTCTTCTTCTTCTGGGACCCCTATAATACGGATATTGTTCCTTTTGGATTGGTCACACAGTTCTCTTAACATTGTTTCATTCCTGGAGATCCTTTTGTCTCTCTCTATGTCAGCTTCTATGCGTTCCTGTTCTCTGATTTCAATTCCATTAATGGCCTCTTGCATCCTATCCATTCTGCTTATAAACCCTTCCAGAGTTTGTTTCATTTCTGCGATCTCCTTTCTGGCATCTGTGATCTCCTTCCGGACTTCATCCCATTTCTCTTGCGTTTTTCTCTGCATCTCTGTCAGCATGTTTATGATTCTTATTTTGAATTCTTTGTCAGGAAGACTGGTTAGGTCTGTCTCCTTCTCTGGTGTTGTCTCTGTGATCTTTGTCTGCCTGTAGCTTTGCCTTTTCATGGTGATAGGAATAGTCTGCAGAGCTGGGAAGAGTGACGGCTGGAAGGACTTCCTTTCTTGTTGGTTTGTGGCCCTCCTCTCCTGGGAGAACAGCGGCCTCTAGTGGCTTGTGCTGCGCAGCTGCGCGCAGACAGGGTTTCTGCTTCCTGCCCGGCTGCTATGGAGTTAATCTCCGCTGTTGCTGTGGGCGTGGCCTGGCTCGGGCAGCTACTCCAAAATGGTGGAGTCGCGTTGGAGCAGGAGCTGCTGGGAGGCTATTTATCTCCGTAAGGGGCCTCCCTGCTCCCTGCAGCCCAGGGGTTAGGGTGCCCAGAGATCCCGGATTCCCTACCTCTGGATTAAGTGACCCGCCCTGCCCCTTTAAGACTTCCAAAAAGCACCCGCCAAAACAAAACAACGACCACAAAAAAAAAAAAATAAGAAAAAAAAAATTTTTTTAATTAAAAAAAAAAAAAAAGTTTTTAATAAAAAAAAAAAAAAAAAAAAAGGGGGTGGTCGTTCGTTTTTCTTTATTCTCCGGTGCCAGCCTCAGGCCTCTGCTCACCGGTCTTTCTGCCCTGTTTCCCTAGTATTGGGGTCCCTATCCCTTTAAGACTTCCAAAAAGCGCTCGCCAAAACAAAACAGCAAAAAAGCAAAAAAAAAAAATGGTCGCGCGCTTTTCTTATGTCCTCTGTCGCCCAGCCTCCAGTGCCCGCTCACTGTTCTTGCTGCCCTGTTTCCCTAGTATTGGGGTCCCTATCCCTTTAAGACTTCCAAAAAGCGCTCGCCAAAACAAAACAGCAAAAAAGCAAAAAAAAAAATGGTCGCGCGCTTTTCTTATGTCCTCTGTCGCCCAGCCTCCAGTGCCTGCTCACTGTTCTTGCTGCCCTGTTTCCCTAGTATTGGGGTCCCTATCCCTTTAAGACTTCCAAAAAGCGCTCGCCTAAACAAAACAGCAAAAAAGCAAAAAAAAAAGATGGTCGCGCGCTTTTCTTATGTCCTCTGTCGCCCAGCCTCCAGTGCCCGCTCACTGTTCTTGCTGCCCTGTTTCCCTAGTATTGGGGTCCCTATCCCTTTAAGACTTCCAAAAAGCGCTCGCCAAAACAAAACAGCAAAAAAGCAAAAAAAAAAATGGTCGCGCGCTTTTCTTATGTCCTCTGTCGCCCAGCCTCCAGTGCCTGCTCACTGTTCTTGCTGCCCTGTTTCCCTAGTATTGGGGTCCCTATCCCTTTAAGACTTCCAAAAAGCGCTCGCCAAAACAAAACAGCAAAAAAGCAAAAAAAAAAAATGGTCGCGCGCTTTTATGCCCTCTGTCGCCCAGCCTCCAGTGCCTGCTCACTGTTCTTGCTGCCCTGTTTTCCTAGTATCGAGCGCCCTGCACTCTGGCCCGGATGGCTGGGGCTGGGTGTTCGCCAGTCCTGGGCTCCGTCTCCCTCCCGCTCTGCCTGCTCTTCTCCCGCCGGGAGCTGGGGGGAGGGGCGCTCGGCTCCCGCGGGGCCGGGGCTTGTATCTTACCCCCTTCGCGAGGCGCTGGGTTCTCTCAGGTGCGGATGTGGTCTGGATATTGTCCTGTGTCCTCTGGTCTTTATTCTAGGAAGGGTTGTCTTTGTTATATTTTCATAGATATATGTGGTTTTGGGAGGAGATTTCCGCTGCTCTACTCACGCCGCCATCTTCCGCCCCTCCCACCATACTGTTTTTAATAGTGGCCACACCACTTTACACTCCCACCAACAGTGTACAAGTTTTCCAATTTCTTCTCCACACCCCACCAACACTTGTTATTTTCCATTTTTTGTCTAGTAACCATTCTGTATCACTCATCTTCTTATATACTTACGTTATGTCCATTTAAGGAATCAAATGAAAGCCAATATACAAAAAAGATGGCTGGTGCATAGTAGGTGCTCAGATAAAGTCACCAAAGGAAGCCTCACTGAGAAGGTAACATTTTAGCAAGACAAAGATGTGAGGAAGTGAGCCTTGTATGGCTTCAGGGAGATCCTATATGAATGTCAGGTGTTTAATAATAAAAATAAAGTCTTATTCATTTGCTAGCACTCATTGGTTTACAAAATACTTTTCCATAACTATCTCATTTTACCCCAACAACCTCTGATAGAGATGGAATTTTTGCCTAGCCCAGGGAACAAACAACGAATTCTGATATTCTAGTCTTGTTTAGATTCTGTCTTGGTACCTACCTGGTGACTTATTCCCCTTATAACATTTTACCAGCCTTTTGAGGGACTAGAATCCAGTCTAGAATCCCATCCAGCCTCTCTCTCTACCCTCTGGGCTTCCCTGAGACTTCCAGCTGGCTTGCCTGGGCCTCTGTCTCCAGCCTGTTGCACAAATTCTCTCTAGTTCTCCACTTGCTTGCAGTCCACGGTCCTCCCTCTTATTTATTTATGGGCCTCCTAATTTTCCACCTGGTCTAGCATATTGATTAAAAGCATGGGGTAACAAATCCTTGGGTCCAGTTTCCTTCTCAGGAAAATGGAGATAATAACTACTTCTTATAATCACTATAATGTCTAAATAAAGTAATGCATACAAAGCCCTCAATACAGCCCCAGAAGATGATAAGCAATCAGTAAACGGGGAGAGTGGTGGTTATTATTTTCATGGTGATTATCTGCATCAGTGGCCAATGGCTGTCTTGCCCCTTCATCAAGCAGCCATTCTTTCTACCATGGTTTCCATGGATTGAATGGAGACAAGATGGCCTCCCGTGTATTTTCAAGGAACTGAATCCACCCAGCTCCCTTCAGCGGAGGTGCCTCAAGAGGCTGCTACCCGTGGTCGGTGCTCCAGTCCTAGTCCTCAGTGTCAGCAATCGCTGTTCGCCTCTGCTCTCTGTTCCAAGAGCCTTCTGCACTGCAAAATCCGCAGAGCCCCTCCAGTCATCTCAGTTGTAGCTCTAATTTGTTTGTGATTAGTATTAATTCTCCAAGGTGCAATTGGAATTGTTCATTGTTTACTGAACAAACAAGAGGAGAAAATGACATTATATGGGAGCTCTGGTGCAGAATGGTTAAATATCACTGCTTTTCAGAGAGATTAATGGTAAATGTGCACCGAGGTCATTTACAATATTAAAAATAAAATTATTGCTGTGTCTTTTCAGCAAAGCAGTGAAAATAAATGCTGCACAGAGAAACCTTGGGAAAAGGACCAGGCTACAAACCAAGGGGCTGCTGAGGCTACAAGATAAGAAAATTTTTTATTTCTTCAGAGAGCTCAACCTCGAAGACGAAACACACTCTGCTTTCCTACTGCTGGCCTATAGGAAACCTCGTCATTCTTCATAAATTTATATGGAGACTGACTTTGAGGAATTGGGATTTTGAAACAAACCCTCAGTGGCTCTGTCATGTCTGCTGGCAGCCGAGGCTGCATCCTGGCAGCACCCTTGACATCCCCTCCCTCTTACCCTCACCTCCTGCCATCAGCCCATCTTGGCAGGGTTCCCTCCAATGTGAAGTTCGGCACTCACTTCTCGCCAGCCCCACCACCATCCCCAGGCTCATGCAAGCTGCCTTTGTTACTTGCTCAGTCAGTTACAATGCCCTCTGAACTGGTTTTCCCACTACCATTGCCCTCTGCCATCCATTCTCCTTAAGTCACTTAGAAGAATCTTTTTAAAAACTGATCAAATTGTTTTCAATCTCTTGTCTAAACTCCTCAAGCAAAATCCACCCCCCTAACCACAGCCTTCAAGGTCCTGCCTGATGGGAACCCTGCCTCCCTCCCCAGCCACCCTTCATGACCCTCCCAACCCTCTGTGACCCTCTTGAGAATGCTGGCCTGGCCTTGCACCATTTCTAGAATCAGGAGCCTCCTTTCCCATCTTCAGTGTTGCAGTCCCGCTCCTGCATGGCCTTTCACATGACTGACTCTCTCTTATCCTTCTGTATCAGCCCAAATATTACCTCCGCAGAGAGGACTCATGTGGCCCACCCATCAAACTAGGTCGCCCATGTTACTGTCTGTTCATTACTATAATCCCAATGTTAGGCTTTTAGTAGAAGCTCTGAACATAGTTGTTCATAGTTGCTCTATAAACTAAAGATTGAATGGGTGGAATTTCTACAGTGTAACCTAAAGGCATTAGCAATTTCCAGAATACAAAGAAATTCCACCTCACCCCACTCTTCTCCTTAGACTTGGTGATCTATTTTACACTCCTTCAATATACATTCATTAGCACTTTCTATGTGCCAGGCACTCTCCAGGTGATAAAATAAGTAAGACAGACCCCCTGCCTCAAAGAACTTAGAATTTAGTGGAAGAAGCTAGCAATGCAGACATGATCATCCAGAGGGAAGGCGAGTGTTCAGTTAAAGCTATGCAGTGACTCTCAGGGGCACCCCAGGGAGGCACACGTTTTTCAAGGAAGAAGAACAAGCAACTGGGGAAAGTGACATCTGAGTCAGGAGGAATTGCTCAGATGGAGAAGATGGGAGTCATCTTGAATAAATGAATCGGGTTATACAAAGGTTGTAGCAATGGCTGCATGTTCAAGAAATTGCAAGTCATGGTGTTCAGTGAAAGACGCAAAGGAAAACAGTAAAGCTGGGAAAGTGGCCTGTGCCAGGTATGCAAAGCCTTGATTTGGATTGAACACTGTGGAAACCAGCAAAAGTTTAGGATTAAGACCTAAAAGGAGCTGGGCTCAGAAAACTAACTCTGGTGGTAGGGTGTCTCCAGAGACAAGTAATCTTGAAAATTCATCATTGCAATTATTTTTCAGAGCTATGATTTGTGCTGCAAATTACTATTGCATTTGTTTCAATTATTGTGTTGCTGAAAGGGTCTGGCTCTGTAGACCCTCACCTCTGCTACAGGATGTGAGGAGGTCCCAAAGGCACCAGCTGCCCCAACATTTGGCCTGCCCAACTGCCTCAGTGATCCTTTCCCTCCTATCCTCCGTGGCCAGTTCTTCCAAACTCCCTGGATACACTCTGAAATTAGCTCCTAAAGAACCCCACATACTGTTTTATGTACACAATTTCATGTGATGTTCCCCCAAATCCTATAAATTAGATAGCATTCCCAAAGGACAGAAGAGAAAAACTCTGTGAACTGTGTCAGAGTTCACACCACTGGCTAGTAGAAGAAGGGACTGGAACCTAGTCTTATTTTCTCTACTCGTTCAGGATCTCATCAACACAAACTATAAAAAGTGATGCCTTGGTCCTCCTGCAGTGGTAATAGAAATGGAATCTAGGTGTGAAAGGAACTCAAGAACCCTGAGCCAAGGGGGGAGTCATCACCGTGAGAGTGGGTGGTGCTAGAAGGCTTGGCTTTCTTCCAAGGGGAGAAGGCACTGAAGTTCCATGGCTTTCTCTAACACTGGAGGTTCTCAGACTTTGGGGTACCCACCTGTCACCCAGGAAGTTTGTAGGAAACTAGCCACACCCTTAGATGTTTGGTTCTGCAGTGGGGCCCCAAAGCGGCAAGATCACCAAGCTCCTGTGTGACTTTGATGCAGAACGTCTGCAGATACACCACCAACACAATAGCCTAAGTCCATGGTAAATGTGGATGGCTGATGCAGAGGTCTATAGACAAGGACACTGAGACCCAGAGGAGAAGGGACTTGCTCATGGTCCCACAGGCCTAGAGGCAGCCCACTGGAGCCCTCATGGCTAGGCCCCCTCCTCACCAGTTTACACTGTGAGTAGGAACCCAAGATGCCAGTTCTTTAGTGAAGCTGTCCACATGACAATTTACAAGGCCCAAAGCCCCCAGCAGGACTGGTCTCTGCCAGGCTTAATTTATGCAGTTTGTAGACCTTCCAACACCCCCATTAACACAGCATGGTGGCAGCAGCTATAAGCCTGTGCTCACTATTTAACTATATTCTCATCATGTCACCATCCATTTTCATGTCTCTAGGTTTCTTCGCCCTTAAGCATCTGATTCTCCTCATCCTGCGAAACATGTTTTCTGGAAGGTGGGAGCCTGGCCTGGCCTCTGGACTCCAGCTCCAGCCCCACTCCTGACCTCCTCACCCTCTATAAGCCAGCCTCCTGCCACAGATCATCTCCCCTCCTCTTTGGTTTAAGAGCAAGACCCCCTACTCACTGACACAGCACTCAATTTTTCCCCATTTAACGAGTGTCATTGGTTAGGCAAGAGCAAGCAGGTGGGAGCTGCCTGGAAAGCTGATACAAATGTGCCTTTTTTAATGCCACATAAATCACCTTAATTAAAAATTAATTAAATGCCCTAAAATTTGACATTCATCTATAAAAGAAGTTTGAGTTAGGAGAGTTGTGTAGATTTTGTAGCATCACATCTCCAAGAAAAGATGGAAAGAAAGGAGTATGTGGCATTTCTGTTTTGAATGTACAATTAGGGAAAAGGAATCATTCCCCGGCGGGTGAGCCCAATAAGTCACCCATGTGTAGAACAGCGATTCGTGTAGACTGGCCCAGACCAGAGGCAGATCTGAACTAATTTCTATTGCATCAGGAAAGGAAATAACAGGCAAACAAATGTGGCAAGCCGTTTTGGGGAGTTGTTCCAGGATGCAAATGACAGATGCCTGAGAGAAAAGCCAATGCAAGGCAGTCATGGAAAGCTTGCAGGGCAAGTGGCTCAATAAAGCTGTGTAGGAGGGTGGCATGCTTCAAGACAGAGCCAGCGCACGGGCAGCACTCATAACGACGGACTGACCGCCTCAAATCAACCTTATAAGCAACTATTGCTAGAACTCTGGAATCAGGGCACTGAGGATGGAAGCGGTCTTGGAAGTTGGGTTTGAGGTCACACCTCATTGTAGAGAACCATGGAAGCAGTGGAGAACCATAGGCAAAGGGCCCACCTGAGACGCATAGAAGCTCGGAGGCAGATCCTCCAGCCCTACACGGAAGTGGCTCTCACCCTGTGCCCATGAGAATCCCCTGGGGAGCTTTGAACCACCTGTGCCAAGGGCTTCTCCTCCAGAGATGCTGATTTCATTGGTCCAAGCACAGCCTGAACATCAACACTATTTCTGCCTTCCCAAGTGATTCCCGTGGGCAGACAGGGTGCCCTCTAGAAGGCAGTCTATTCACTGTCATAGGAGAGGGGCTCCACCGGGCTCATCTGACCAGGCTGGGCCTTACCCTGTGGTTTACTAGCTGTGAGCCCACAGGCAAAGCACCTAGCAAGGAACTGGTTGTGTTCTGTAGTGTTTTACTATTTAAAAAAGATTTCTCTCTACATTATTGATTCTCCACAACCCTCAGTCTTCTGTTAATCAAATGGGAATAATAATAACTGTTCTGCCAATTTTTTATGAAGTTCAAACAAGGAAGGTTTTAGGAAAGCACATTATAAGATATTAAAATGCTATGCAAAGGTAAGAAATGCTGAGAAAAAAACTGCCCCATTCCACTCCCCCAGTGACTTATATTGTTATTCTGGGAAGAAATGCCTTTTCAATGGTAATAAATAAGTTCCCATGGAGAAGACTCTTACTGACAAAAGATCCCCAAGCACCAGCTCTCCCCAGAGAGGCCTGATCTCAGCTTCCCCTAATCTTTCTGTGATAGGGCATTGGTGTTTCAGTGGGTACCAGGAATCACCAGCACCCACGTCCAGAAGGCATCAGAAAGTACCGGCAGGATGCAGGGGCTGGCTCTTTGTGTCTGAGCTCTGTCTCTTCCCGGCTGCTCTGGAGCCTGCTATGACCACCCGGGCCTCAGGTTACCCTACCCCGTTAGCCAGTATAATCATTTCACAACCACAGAGCGGATGCTGATTAGGAAACTCAGGCCCTTGATTAAAACCATTCACCAAGGGTACGTTCCTCCTTGGAATTTATGAGCCCCATAAAAAAAAGAACTTGGGAAGACAGAGCGGTTGTTTTTTGTTGTGCCTCATTAGTTTTGGGTTTGGGCTGGCAGCAGAGATCAGAGTACTAGGCGGCCATCTAATTGAATCTCTCGCAAGCATGACGCTCTCTGTGGACAGAGGACGCCATGCCAGGGAAGCTGGAAGTCTCCAGCCAGGGGCAGGAGGTGGGGAGGAGGTGGCACAAGCAGGGCTGAAGGAGTCGGCTTCTCTGGGCTGTGAATGCACAGCAGAGTCCCTGGGGGTATAAGCTCTGGGGCACCCAGGGACTGAAGGCAGCACTGCCTCCACTACTGGACCCCTCCTTTGCTGAGAAGGTCAGGGTTACCAACTTCCTGCCCTTCCACACCCACTGTCCTGACTCCTGAGGACACACATCCCCCCTGGGGGACCCACAGACACAGGACAAAGAATAGAGAGCAAGATGCCAAAAAATGTGGGTTTCCACCAATCCCTCAGCAAGCCATGGAACCATTCTGAGCCTTTGTATTGTCAACTATGAAGTGGAAGTGGGTGTAATCGTTCCTTCCACAGATAGTATATAGTGTCAGTCAGATTCCCGAATATTGGGGTGGAGAGGGCTCTGTATAAGAATGAGGTGCAGACTCAGGAAGGTAACACTTGCACCTCCCTCCAAGTCACAGGTGGGTGGGGAAGGCAGGCGTCCAAACAGCCAGTTATAAGGCAAAATGCCCACCACAGTAAATGAAAGAAGAAGAAAACCTAAAACAGAAGCCCAAGTGAAAGTATAGCTCATGGAGGCGGGAGAACAGAAGAATCAGGGAAAACATCACCGGGGGCCGGTGGGACCTGGACCCTCATCACTGCAAGATGAAGAGTTGGCGGAAGACATTCCCAAAGGAGAAGGCAACCTTAGCAGTGAGAGGACAGTGCAAGGACTAGGAAGGGTGGCCTCCCTGTTACAGTCCCACAAGGAACAGACTCTCCAAGCGTAAAAGAAAAAGAAGAAATCAGCAAGGAAAACATGGATAGGTTTGGACTGCATACAAATTTAGAACTCCTATACATCAAGATGCACTATAAACAGAATGAAAATAAGCATAAAGTACTAGGGAAAACTGTCAGGTATGTAATAAATATTTTCACATCCTTATTAATGAATATATCATACAATTCAATAGAGAAACATGAAGAACCTAATAGATAAATTGGCACACAGAAGAGAGCAACTCCCTAAAAGAGTAAAATAAAGCTAGTAACGTGAAGAAATATTCAGTCTCACTATCAAAGAAATACAAATAAAAGACAGGGAACTATCTCTCAGTTAAAAATAGAAATCAAGATAACACTCAGGTTGGCCAGGATGTAGTAAGAGGGACGTGCATGTATGAACACAGCTGGTGAGAGTGTAAATGGGATTAACTTCCAGAAAGCAATTTGGCAATATGTACCAAGGGCCTTTAAAATGTTTATTCTCTTTGATTCAGTAATTCCACTTCTGGGACTTCATCCTATGAAAATAATCTGAAATGCGGGCAAAGGTTTACATTCAAAGGTATTCTTCAGAGCACTTTTACGAACTGTCCAACTATACGATTATTGAATAATGTTTAAATAAATGATGACACATATCACACAGTATGGTGGCCATTAAAAAATATTCTTATGGGGAATTTTTAAAGCCTTGAAAAAGCTTGTGGTATAAACTTAATTATTTAAGACATGTATACGTAAGACATAACTATACATACTTTGAAAGCATGGGCCAAAAAAAATAGAGAAATCTACCAATATGTTAAAAATGATGGCCCCTGGGCAGTGGGATTCTGGGCATGGTTTTTGTTTATTTTTACGCTGGTTTTAAAATTTATGCAACAGGCATATACTTTTTGAATGAAGGAATGTAAAGGAAACTGTAAGACATATTCAGGGAATGACAAGTAACTGGTGTGTGAAACATGCATGTGTTCATGAAAACACACAATGAGAAGCAAGCCCTAATCGTAAGGAGTGAATAAGACACGACACAGCTTACATTCGCTCTGTCAGTTGAAGAAGACGTTACAGATTTTTTATTTTGCTTACATTTTCTTTGGTGAGACTGGGAGCAAGAGTAATAAGCTCCTAATATTTAATGATCATGTATAAGACATAAGAAAAAATCTTTATTTTTTAGAGATTTTTTAGATATCTAAAAATCTTTAGAAACAGCAGTCACCAAGAAAAAGTGAAGAATTTTTCTTCTTATCCTGAATACCTTTGCCCTGAAGGAGGGGCAGAGAGGAGGACAGAAGGTGTCACTGGGCAGGTGGGGCCCACCAGCTGGGGTGGACACACCAGTCTGACCCTCAGGAGCAGCACCCAGCTAGAGGCCACCTGCCTGCCACCACCCCTCACCCTTGCTTAACTGGAAACTTCCCCCAATTAAGCGGATATAACAGCCCCCCTGTCCTGGCGATTATAGGGTTAGTGAGCAGGCAGGTAAAGGGCCTGGTGCTGTGCTTGGCAAGTCGCAGTCATGCCATATATGATAACCAGATGTCCTTGCTATGCTCTGATTCCTGGGGCGAAGTCCACAACCATCCCCAGCCAAGCCCCCACCATCAGCACCTCCTGCTCTGTGGGAGAAGACTGCACCTTCCAGGCATCAGCACCAATTCCTTACAAGCATTTTATTTCCCTACTTCGTAAGTGGGATTCAGACCCAGCCTGTCAAACTACAAAGCTGCCCTCTCCCACTCAAAGAAGGGATCGCTGGAGGTGGCCTTGGGCCCCCTTTCACAGGGGGGCTTGGCTGAGGACATGACTGACAAATGGAGAATTGAGATGCAGAATTAAAGCTATAAAGTGAGTTGACATTTTACCTTGAAAATGAGCACTGTGCCTGCTGCTGTCACCCCCTTTGTGTTTTGACCCTGTGTGTCGCACATTTGGACCCGGGAGGAGGGATGGGGCTTCCCTGGCACACTCCCCTGCACTTGGAACCAGTATGAGATTGGGGAAAACATTGTCTTGGGCTGTCCTGAGGCACAGGGATGGAAAACGGGAGGCGTTTCTCCTGGGTGAAGAAGAGGCAGGGCTAACTAGTCCAGGGAACGCCAGGGATGCAGTCACTAAGCAAGCTAAAGAACCGAGAAGTAGATCTAAAGTTGATCTTTCCCGGGCTTCGGATGTCGGGGCCTCAGCTGCCGTAGCCGGTGCCGTCAGTGAAAGGCAGGGTAAGGTGGTGTGTTCCTTTCCTGTGGCCACTGTAACAAACTACCATGACTTAGTGGCTCTTTGCACAACAAAATGTACTCTTTGCAGCTCTGAAGGAACCGAGATCAGCTTCAGTTTGTGTGAAGTCGGTTTCACTGGGCTAAAGTCATGTTGATGGCTGGGTGGCTGCTGGGGGCTCTAAGGGAGAATCCATCTCCTCGCCTTTCCCAGGCTCTGAAGGCCCCTCGTTCCTTAGCTCATGACTCCTTCCTCACATCACTCCACACTCTTGCTTCCATCATCCCCTTGTTAGGGGGTGCCAGGCAAAGTCCCCCATTCAGTAGGGCAGACTGGGCCAGGCCAACTGAAGCCTGGCTCACAGGGGTCAGAGGTTAATTAATCATCATAACCCAGTGTTCTTGATACAGAAATGAATAACTGCCAATACGTTCATCATGAACTGGCCCCTCTCTGCTCTTCCACTGGGTAATATGATTTACATAACAATTTCAGAACTGGAATGGACCTTAGAAATATCATCAAAGTCCCTCTTTTTGTGGACAGGAAATAGGGGACCAGACAGAGGGGGAAATAATGGAAAATGCTGCATGTTTCTAGAATCATTCCAATGAAGGAGTCTGGGGTCAAGAGCATGGAGGAGATACATTGGACCAAATATGCCCCAAGCTGTCCTTGAGGGTTGAGCTGTCTGTGTATAGATGAGACCACCTGTGGGCTCTCCACCTGGCATATCGAAGCCGTGGGTTTGAGGACCCCAGAGTGTTGGGGAGTGTGAGCCACCTCTCTATTCTGCTGCTCACCATCACTAGAATGATGCAATGAAATATTATTCATTGAGGATGAGGAGGTTGAGGGGGAGTTTTAGGGCTTTGACTTCCTCTCAGCCTCCGCGTGTTGGGCCTGGTATAGCCAGATGGAGATGCAAGTGTCTCTGTCCGACATCGGGGTGTGAACAGCAGGGCAGAGTGATGCCCTCTCAGCAGCCTCCCTGCGGGGCTGCCCGGACTGACCAGTGTCTCTGTGTGCTTTCCAGGAACATCCCTGGGCTCCAAGATGGCCTTGCAGAGTTCCTTCACTTGCTGGAACGGGACGGCCCTCCAGCTCGGGCAGGCCTGTGACTTCCACTGGGACTGCACCCAGGGAGAGGACGAGGGCCAGCTGTGCAGTGAGTAGATGGCCCCCCACCCAACCTGAACCCAGCCCACACCTGCCCACGAGCTTGGACAAGCTTCCTCACATCCAGCGTCATTGTGCCCTCTCAGGGAATCTGCCAAAGCTACATGGTCTTCAAAAGACAGCTAAAATCTGTGTTCTAGAAACAGCATGTAAGAACCAAATGAGATCTTTTAAGTTATGCCCTCAGCATCTTCATGGCACAGAGAAAATGTGCAGGATAAAGCCCAACTCTGGAATCTGCTATTAGAAACCTTCTATGCCCAGACTTCCCTCACTTTCAGCCCCATCTGTCACCACCCCCAGCATCTCTGAAGCCTGCTATCTCCATGTGCCCCAGCTCCAGCCATCTGCAGTCACTCCAGGACTCCCTCACGCCTCTGTGGCTTTGCTTGCCGTAGCCCCTGCCCGGAATGCCCTTTCCCTCCTCAAGGCCTATCTACTCCTTCAACACTTACCTCAAGAGCCGATTCTTCTGGGAAGCCTCCTCTGACCACCTCCCACAAGGACAGTCAATTCTTCTTCTTCTAGACCCTCAGCCCCTAATCAGTGTATCCATCCGTCCACCGTAACACCCACTGTTTTTTATTAAGTCTTTTAGACATATCATTCATATACCATACAATTCACCCATTTGTAGTGTATAGTTCAGTGTGTTTAATATAGAGTGTTGCATAACCAACCCCACAATCTAATTTTAGAACATTTGTATCACTTTAAAAAGACACCCCTGGTAATGTTTCCTCATTTCTCTTCAACCCCCTTTCCCAGCATCTCCCACCTACATCTAGCCCTAGGCAACCACCCATCTACTTTCTGTTTCTATAGATTAGTCTATTCTGAACATTTCATATAGATAGAATCATAGATATATGGTCTTTTGTGATTAACTTGTCTCACTTGGCATGTTTTTGGGGGCCTCTTCATGTCATAGCATGTATCAGTACTTCATTCCTTTTTTGCTGCCAAATAATATTTCATTGCACAAATTTATGACATTTTGCTTATACATTCACCAACTAAAGGGCATTTGGGTTGTTTCCACTTTTTAGCTAATATGCTGTGAACATAAATGCCATGAACATTTGTGTACAAGTCTCTGTGTGGACAGATGTTTTCATTTTGGGGGCTGTATATCTAGGAGTAGAATTGCTGGGTCATGTGATAACTCCACATTTAACATTTTGAGGGACTTCCAAACTGTTCTCCAAAGTGGCTGCACCATGTTACATTCCCACCAGTAATATAGAAGGGCTCTAATTTCTCCACATCCTTGTCAACACTCATTATTATCTTTTTATTTTAGTCATCCGGGTGGGCGTGCAACCCTTACATTTCATAACGGTGGTTCCCATGTCTCTCTCCCTTACTGTGGACAGGCTGCTTCTGGTGCTCCTCCCTGTACCAATATCTCAAACAATTCCTGGGCCCCTATAGGTGCTCACTGACTTCTTTGTTGATTTAAATGAATAAATGAGTTGGGAAACTTGGGCTTGTTAAAAGAAAAACAGACTGCTGAGGTCTCACTGCTAGTTGGGGGCAGAGTGAGACTCCTGGCCCAGTGCTCACTGCACTTGACTATGGTGTTCTTAGCAGCTGACTGGCTAGGAGTAAACGTTCTAGTGGCTTTTACTTTTTTGCCAGAAAAACCGCACTTACAGAACACATAGAATGTGAACTAGGAATGTACAAGATCCTGGAACAGAGATGAATAACACAGCACCTGTTCTCAATACACCACAAATCAAACAGAGAGGCAAGGAGTAAGATAAAAGAGCTGCCACTCAGATAGGATGCAGCAGATGCATGCCTGGGTGCCCTGGGCCCAGACACAGGAGCAGATGCCTCTCCCCTCAGATACACAGGCCCCAAGACACCAAGGCCTGCAGAACAGCTTTAAAAAGTTAACAGTGTCCCCCAGGTCATCTGGAGGACAGATTTGTCCCTTGGAACAAAAAGATTTTATTGATTCTCTGTTAAATGAAACAGTAAAGAAATACATTTTTTAATTTGAAAAACTTCCTTTTTATACAAACTTTTCAGTGCAGTTGGAACTGTGGCTATTCAGATAAAACTCAGTAAAGAGCTGCAAGTCAGCCCTTTGCTTGTCCCGCTCTGTTCTGTTCCTGGGCTCCCTCACAAAGCTCTCACCATGCATGTGGACTGAGATGAAGCCAGCCCACCCATGCTCTCCCAGGCAGGGGCCCGTGTGTCTCTAGTTACTTGTCTCTGCAGTATCTCCAGCAGTGCCTCTGGGCTGTGTGATTTTGGTTTTGCCTTTTTAAAGTGTTTCTGATATCCACTCTCCAGCTGGGACACAGGTCAGGCAAGCCATGCCCTGATTTACAATTGGGAAAATGAAAGCACAGAGAAGGTAATTGATTTGTTCAGGGTCACACAGCATGTCAGGAGCAGAGCCATGATTAGAACATTGAGCCTGCAGGATCCAGTCCATTACCATGGGCTCAGGGCATTTTCCCACCATTCCAGGGTTTGCCATTAACAGTTTTCCAGGGCCAACTCCAAGTTGGAGGGCAGCCTGGCTCTGGTATAGAGGACAGGCACCTGGGGCTTAGAGGCCTTTTCAGCCACACTTGAAAAGCTGCTCTGATTAGCTGTCAGAATGACAGCTCCACCCAAGAGAACACCTCCATAGAGCACTTGGCTGCAGAAGTCGGTGGCTAGGAGGAGAAGTTCAATTCAGAAGGAGGGTTATTTCTCTTTTACCCCTCTGATCTTGGCAGCACTCTTAGCAAACATCCTTTTCTTTATTTGCATGACCCATTCTCTCTGGCATTTTTGCTCTTTTCCCTGTCATATCCATGGATGTTGATTCTAGAAACCATCCCCATGAAGAAGATAATAATAATTAATAGTAATAATGGCTAACATTTACTGGGCATTTACTATGCCCAAGAGCTGTTCCAGACACCTTCCATGTATTAGCTAATTTCATCCTCACAACAATCTTTGTGATGCAGTTATGCCCATCTCAGAGCTGAGGGACCTGAAGTTCACAGTCAGACTGCTAGCCAGTGACTGAGCGGTGATTCGGACTCAGGCTGACTCCTCAGTCCATGCTCTGAACACTGCAAGCCAGACTCATCTGTCTTATACATTTCCACTTGTTGGTTGTGCTAAGCAGAACCCCAGCTACATATCCACCCAGGATGAAGGGGTAATAAAAATCAGGGAAGGCCCTCAGCTTTGCCTCCACCTTTCCCGGAGGGGGCTGGGGCTCAGATCACTCAACCCTCTGGACCTCTGTTCCCTCATTTGTAATGTGAGTTGGAACATGATGCCTACTGGGTGTTGATGTCTGTGGTACGTTTAAGACAATGATCCTTCCCAGGTACTCTGGAGCCTATTAGAATGTTTTCTTGAGCAGGTGGTCACCCCAAGCCCTGTTAGGATGTCCATGTCGTCTAAGGAACCCCTATGAGGGTCACTAATCTTTGGCCAAGGTAGTCAACCAAGCCCTGCCAAGGTTGGAATTTGGAGGGAAAAGTAGGTTGTATCCCATCACCTCCCAGCCTCAACTCACCATACTTTCCCCAGAAGGAATTCCCCACATGTGCTGGGGCTTCCTTTAGATTATCAGACTGAGCGACATTTCTGAGTGGAGTAAGTGGGGGACCTGCCATGGAGGTGGCAATGCCCTGTCCTTCTCCACCCAATCATGGAAGTGTCCACTTACACCCCATCCTCTGAATCCACACACCACGCACCTTCCTGCTTCCCTCTTTCTGATTGAACTTCGCCAATCTGAGTGAAACTTCCCAGGATGCTGTAACCCATCACAGTTGTCTTCAAGGCTCGCTGTGTGTCACACAATGGCCTCGGTGGTATGTGGCTCCCCAGAAAAGAGTCAGGTGTCCCCACTTCATCCCCTGGATGTGTCATTGACTCACTGGGTATTACAGGCAGCTCACCCCCCACACTTCCATTTACACATAATCTCATCTTTTTGGCAGGGATACTCTTTCTGCCAAGCAAAAAAAAGTGTTTTTTTTTAGTGTATTTCTTTATTGAAAAACGAAACACATTGGTTTTAAAATATTTGGAAAATCTAGAAAAGTACACAAGAGAAAATTACTGTCACCCATAATCTGCTCTCTCAGACATTCAGAGATTACCATAATATTTTGATATATTTCTTCTAGCATTTTTCTCATGACTCTATATTTTCAAGAAAATGTATAACACATATTTATCAAAAATGTTAACAGAGTTGTCAAACAGAAAGGAAAAAAAGTAGTGTCATTTGGCCCACGTCTATACTTGGCAGCTCCCACAGTTGCTACTTAGGTCACATCTCTATGACTACCAATTTATCTCTCTTAGAGTGGAATCAGGCGTCATAATAGCCAAATGTCATGAGATTGATTGACCCCCCACACAGCTCGATTTGGCCAGCCAGCCAGTGAAATAACTGGCTGCAGCCCAAGAAGAGGGTTGGTCAGAGGGGTGCCTCCCAGACGTTAGGTGCCTAAGGATCGCTAAAATTGAGGATTCTGATTCAGTAGGTTGGGGTGGGTGGGAAGACCTGAAATTCCCATCTAACAGCTTCACAGGGGATGCGGCAGTGGCCGGTCCCTGGACCACATTTTGAGTGGCAAGGGGCTAGAGGATTGAATCCACCCCCATTTCACTCAGCTAATAAGTCCCACAGTCCTGCCATGTGCCCACTTGATGCTTGGGGTGGTCAAAGGGGTGGGAAAGGAATGGCACCAATGTTGTGCTCAGCCACTGGCCTGAGCAGCCATTTCCCGACCCCATCTACTCAACCAAGGGTCTTTGTTCTGATGCCTCGCTGCCCCCTCCAGCCTCCTTGGGAGCGGCTTCCTGCTCAGCAGGCCCTGATGCGCTTGTGTGGTGGTGATCCTCTCCGCTGAGGAGCCCTCCCACCCCTCAAGGTTTTCATCACATAAAGTGTCCATTGACCTAACTACTTTGCCTACCTCCTCTCCCTTTATTCAATGAGCCAAAAAGAAAGGAACACCCTGGACCTTATGCCACTCTAGGTCAGGGAGAGGCTTCCAGAAGGTGGAGAATGCTGGTGGCTCTCTGCGTTCCTCCAGCTGGAAGGCACACGCAGAGCTGCCACAGGCATTTGCAGAGGCTGAGGGGCCTGTCTCGGCCCCCGGGGCAGCGTTGGCTATTCCAGCCCACCCCCCCCCAGGAGGTCCCCTGCTCCAGGCATGGGCAGTAATAATGCCACCAGCTCTCTGTTTGCTCAGCTCTATTTACAAAATGTCTCTACACTCTCTCCCTTATTTTATCCTCAAACCAGCCCTGTGAAATAGTCACTAATACTCCATTTTACAGATGTGGGAGCTTCTGTGAGAAAGGAAGTGACTTGCCTAAAGTCACACAGCAGAAAGCAGGGAGGCTAGGACTAGAGCTCAGGTGTCAGATTCTGGTGCTATTAAGGTACCAACACCCATAGGGACAGGCTGACTTCTCTGCCTCCAGCCCTTCAAAGGGTAAGGGGAGAGGGATGAGCTCAGCCCTGCCTCCTTCTGCCAGGAGCTGCTGCTTGCTGGAATCTTCCATTGTGATTCTTGGTTTAAAGCATGCTTGTAAAGGACACTTCATGGAAGGTCACTTCCAGCTACCGGTTAGTTTTTGCAAAAGAAGTGGATGTGGGATCCCTTGAGGGGGGCATAAAAAATAAAACAGAAAGATCTCCTTAGCTTTTGGATTTTTAATCAGAGGAACATGTGGGGCTTGGGGGGAAAATGATTTCTTCAGGGGGGTATAAACGGGAAGAGATGCTCAAAGTCAGTGACAGCCGGCTTTAATTTATAATTCTGCCTCTGTGTGAAATGCACAGAGAAACAGGGGGAAATGAGTAATAATTCACTAAGGTGCTGTCACACTCAGGAAGCGTTAGGGCCTCTTTGTCAGCCTGCCACTGCCAAGAACGCTTAGACAGAGGAAGGACATGGAGAGCAGCGGGTCTGGCTGGGGAGCGCCTTTCCCTCTGTGGGGCGACGTAGCCCTGCTGCTCCTCCACGACCTGGCCTGGGCTCCTGGGTGATCTCAGAATAGTCTGGAAAGGCCCGCTAGCTCCCTGAGGCTGAGCACCTCCCTCAGCCATTCTTGTAGCAAGCTGGAGATCGTGAGTTCTCTCTAGCTCTTGCCTCCTTTCTCCCTCCTTCTGTGGGCAGTTGGGAAATACATGGTCTATAAAGCTGACTGTGGCCTTTTCAGTGGGAGCTGAGGTCAGTCTGGTGTAGAGAAAAGGGTAATGGGACCATTTATGCTGAGCCAACAGATGATGAAAAGAGGCCCCATGCCTGGGATGCTTGATCAGGAAGGTCTAGGCCGTGCTGCTGTAATAAACCATCCTGCCATCTCAGGCTTAGCAAGACATTTCCAGCACCTGGCCATGGAGGGCTGGGGCGGGGAGGGGCCCCTGCCCCACAGGGTGGTGCAGGGACGCAGGCTGGAGCTACTAAAAAGCAGCACTCCCAGCAACGAGAACTCCCCTTGGCCTCTCAGTGGGGAAGAGGGAGACCGAAGAATGCGTAAGGGTTTCTTGCAGGCTCAGTCCAGAGAAGACACATGTCATGTCCGCTCCCTTTTCATTGGTCAGAACTACTGGCTTCACTTCACTGAAAGAGAAATAAAGAGCATATAGAAAGTTCTGAGCAATCTGTGTCTCTCCAAAGCGGGGTGATTTGAGGGACCCAAACCAACTCCCAGCCAACAGTACCGCTGCCACCACCACACCCTTGTCACTGTGTTGACGACAGAAATGTATTCCAGTGAGTTACACGTCGGCGTCTCCTGGGGTCATGTTCATGGTGGATTGGTATAAAGAGCACAGAATTTAGAAGCAGATCTGGGCTCAAGCACCAGCTGGGTTACCTGCTGGCTATGTGACCTTGGTCAGATTGATTGACATCCCTGAGCCTCTGCTTTGTCGTATAAGAAACTTGGTTAACAACATCCATGCAGCAGAGTTATTATTATTACCATTTTATTGTCTAATGACCAGGAAAGTATAAACTAACACATATACAATTTAGGGATTGGGGCTTCTCTCCATTATAACCAGTGTCATTAAACATAAATGGTCTGGCTGGGGAACTGTTATTAATGAGAATGATTTGGCCATGCCTGGCTAATTTTACTTGATACAGGCATACTTTGCTTTTAGTAGTCCTAGAAATGACCATGCCCTGTGCTCTCCCTGCAGGTAAACTCCCTGATGGTTTTTACTGCGACTTTGAGGATGGCTTCTGTGGCTGGACCCAAGGAACACTCCCACCCCACGCGCCCCAGTGGCAGCTCAAGACCCTAAAGGATGCTCGGTTCCAAGACCATCAGGGTATAGTGCTGCTCACCTCCCTTCCCCCTGGTGCCCACCCAGCGAGACGAGAGACTGAGGGCCGCCCTCCAGAGCTGCTGGACCTCCCCCAACCCTGCAGGGCTAGCCCAGGTGGCTGCCCCAAAATTGCCCTGGGGTGCTCCCCCACAATTCCTTCTTCAGACTTTCTGGATTAAATCAGGCCAAGGTAGATGTCACCTTCTGCTCCTTAAAATGAGAATGCTAATAATGAAGGATCAGCTGAAAGATGAGAATACCAGCAACAAAGAGAAGAACGCTTTCATTCTACAGGTGTATCTTGAGGACCTACTGTGTCCAGCACATAACTCATTAAGAGGGGAAAACCATAGCCCTCTTTGTGACTGGGGAGCTGAGACACAGGGTGGCCTTGTGTCACTTGCCCCACGGTAGTGCCCTGGAACCCTTGCCCCACATCTGCTCCATTCCCTGCAGCCCAGCTCGCCCAGCCATACCCCAATCCCACACCCAAATAAGCTGGCAACTCCCACCCTCCCTGCACCAGAGCCCCCCTTCTACTGCCCCTGCTCGACTGCCCCAGGGGTAAGGGCCTCCATGCCCCCAAGAGATGGCCCCCCACACCTGGGTGAGCTGACCCCACACCTGGGAACACCAGCCCAGCTGTGGGATCAGAGAGGGTCTGTAAGCCAGCACAGCTGCCAAAGCTGGGCTGCTGGAGAGGCCGGGCCATCCAGCCGTGGGGCCAACCTCTCTGTAGCATGGGGCTGGGGGTGAGGCGTCTCTCTCCCCTTCCCCCCCAGCATTTGCTTGCTCTTTCCAAACAAAGACCACACAGCCTATGGGCTCCTTTAAGAATTAATAATATTAATAACAATATTAAGTGTGAGAGAGGATACTCCAGAGCCTTTGCAGTTCTGTCCTTGGTCCTGAGAGCTGGTTGCCACTGAGGGGCCTGTGAGGAAGGCTGAGTTACTGCAGCCACGGGAGAGCTGCAGGACCCCTCACCAGGTGCAGAGGCCCCAGAGCTCCTGCCTCTCCCGCACTCCACCCTCAGCCTCCTCACTGCATTGCATCAGGTCAGCTCCTCTTTGTAGGTGCAGAGAAGAGAAATGGAGCTCAAAGCTGGACATGATCTTCATGTCCCGGCTCTCAGTGTGACAGGCCCCCGACAGCAGGCGCAGCAAGCCCAGGCCCAGCCCTTGCTGAATGCCTCTGGTGGCAGGACTTTCACTGCCTCCCAAAGCCACCCATTCCATTGACTGCTCTGAATCAAAGACCAGTTTTTCTGCCCTCAGAATAAGCTCCCCCCTCTCTGTAAATTCTACTCTTTGATTATGATTTCTGTCTCCTGGAGCCCCACAGAACTAAACCACTCCCTCTCCCACAGAAGCAGCCCTTCAGATATATGAAGACTTCAGATATATGAAGACACCTGCTGCACAAGGTGGTTTCTCAGCCACATACCCCAGCCCTTGATTCTTCCTCCAGAAGGGTCAGCATGCTAATGTCTGGCCTGGCCTGGCTACTCTGCTCTGGACCCACCTGAATTTGTTACTTGGTAGTGACTCAGTAATAGACCTTGCTAAGCAATAGAGAAAAGTAGAAATGAATGAGTAGAGTTCTGCTTGGCATTCTGTGGGCACCTAAAATGTGTGGGCTTGCTCCGCCACCCATCTCTGTAGCACTGACCATCTGCAAAATGTCCTACAGTTCCTGGAGGTTTGCAGATGATTCTTCTACCTCCTGCTGGGATAGATGCTCATGTTCTCCCAAGTTCTCAGGCAGATTGATACTTAGAGGACACAAGAAATAAGGCTGACTGGCCAGGGCAAGGGGCACAGGATGATCTGGTACAAGAGCGTGACAGTTGCAGAAACCATTAGAGGCCAAAGCGCTGGCATACCTAGAAATGGGGAGGGGTGTGGCTGGGGGAGCCCAGAGTGACTCAGGCTGCTCCCGGGATACAGGCTGGTGACCTTGGGAGATCAGGGGTGCAGTAGCCCACATGTATGGTGCTGGGACACTGCAGACCATTGACAGTGACAAATAGGCTGTCTTATCCACTGGAAGCATCAGAAAGCCACAAGCTCAAAGGTGTCCCGAGGTTAGAGAACAGGGCAGGGCCCATGAGCCCTGCACTCATCAGCCTTCCCCCTGGGGCCCTTCAGTACATGATGATAGTGCATCTTTGACTCTTTGCCTCTCTGTCCTAGGCCATGCCCTCTTGCTCAGTACCACTGACGTCCCCACTTCTCAAAGTGCTACAGTGACCAGCGCTACATTTCCCGCACCGATGAAGAACTCTCCGTGTGAGGCAAGTCTAAATGTTCCTCTAGTTCTCTGACTTCTGCTCCCACCCTGAGGGCACTTCTAGATGAGCCCAAACCATTTAATAATAAGCAAACAGCTTGGATGGTTGGGCTGCTTGTTCTCGGGGGTTGGGGGGGTTGCTAGACAGCAGGCAAGGAGATCATTTTGCCATCTTCTAGGCAAAGAGAATCCACCAGCATGGTGAAGTCCCTTCTGCAGAGAATCTTACCTTAAACACCCACTCTCAGCTGCACTGAACTGTTTGCAGCAGGAACTTGATTTAAGCAAACCCAGAAAATATTTTCAAGTCTTAGCAGGGAAGGGTAACAGCTATTTACAAAAGACTTTCTACAGAACCTTTTTATAAATATCAAGCTCTTATAATACATTTCAAATTTTACAGAGCATCAGAAATTTATTTTAGATGAATTTCACTAAGACATCAATGGCAGTCAGTGAGGTACCTCTAGGTGCACCTACCCAAATGGCTCCTGTAGCTCTTACCTCTTTAGTGTGAGGACTGAGGGACTGCTGCCATGTTTCTTAGCATAAAGCCATATTTTCTAAGAACCAAGAAATGTGCCTACACCCCCAACACAGCCTGGTGATTACGCTCATGAACTCTGGATTCAACCACCTGAGTCCAAGCCGGGTTCTACCACCAATTGGCTGTACAGTTTGTTTGGGCAGTTAATAACCTCTCTGTGCCTCAGTTTCCCAACTTGGAAAGTGGACGCAGTGAGAGTACCTGCCCCAGCAAGGAGAGGAAGAAATAGAATAATATATAAACAGGGCTTACCACAGCATCTGGTGCGATGTTAGCACCACCGTGGTCAGCCAGCAGGGCCCGTCACCCTGTACAAATGTTTGAAAGGAGGTTGGGGAAGGAGGATGAGGATGTCAGCCAAAAGTCCCACTCCAAGTTCTCAGAAAGCCTGCTGCTGCCCGTACTTCTTAGCTTCTCCCCCGTGACACCACATCAATGTCTTGAACACAGTAAAAAGCTAACACATAGTTTAAATTTGGCCAGTCCTCTCTGTCTGGAGACTCACAGGCGAAATCCTTTCTGGTTTCATTTCAGGAATAGCTATGTGCTCTCTGAGCAATTTGTTTCCTTCCAAGTTGTGGACATTGTGAAACTGACCACAGGCTCGCTTTCCCTCTGCTGGCTGACAGAAACCCCAGGGAGGTGTAAGAACAAGCTTCCCCTGCTAAGGGACTCAAATTCAAGCCCTCCAGGCTTTTTTGTGAAATAAAAACTCACAGGCATAAAACATCTAAGAACGGAAAAGATGTATCAGTGATTTTTTTTTTTAATCAGGAGAAGTGTCTAATTAAATCTAAAGTGCCCCTTTTAGTAAGCAAATGGGGGCCTGTGAGGTGCAGTTTGTAGCAGCTTTACTCGTGGTTCAATTTTATAACCCCACAGGTGTCCCATCTTTCTCACCCTCTTGTAATTTATGCTGTCTTACTAGATTTTATGTATCTCTGTGAGCCACCTTAAATTCTTTTTGGAAGAAGTTAGGGCACAAATAAATAGATTCGTTACATTAAATTGTATTTGAGAAACCTCACTATCTGATGCAGATGGTGGAATTACACAGTCGTCGTTGATATTCTCAGGTGCCTCTCAGCAGACACCTAGCAAAGAAGGCTTGCTTCTTAAGAGGGAATGTAAATGGGAGAAATAGTTGGCCCACCTGAGAGGTGAGGCAGGATCCTCAAAAGCATTTGATCTTTAAATTTAGTTTTCCCTGGATCGAATATGAGACTAATTTCAGAAAAAGAAATGTTAAGATAAAAATGATATTTTTCTCACATTGCGTCATTTCTCTAATAACCTTTGGGTTGATCAATAGCTTAAACAGGTGTTTTGTTTTACTGGCCTGTTTTACTTTTCCTCCAGTCATATTTTTCCGGGCTATTTCTGCGGTTTCCTGCCCTTTTCCAGAATGTAGTTGAGCAGGAGTAATGAAGGGCAGGCGGTGAGTCCAGCCCAGTCCAGCTCACGGTTACTTCCCCTTCAGACCTTCAGGCCATTTGTTTAACACCGATGGGTCTCTGAATTCCCGACGTTGGGGGAAATGTTTTCATCAGAAAAATAAATAACCAAAATAGAAATGTGCATTTCCTGGTTTGTAAGCCCTGCCATTTATTATACGCAAATCCTAAAGGCAGAAGACAGGAAATGGATTTCCTTCTCCCAGGCTGGCTGATCTCCAGTGACAGGGAAACGGGTGTTGCTTCGTTGCATGAGCCTGTGTGAGGTTAACGTGGGCCGTTCAAGCTCCACCAACCCTCACAGGGCCTGTGTTGGCCGTGAGGTCCGGGTGCAGAAGGGTGGACACTAGACAGAGCCATGGGTGGGGGTCTCTGCTGAGGGTCAGACCCCCAGGGACTGCCTGCTGGCTGAGCAAAGCTCCATGGCTGACCCACCACCGAGCACCTTCTCTAAATCCAGATCAGTCCTGGGAGTCCTAGAGTCTCTTCAAGACTAGGGAGTTGAGGTAATTGCAGAGTATCTCAAAATGCTCTGTCAAGAAACCCCACAGTTCCCAGTATATTCCCATAGGGGAGCCCGTGTCCCCTTCGGTGCTCTTCCTCGAAAATCTGAATACGCCCTAACTACTAGGTCTATGTTTCTCTAGCTGCAGGCACTTGGAAAAAGTAATAAATGCAGATTCTTGGGCCCCGCCCCAGATATCCTGGCTGACATCACTGAGCAGGGCTGAGGATTTGCATTTTCAAACCTCTCCCAGTGATTTGGATGCACACTGAGACTTGAGAATAACTGGCCATGGGTGAACTTGCCCATTGTGACCAAAATTCATTCTGGGCTCATGCTGAGAGATTGCCTCCATTGTCTTGGCCCCACAGAGTTTGATGTAACTTGCCTTTTAGAAAGATGAGTCAGTGAAGCGCTTAGAAATGACCAGGTAGAGACGGAAGAGGCTGGGAGAGCGCCCCTCAGGGCCCACGCGGAGCTGGCTCAGAAGCCCACCGACGATGGAGACACAGCCAGGGTGTGCTTTGGTGCCAGCCAGTTTCCAGTGCATTCCAGAAGCGCACCAGCTCCAGCCTCTGCCCTCCAGATGCCTGCAGCCACCCTTTGCTGGCCAGCCTGGGTGCCAGCGCCGCCTCCTCCATGGCTCAGCACACTTGCATATGGGGCATGAATATTTAAAGACCTCTGCCTAGCCCAGCCACAGACAAGAGAGTGTTGTATTTTTTTTTTTGTTTCCACCCCCTCAGAAGCTATTTCCTATGGGAAACTGGGGAGCCACTTACAATATATTCAGATTTTATTTTATTTTTATTTTTATTTTGCTGAGCTCCAGTTCAAATAATTAAAGTTGCCACCGGGGAGGGGAGTCTTGCGGTGGCCTTTCATGTGTTCGTTTGCTGTCAGATCGGCTGGTGGCTGCCCTGGCTGGGAGGCACGCTAGAATGTGTCTAGCACTGCAGCTGCTGGTAATAAAGAGGATGGGAGAGTGACAGGGGCCGTCTCCGCCCCTCCCCCTGCCTTTCACACATCCCAGAAGCCTGAACGTCTCAACAAGCCCCGTGTGGTTTGAAATTCTATTTTATTTGAATAGCCTGCCTGTGACTAGAATACTTTAAACCATGTTCTCAGGACAGAACAAGGCCTGGGGGGAAAAAAGTGGGCTTCCTTCATTTCTTTCCCACTCCAAAACATGGAAGCGGTTTTCTTTCTATGGGCTTCAGGGATGAAAAGCACCCAGGAAGGGGGATGTGCCCCATGTGATGGGTGTTGACACCCTATGGCAGGTCCAGTTCCTAGCTGCTGGTTGTCTGACCTTGTAGGAGATCCAACCACATCTACAGATACACAGACACACACTGGGAATCTGGAATACACCTGGGGCCTTTCTGCCCCTGGCATCAGCCCTGCCGTGATAAAAGGGTCTGCTTTGATTTGCTGCTGGGGGCTGCTGAGGTCAGAGCAGGAGGTGAGCAGCAAGGCTCTTCCATGTCAACACAGGCTAGCTGGCCTGCAGGGAAGGAGACCTCCCCTCGGTGTGTCATGAAGCCAGTAAATACGGCCCAGAAGGCCGTGGGGGAGAGCCTGGCATCTGAGCTTGACTTCTGCCATGTGTTGAGAAGAATGGCAGGCAGAGCCTGCCCCTCTGGGAAGGAGCCCCCTATGGCAGGCAGACCCCAAAGGCTGAAGGCCAGGAATTTCTCAGGAAACCACTCTCTGGCTGATTTTGTAAGACTTTTCAGGGTGCTGGTGATCGTTCCTGGACACAGGGCCCGACCTTTCCCGGGGATTTGGCCCCAGGGGGGTTGCCAGCATTTTAGTATAACTCAGAAGCAAAACAAGGTGAGTCATGGCTGTGTTGATGAGGCTTATTCAAGCTGGTCCCTTGGGCAGCCAAATAGGACTTTCAGATAGCAAAAAGAGGAACTTTTCTGATTGCTGTCATTAAAAATTTGTTAAACTCAATGGCAAAATCCATAGGATGGCTGGAGCTGGAGGTGAAAACAAAAGCTCTTCCTTTAGCAGCTCCTAAACCCTCAACAAGAGACATTCAACTCAGTTCACTTTAAGGCACAGATCCTACAAGCTTCCCCGCCCCCCATCTGGGCTGGGGTGCCCAGGGGGTGGAAGCAACCCATCTCAGCAGGACAGGAAATAAATATACAGGTACACCTTGTTTTATTGCGCTTCACTGATCTTGCTTCACAGATACTGCATTTTTTACAAATTGAAGGTTTGTGTCAGTCCTTCGTCAAGCAAGTCTGTCTGCACCATTTTTTTGACAATTGTTCGTTTCATGTCACATTTTGGTAACTTTCACAATATTTCAAACTTTTTCATTACTATTATATTATGGTGACCTGTGATCAGTGTTTACAACTCACCAAAATCTCAGATGGTGGTTAGTATTTTTTAGCAATGAAATATATTTTAATTACAGTGTGTCCTTTGTTTTTTAAGACATAATGCTATTGCACACTTAGAAGACTCTTGTATAGTGTAAACATAACATATATGCACCGGGAAACCCGAAACTTCATTTGACTTGCCTTATTGCAATATTCGCTTTATTGCCTTGCCAAGCTAGGGGGAATTCAGGGTAACATCATCCCTAGCTGCCCTCCCACAAGCCCGAGCCCCTCTGGTTGGTATTTGGGACTGGACATCCACCCCCATCGCATCTAATGCGATGACATCCGCTGCGGTGACTGAATGCTCACTGGCTTGCAGGGAAATCCCGCTCACCTTTGGACAGCTCCAGGCTTCAGTGCTTACCTGCATTAAAAATAAATGCAACTAGATATGCCAGGGGTTTTCTTCATACTCTAGTCCCTATACCACTCCTCTTCCTGCTTTAGGGACCTTCAAAGAACTGGGGGCAGGACTTCATGCTAGCTATGTGACATCCAGCTGGGTGTCCGCGCTCCGCCCAGGAGGACGTAATGATGGTCCAGGGGGAAGCAGTGCCCTCTGGCTCCCTCAGGGCACCACTGACTTTTGAAGCAAGTCAGAGCAGCATGGTGACTCCAGGCAGCTGATTCCCTCCTGCCCCAGGGCCCAGCAGCCATGACATCACCACGCCCAGAATAACCCAGCTGGTCATGTGGACAAAAGGAGTGTCATGGTCGGTGAGAAGAGCAGCACCCTGAGGGCACTGGGACTTTGGTGGCATCCTGCCACTTTCTAGCAGGGTGACCTTGTGGAGCTCATCTCACTCCTCCCAGCCTCAGTGTTCTCTGCAGGACTGACAGGAAAAAAACAGTAGACAAGGTATAAAAGGCACCCAGCCTGGGTCTGGACACATAGAGGATGCTTAATAAGTGGTGCATGTGGTTTCTGCTCCTCTACTCCTGCTCTTCCTACTTTACTTGACTTTTGTGATAATTCTCAAATCAAAGGCTGGAGCTGGTTCTAACTAGGATCCTGAATCTGAGAATTAGGCTTCTGAGAATATGCCTTGGTGACCTGGCAATAGATGGGGTGGAGTATGTTGCCCAGCTCTGTGACGGGGGCCAAGGATACTAATGCTCTCCCAGCAGCACATGGGCCCCTGTCACCGCCTCCACCCTCTTGGAATCCAGCAAAAGTTCCTCTTCTCCCACTGCCCTCCTCCCACCCTGTCAGCTGACACCTGGAGAGATGAGGTCTTTCCACAAGTGATGATGCCCTTTAACAAATGGGGAGACTGAGGCTCGGGGAGAGGCATGAGATCAGGTGCAGCTGCCTGCAGTGCAGCTAAGTGTCCTTAAGACACGAGAGCATCTCCACTTCCCCCGGGAGAACCCCTGTCCCTGTGAAAGGGACAGCTGCAGTGAATGAGGGGATGAGCTGAGAAAGGAGAAAGCCAGGCCAAAGGAGCAAGACAGGAGGCACTCTGGTGAAATGACCCGGAGCACCACATCCCACACCTGACTCTTCTCATGTCTCTTCTTATGACTTTAAAATGAAAGCCAATTCTGTATTTTATTCCTTAACATGCCTGTTTGTTTGAGTACAAAACAGCGCACATACTTAACACAATGGGCCCCTTGCCCGCAGTTTCACTTTCCGCAGCTTCAGTTACTCACGGCCCGTGTGGTCCGGGAGCCGGTGGTCCTCCTTCCGACAGGGTCAGAAGGTCAGTAGTAGCCTAGCGCTACACCACAGTGTCCGCGTCATTCACCTCACTTCATCTCATCCCACAGGCATTTTATCATCTCACATCCTCACAAGAAAAAGGGTGAGTATAGTACAATAAGATATTCGGAGAGAGAGACCACATTCACGTAACTTTTATTACAGCATATTGTTATAATTACTTATTTTATTATTGTTATTAATCTCTCACTGTGCCTAATTTATACATTAAACTTTATCATAGGTATGTGTGTGTATATATATATATATATATGAAAAAACATAGTACCTATAGTGTTCAGCACTCTCTGTGGTTTCAGGCACCTATAGGGGTCTTGGAACATATCCCCTGTGGATCAGGGGGGACTATTGTATTGAGTGGCTAACACTTCCAGAAGTTACATGCTATTTATCCTGTGGCTTTGGGTACTCCCAGGAAGACCCCAGAGTGTATGTACCCCAAGTTTAAGAAGCCCAGGGGAACAGCTCCAGCCCCCACTGTCCTTCCCTGAACCCCAGAGACCTACTCACCTTGTGTGATCTCACCCCATCTCTCTGGTCACCATTAGGCCCATAGACAGTGCATTTTGAAGAGTATCTGCTTGCCTTGGTCATCCCTAAAGCCAGCCTCGACTACAGCTGTCCCTCCGTGAGCCACCCTGACTCTGCCTGTGGTCCGAAGCTCCAGGAGGCCCTTAGCTCTGACAGCTACTCACAGCCGCAGTCATGCAGACTGTAATCTCAGAGAGCCTTGACCTGTGGCCTAAGCATGTGCCATTTTGCATCAGAGGGAAGGGGGGCAGAAGTGGTTCCTGAGGTGTTTACAAATGGCTTTTCCAAAGCCCCACAGGATGACTGAGAGATTTGGGCCCCATTTTCAGCCTCTAATGGCAGTCTCATACACCTGTAGTGACAGCACATGCATACGCCTGTTATGAGAACCCTCTGCACATCAGACACTGCAGAGGCTTTCTGCCTCCCCACGGTCACCTCAAGGAGAGGCCGAGCAGCTACCTTTGAAGCCAGGGGACTTGCATTTGAGTCCTGGTTCCTGCATGCTTTAGCTTGTGACCTTGGGGGCAGCTCCTAGCACTCAGAGGGAGTCAGGGGGCAGCCCCCTCAGGACAAGAAGGCTGGGCAGCCACAGGGACAAGATGAGAAAGGCAGCATGAATCTTGGCTGGGAGGGATGGCAGAGACGCCAGGCAGGAGGGATGAGGGAGAGCCTGGCACAGAGGACTCTCGGTCAGGCAGTGAGTGGGGAAGTACTCATTCAAACCCACCGAGTGGCCAGGCGTGCTGAAGACAGGCTGCAGGAATCTGGGACCTCTGGGATGTTTATTCAGCAGCAAAGGTAAAAATCTTGACTTTCAGTATGATGGGCTCCAGGTTACTTATGGATCACTCAGCTGCATTACATTAAAAAGCAAGTCAAAATCCTTAACTAGAGCCCTCAAACACTCTTACTCTTTGCAGTCCTAGGAAAGAAACCTTCCCTTAGTCTGGGGCTGAGGGAAGGGACTCTATGGAACCGTTAGGCCAACTTAGGAAGCATTTAAAAAATATCAGTCCCTAATTGTGTGGCTGGCACTGCTAAGCATTTCACTTGTTTTATCTCATTACCAAAATGGACTTGTGAGGAACAGTTACCCCTATCTACTGAGCTTAGAGAGCTTAAATGACTTGCCCAAGGTCACCCTGCTAGTAGGAGGCAGAGCCAGGATTCAAACCAACATCTGTCCAACTCAGAAGCCAAATCTGCTAACACAAATCTAAGATGACTGGACTTGACTAAACCCGAACTTGAAACCCAGCTCTGCCACGGAGCCATAAGACCTCAAACCAGTCACTCCCCCTAATTAAGGATAAAAATATACCTGTGCTTGCTGCATGAGGTGGTTGTGAGAATCACATGAAAATGTGAAAACCCTTTGTAATCTCTATCATATTTTATGAATGACTTCAATTACTGTTATTTCCTCACTTTGTGCAGGCAGAAGTCATTACCAATACAAATTCAGACACTGTATGTTCTTGTTTCTCCTCTTGGTTAGCAGTATGCAGGCAGGTCAGGAGTACTGTTTTGCCCAGCGCCCAGCATTAGCACCAGGAGGATGTGCCCAATGAGCCCAGTTAATCTTAATTAATTGCACAGCCCCTCAATTGTGAGCATAACCCTGGTCCAGGATAAAAGCTAACAAGGATTGCTTTATTCACCGCTTCTCAAGGATCCAGTAAATGTAGCCCTTCTGAGATTTCTGAGCCAAGAGAATTCTTACCTCAGTACCTAGAGCTGGGAAGCTTCTGGAAACTAGAATTCTGTCACCACTTACTGTCACATGGCCGATGCTGCCAGGACACATGCTAATGGGCCAAAGTAATCAACAGCAATTATAATTGCAGTCAGACATAATTAATGTAATACCTTTAAGCCATTCATATTTAATACCTCTGCCATTACATGATGAAATGGAGGCATGTGAAGGATTACCGTCAAGGCTCATGGGTGTGAATTGTATCCTCCTGGGCACTTGGTAGAGATTTGGGTCCCATTCAAAATCCACCTGTTAATCATGGACCCTCTTGGCTCCCACTTGTGACCATTATAACACATTCAGGTGGCCCATATATGGGGGAACACCTTGTTGAAAGCACAGACTCTCCCTGGCAGTCAAAAGATAAATACTCCCCAGTAGCTATGGGCCCCTGCAGACACTCATGTGCCTGGAGTCCATTCTCTTCCAACGGCTGTCTGTAAAGGTTGTGGGAGTTGCACAGAGCTGATCATGTTCCCCAGGCAGAGGGTTAGAAAGCTATTTTGCAGCATTGTCCCCATAACATCCAGAGAAACTAAGGCAGAGAGGAGGCTACTTGCCCAAGATCACAGCATCACAATATAACTCAAAAGAAAATACCATGTTTTTCTTCCCATAAGACTAGAAAGATAATTCTGTAGGGTGCCTGGAAGATAAAACACTAGACCAAAATATTTTTAATACAGCATCCTTCACCCTGTCCTATTCTGTTTTTCTATGAGCTGTTTATCTCTAACATAGTGTTCCCTTCCTGCTCTTTCCAATACAAGAGGAAGGAACTAACATTGGTCAAATGTATTTGGCAAGCTGAGCACTGGGCTCACATAATCTTACTAACATCTCACAGAAATTCTTTAAGGCGAGTGCAATTGGCCCTGTCTTATAGATGAAGACTGAGGCCCTGAGATATGTCGTAAATGAAGACAGAACTGCTCTTTCTGATTTCAAAGCCTCGACTCTGTCCACAGCACTACCCCCACCACATTCCCCAGAAGCTCCCACCTCCCCTAGGTCTTCCTCACAAAGCCCACAGTTCAGGCTAGAGAACATGACCCTCCCTAAAGTGGGTGAAACAAGACACTCTCTTTTCCCACTTTCCAGTGATATCAGAATCCTCCCTTGATGCCTTTTTTAATATAGCATTTATTGTTTTTTCCGATTACAAAAGTGCTCTATGTTCATTGCAGAGCATTAGAAAATGTAGGAAAGTATGAAGAAGAAAATTGAAATTGCCTAGAGTCTTACCCACCAAAGATAAACCCTGTTACAACATTAGTGCATTTCCTTCCAGACAGAGATGTCGATATGAGCAGTGATAGACAATGGGTTTATACAAATTTGGTATCATTCCATATAAGCATTTTGTGTCTTCTTTCTTTACATAATATTATATTTTCCTATATCAGGGTTATTCTTCCTAAACATGCTTTTAATAGGCGCATACACTAGATTTATTTTATTGCTTTTGTTCTAGTTATCAAAAGTAATAGATGTTCATTGTAAAAAAACTTAGAAAAGACCAAAGAAGGGGAAAAAATACCTGTAACTCCATAACCTCACCAGGTAGGAATCCCATAATCATTTTTTTATATACAATCTATTTTAAATATAACCTGTTTTCTTGCTGTGTTTTCACAAAGAGGGCATGTGGATGTCCCTGGCTGGGTGTTCTCTGGCTTTAATGTGATGCTTCAGAAAGAAGGAGACATGGGGTGCTATTTTCAGAAAGGATCTCAATCTTTTAAGTCTCCTACATGGCCAGGAATCCAGCATTTCTTAAGTCTCCACAATTGCAAGTATTTGCCAGCATATTTTATTTGCTTGTTATCAGCAATCTACATCTGGCCTGCTTCTTGCTGAGTTGGGTTGATTTTTCACTGGGCTATTTATAGTTAGATAGCTGTTTATTTTTTCCAGGTGAATTAGTAGATGGTGTACGAAAACATGGAGTTCTGCACTGAGTCAGTACTGATAGTTAAAGTTAGTGGGACCACACTGAAACCAAGGGACTCTTAAAATTATCAGTTCACACCCAGAATCATAGCCCTGTGGCATCTTACAATGGGAGGGAGCCTTAATGTCCATTCAAAGCTTGGATGTTCCTGACGGCAACCCCAATCCTGGTGGTCCAGTCACTGCAGGATGACCCCCAGTATGGGGAATACCCAGGGGTACCCTCCCCAAAGCAAGCTCATCTGTGAGCATCTCCATCTGTGAAAAAGTGTTTCCTTCTACTGAAGTGAAATACACACTCAAGCATCCGTCCTTGGTCTTGTCTCTACTGCAGGATTCATGCAGTCCTTCAGAAATTTGAAGAAAGATAGTACCTCCCCCTTCATTGCATTTCCTATATTTGGGGGTGCCACAGGCAGAATGGACATTATTTAGTACCATTGAGTCTCTTCTGTCAAGTTTAGCTTAAATTCCACACTGAGTTTTCCTTTATGGGCTGAAGAGGTTGTTGTGAAGTTGCCACAAGGTATGCATAGCAAACACGGGGCTATTCTAGACATAAAATTGCAGTAATTACCTCTGGAGGAGGAAAGGGCCATGAGGGAAATAATGGCATTAGGCCTAGCCACAATGCTGCTCCTGCTTAACATACAGAACTTTAATTAATAAAACGACAAACACTGGAAGCACATAATTGGAAAGTCTATCAGGCCCCACAGAGAGGGAGGGAAAAAGACCCTTGTGAAAGGGCTGGCTGGAGCCAGAAGATATAATTGCTAGTGGCGAGCTCCTGGTGTTGTGTCTTTTCACTTGCCTCATTGCCATCTGAATGTAAAAGAGTGTTTTAGTCAAAAGCAGTCATTTATAACCTGTGTCTATTAGGATGTGTCTGAAAGGTTCCAAATTTTTTTTGTTACAGACCCTGACAAGTGTGATTTCTCAGAAATATTATTTAGGATTTATATAAGATTTCTCATATTTGTGTGAATGAATTTGTTTTATATACATTTATGCACACACACATAAATGTGACTATCAATTGTCTGGCAGAGACAAAGGTAGTAAATGGTTTAAAATCCACTTTCTCCCTAAGTCCTCTATTGTGAAGGTTTTACTTGGACAAGATCTTGTTATAATACAAGGTCTGATTCAGCATGTCTAGAGTGGGGCCTGAGACCCTGCATTTCTCATAAGCTCCTGGGTCATGCTGACACTGCTGGCCCATAACCACACTTGGAGTAATAAGGATCTAGAAAACCTTCACAATATACCCCAAAAGGTTTAAGTATTACCACAATATGTTACATGTATATGGCACTGTAGATATGACAGAGCATAGAACATGGATGGGATCCAGGTCATCAGCATGTGGGCTCAGTGACCATGAGTGGCTTACTTAATCTATTTCACTGAAAAATGGGTATGATAATATCTACAGGAAGGAATTTTTGAGGTAACATATGTACAAATGTATTATTTCATCCTATAAGCCACCAGATAGAAATTGGTCTTACTAAGAGTGTTTTTGCCACCTCTGGGCACTTGATCCTAGACTGTCAAGGTCAGACTGGCATGGATATCTACATATAACGATATCGAAGGGGTTCTTTAGCCTAGGACTGTGTAAGGCAAATGGAACTCTTCGAGAGGGAGTCTGAGACTGAGCCTTCAATCTGCTCTGGGAACCACATGTAGTTTGCTTTATACACGTAGATATAAGTAGTCAATAAAGGACTTTCAGCAAGAATTGACATCAGTCCTCCAGTTCTCCTAATTAAGAAATTGGTGCGAACTTTACTCTGTGGGTCCAAGAAGATAGCTTGTAGTCCTGTCTGCATTCTCAGATCACCCCTGCCCACCCTCAGCCCAGGCCCTCACTCTCTAGATGGGTCTCAGTCTTTGCCTGCAGGTGATGTGGCTGCCATGTGAAGACCCTCTGCTGAGGGCTGTGTCCTCCCCTTTGCAGGGAAAACACCCCTTGTACACCTTGGTGATGGGTGGTAAGCACATTTTAAGTCTTTTTTTAATAATTAGGAATTACCTCTTACTCCAAGTCCCAAGATGAAAATGGACCCCTCATGGAGAAGGCCAGGCTCCTTACTGCACTAGGTAGTCTATCTCCCCAGCAGTCTCAGCCGAGGCTCTACTTTAGGATCACCCAGAGAGATCTAAGAAAGTGCTGATGCCCAGGACCTACCCAAGGCCAATTAAATCAGAGTCTCTGGGGTGGAGGCCAGGCCTGGGTAGCTGAGAAAGCCCCCCAGGTGATTCCAACTTGCATCCCAGGTGAAAACCACTGGTTTAGCCATGTCATTGACAACATGTGGGCTCTAGTTTCACCTTCTTTATCTTACTTATTCTTTATAACCACTTTTTAAGGCAAGCAGGGAAGGTATGGTTATTATCAAAAACTTGTCTATAAGAAAATAGAGGCTCAGAGAGAGTAAGTGTTTGGCTTAAAGTCACCCAGTAAATTTAGTCTTTAGTTTAGGGCACAAACTCCAAGTTATTACTATTGTCAACAGGCAAGGAAACAAGGATAGTTTGACAAGCCATCAGAGAATGAATGCTGATACAAAGGGCAATTATTTCCAGTGCATTCTAGAAAGAATGTGGAATGGGTCATAGGGCACAGGGGCAGGGCCCCAGAGGTTGCTCTTTAACTCTCTGCTTCTCTGCAGATTCTGCTGCAGTAGATCTGAGGTGGGCCACCTCTAACAAGCTCCCAGGTAGCTCTGATGATGCCAGCCTGAAGATCACACTCCAAGTGGCAAAGCACTGACTGGCTCTTAGAGGCAGAATCTGGAATCAGTAGGGGTAACCTCAGATGAGAAGTAGGCTAATTGACAGACTCTGGGTTCTGGACTGCTTGTATCTTGAGGAGGAATACATCTGCCTGGATACATCACCTTACCAGACACATAGTGAATGAAAAAAATAAACGACCAAAAACACACTTTGCTAGCCACTCACTGGCTGCCAGTTTGCAATCTTATTCCAAACCAAACCTTTTTTGTCTGTTTCTAGAACTATACTTTGCTGAAATTCAGGCCATGCCTGTCTTGGCTTGAGTTGTGGCTGTGGATATATGTTTTCTACTATAAATATAGTAGATCTGTAGGATTGTAAGATGAAAAGAAAGACAGATTTTTCATTCTCCTATTTACTCATTGCTCTAAATGGTTGGGCCAACTGGGTTCTGACCCAAGTCCTGACTGTATTATGTCAAGTGTCTTGACTTGACTATCTTTTGTCTTATGTCTTCACTGTCAAATGGCTCCAATTACTTCCTCTTTCCCTATTCTCAGCAAGATGGCAATTACTTCTTTGAATTCAGACTTCCTGGCTAGATGATAAGCTCCGTGAGGGCAGGGAGGATATGTATAATATGCTGCACAGAGCAGGTATGCAGTAAATATTTATAGAGTGAATGAATGATGACCTCCCTCAAGGGCTGATACCACAAGGGATCTTGGTGGGGGATTGGCCTAAAATACAGTGAGGAAGATGGAGAAAGCTCAGCAGTCACCTGGCCAATGGTCCTGTGATGATATGACAGGGCTCTATCTAACTGACAAGCTCAGGCCACTGGCTGACTCTACTTTAAACTGGAAGTTTCCTGAGAGCTGCTGAGAACTAGGCAGTTTAGACTACAGCCAGCCAACTGCAGAGCAGGTGGATCCTCTCCCCTTTCCTGGAAACTGACTGCAGCAAAAGTGCTGAGGAGCTTCACAGGATCGAAAGTTAGTTTCTGCCCCTGAGATGGGCCTGGTAAAGGGTCTCCCTGTAAATGTATACATCTTTGTTTATGCTGACATTGATCAGCCCCTACCATGTGCCCTCACCTGACAACTACAGTGAATCTGGGATGGAAAGATGGTCCATGCCTTGAAGGAACTTGTAGTCTAAGAGAGGCCGGAGGGAGACAAGACAGCAGAGCTGTGTCCCATGATGGTCCTAATAGCCTCAGTTCTATGATTTCGGAAGAAGGGTAGGTCATCTCTGAGATGGACAATAAGAAAAGGTTCCCTGAAAAGTGGTGAGGAGAGAACAGGCAGAGGAGATGGTAGGATCAAAGGCGCAGAGGCAGAGCGATGCAGAGCAGGTGCAAAGCCGGCCTGCAGACAGGTGGGAGGAGTCTAGGAGCCAGCGTTCCCTGGGCCCCCGCATGTGGACAGCTGGGTGAGAACTCTGGTAGACCCCTCTACTTATCTGGTTGCTGTAAGGTAACCAGAGAGCTTTTCAGTCACCTCAAAACACTTGTTGAGAAGTTTAAAGGCCCATCTGGTCAAAACTTCAACCTTGCTTTAAAGTTTGGCGTCTTTCCCTCCTCTCCGCACCCGCAACTTGGCTCTATTGCAGATGAAAAGCCTGAAATTGGAGAAAGGGTGGTCACCGGTCTCTTTCCTTCTTTACCCAGCTCTCCTCCTCCTCTGTCTTATGGCTAACTTGGGACCTTTGAAGGTCTTAAGCACAGGGGAGGGAGAAGAGGTAAGGGGGGTGAAACAGCCCTTGTTTGACTGGGACACATTGGTGTTGTTCGATGTGACAGATGTTTCGGGCTTATTTACTGTCTCTCACAGGGACACTGTGGTCCCTCAGGAGATCTACCTTTCTCCTTACCCCCTCCAGTATGGCTGGGATCTTTCAACTTGACTAGGGCATGTGTATTGCCATTCCAAGCAATCACTTACTCCTTCCCCTGCCCTTGGGCATCTCGAGATGCCTACAGCTTCTTTCTGCTGCGTTCTCTTTACCCCTCCAGACAGACAAGGTCTCTGGGGACAAGATCTAGAACGATGCCCATCCACCCCTTGTACATGGCTCACTTTAGTCTATGATTGCTCACACATTGTTTGCCCTGCCAGACCCTGGGAGTGCGGGCCATCCAATGCTGCCCCTTGGCCTGTTCTGCCATCAGAGCAAGCTAACCAGCCCCCTTGTTCATAATTTAGATTTTCCAGGTAGGAGATAGACACTAAGCACTGTGCTCCCAAGCTGGGGAGGATAAATATCAAGTGCTTGAAGAGGGACCATTCAAACCATCATCTATTGGGATGAACAGGGGAACTTCTTCTCAGGACGGTGAATTGAGGTAGAACTCATACCAAAAGCAAGCTCCAAAACCTCTCCCCTCACAGTCAACCACCTTTTCTTGTATCTGAAGTATGAATGAGGGATTAAGAACTGTGTAACCCGTTTTTATCCACCTCTTTTCAAAGTCCTACATCACTGTGCTCTCAGACTTCCCTTTGAAGTATACTATTGCCTCAGTTCTTCCACCGAAATTCCTTTTTAACATTTTGTTACATTATTTATTATCTCATTTAACCATCACTATAGTCCTATAAAGTAGTAAACCTATTCCCATCTTAGAGCATAGAGAGACCTGAGCTCCAAAATGAACGAAATGGCAAGAAGAGGTTTTGAATCCAGATCTTTCTTACTCTAGAGATCTTAGGTCGTCCTGAAGTAGAGGACACAAGTGGTTCAGCCTAAATGCTTGATAAATATTCAGAGAATGCCTAAGAACTTGATTTGCCTAGATTGTAGAGGAATGCAGTGCCTTGATATTAGTTGATAGGGAGAACCCGTTGAAGTGTCACAAATGTCAGTGACAAACAGGAAAAAGTGATAGAGATAAACAAGAGAATTTAGAAGGGAGGAAGAGTGGAGAGAGAGAGGCACTTTAGGAGGCTATGAAAAACCTTGATGAAAGAGTGAGTTATAAAGGACCTGGTGAGCGTTGCTTTGTTAGGGTAATAAGGATAGAAGCCCGGTTGAAAGAACTTAAGGAGTGGCGACCAGGAAATAAGAGGAGCAATTACACACCAGTTGTCCAAGCTGTCAGCATAGAAATAGGTTGCAAACAGGAGGAACTAGCAGGAACAAACAAAGCATATTTTTCTAGGGTGGGTGAAACCTGGCCTTCCTTGTAGACTGAACAGCCAGAAGGTAGACAGACTCTGAAGGTGCTGGAGAAAGCAGGAGCAGTATCTGAGAGAGCAAGGACTAGGGCGTAGTGAAACATAAGGGGCTAACATAGAAGCAAATGACGAATACATCTTCCTGTAAGAGGGGAAAGCTTGAAAGGAGGTGGGGGAGCAGTAGGAGGAGGAGCAGAGAGGAAGGAAGACAAGAGAGGCTGAAGGAGACTCCACCTGATATACTGAATTTTAACTGTAAACTAGAAATCAAAATAATGGATCAGGAGTTGGGGACCAGGAGGTGACAGCAGCAGGTTTGAGGAAGAGTTTGAAACACCCATTGTGCTACACGTGTTGAGAAATCAACTGTGGAAATCAGTGGATGAATAAGTGCCGCCAACCATCAGGGCACTGACATTCAGCAGTCTGAGTTCACAGAGTCCCAGTCAGCACAAGGAGAGAATGGGTATGGCGAGCATTATCCCAAGCTAAGCAGTGCAGGGAATGGGCTGAGGGCTGAGTGGGTTTAGTTAGCAAGGGTAGGGTGAACCTTTCCAGACTGCCCAAGGAAGCCAAGTGAGGCCAGAAAAAGAGTCACAGATTTGTTAACTTACCCTGGGAGTTCTCGGTGGAGACTAGTATTTGCTACCCTGGACTTGGGGAAATGGGAAGGGTATATAGGTGAAGACGTATGGTTATAAAGCAGGCTTACCTGACTCCAGCTTTCAGCCACAGAACAGCACCTGGGCACCCCAGTGGCAGTGAAGGGGCCCTACGCAACAGAGTGGGAAGGTTTTGGCTTCAGCACGTCATGGTATGTAACCTGTTTGATCAAATTGTAGGACAATTATGAGCTCAGGGACTGGGAGACAAAGGATTTACAGAGAAACATGTCTTCAAGCAGTGAGAATCAGAGAAAAGGGGGCACCATAGCCAATGAAAACTCCAGCTTGCCACTGGACATATTTTACCTGTGTTCTACAACAGCTATCTTTTATTCCAGGATCTGAACAGGATTACTTGAAGTAATGATACGCTGTAGTTGTCCTACGTTTTAAATATTGTGTATAGATTGTTTCTATCAAACACAAAGACCAGGGACCTTGTTTATAGAATATTCTGCCTCTAGGCATGACTGTTCTTAAACTTTCTCAGAGAGAGTAACTAAAATTCCCTTTCATATGTCTAGGGAACAATGCCATAAAACCTTTAATAAAGACACAATGAAACATACAATAGCTTCCTTTTGGCAAAGTGGGTGGCCTCATTCTGAAAGATGCTGATACGTAAATTTTTGTCTCATCTTTGCCTACCAATGGCCATAGGTGTCAAGTCACAGGGTCTCCTAACTAACACATGGCATGGTATCATTCAAAGAAGATTATTTGAGTCTTCGGGGGAAGAATAAGAATCTATGATACCAAAGTCACTAAAAGAAAGCGAGTCACAAAATCACTTGCCCAAGGTCACAAAGTGAATTGGGGCCACACACAAGAATCTTTGGGTCCTCTGTAGTTCATTTAATACCCCATTGATCTTAACATCACGTCAGAGGTGGAATATTATGAAACGCAGGATGATGACATTGGCTGAACAAAGCCCCCAAACTCCCATCAGGTGCCCCTGCTTGGCTCCTCGAGCCCTAATGAAAACCACTTTGAGAGGCGGGCAGCTGACTCTCCAGCAAAATCCTTTAGGATTCAGTTGAGAATTCCCAGAAGGGGTCCTGAGGTTTCCTTTCACAATTCACACCCTGGCCTTCTGGCTCTTCTCTCCCCTGCAGCTCCGAATGTCCTGGCTCATCCATGGAGTCTTGCAGGGAAATGTGTCCTTGGTGCTGGTGGAGAACAAAACCGGGAAGGAACAGAGCCGAACGGTCTGGCACGTTGCCACCAGCGAAGGCTTGAGCCTGTGGCAGTGGACGGTGCTGCCTCTGCTCGAGGTGGCTGACAGGTGAGCCTCTACCTGTTTCCGTCACTCCTTTTTCCTCTGTCAGCCAAAACGCAGAAGGGATTCCCTCGTCTCCCCACCTCCCTGTGCCCACCACTCAAGACACACATTCAGACGTGCCCATTATACAGGCACTCACACACACACACACACACACACACACATACATGTGTACACTTCCTGCTGACTGACAGGGAACACTGAATTTCTCCAAGGGACTTCTGTGCTAATGAGCACTCATCTCTCAAATCTCTGGCCTGGCCTGATTGGCTGCCTCCAGTATCTGTAGGAAGAAATAAAACTGAACAACTCATAGTACTCAGGCTTTATATATATTTAGCATTTGCTCTTAATTAATGGATTTTGCCTTACCTTTCACTTGACATTTTATTTATTCCCTATTAACAACAACAAAACCTATGACGTAGGTAGGATAAGCCCTGTCATGTTCCCCATTTTTGCGCTTTTACAAAGTTCTCATCCGCTGAGAACCCAAGAGGCCAAGCAGCAGCAAGCTGGCGTCAGGGTGAGGCCTGCAGCTCAGGCCGGCCCAAGCCCAGGCTCTGCGAAGGCAGGTTCCCGAGGCAGGGGGATGAGGTAGGTGACAAGTTCTTCAGTAAACAGAGGAGTCCTTCAACCAGAGGCCCTAGTTCTTACTGGGATTCTATCACTAACAACCTTTGTGACCTTGAATTTCTCTGGGCCTCAGTTTCCTCATTTTTAAACTGAGAGGGCTGTACTAGAAGGTCATGAACTCTGTGTGCCACTGAAATGGAGCACTGACCGCGGAGCTGAGCAACCCTTGTCTGCCCAGGATGGCACCAGTCTGCCACCTGCAGGCGGCCCAGAGCAAACAGCACTTGGCCTGGCACAGCAGAGGACGAGGCAGATGCTTGCCTGTCACACTAAACCCTCCACGGTTGGTGCTGGTCTGTTCCAGACCACAAAGACAGGGCGCAGGGGGTCATTTCTATAAAGGAGGCAGGTAAATGGATCTGGAGTGGGGGAAAACCATCTTTACTAGGCCAAATGTCAAACCCGACAATCCAGAGCAGCCTCTGCATTAGTCTCCTAAAACACATGCAGATCATCATCCTAGTAGATCCACAATTGAAAAAGGAGGGCAAAGGGCTTAAGGCAAAGCAGGAGTGATGCCAGCTGGAGCACAGCTTTGTAAGTATAAAACTGGGTCTCAAATTCTTCACCCAAACTTCACAGTGCCTGATGTTTACAAGAGCTCATAACTCGAGCTGTGCTGTCACAGGAAGAAGCCATTGTCCTCACTCTGAGCACCAGCTTCCCACTCCTTTAGATATGTGTGGGTTAAAGGTCAAAGCCCTTGGACATCTTGAGGCTCAGCGCTGCCCCCAGGACAAATGGATTTAATTAAAGTGGAGGAAGGGGCAATGTGGGTGCTCCCGCCATAGTCTAGATTTTTGTCCTTAGGGACTGTGGGGACTGTGTGCTGGGGATGCAGAATAGGAGGAAGACCCCAGAGCCACCCTCCTGGGAGAAGCTAAATTAATTCAGGGGAATCAAAGGGTCTTTTCCTCCTTGATCCAACAAGTCCCCCTCTCTTTCATAGCCGCTCCGGGGGATTTAAAGCAAGTCAGGCGTTGACTCTTCATCCCATCCACTAGAGTTTCGTTTGAAGGAAACTTTGTTCTCAATCTCCCTCCTCACTGTTAAAGGCTGTTTACCACACTGACATTTCCAGTATTGATACTGAGACCAACCTCTCCAGTGGGGATTCAGACAAAGGCCAGCTTGGTTTGCTGATGCCTCGTGACCTAATCAGTGAGCTATTACAGAGCACAGGAGTTCCCCCACTCTCCCGGAGCCTGCACACCACTGACATGCTCTGATGGGGGAAGTTGCCCCCTCCCCCCAAGCTAGAGATAATAGAGGAGGCATCAGGACCCAGAGGGAAATGAACTGCCAGAGGAGGAGGCACAGCATTTTCCACTTGCTAAAATCACTTGCCCTTAGCTGTGCTTGGCCCATACAAGTAAGGAAGCACTGTGGATGAAAGAACATAGGCTTTAGAGTCAGAGTCCCAAAGCTAAAATGTGGCTCAGCCACTTACTAGTTGTGTGACTTAAGCCAATTTCCAAACCTGTCTGGAGTCCAGTGCCCATATCTGTAAAATAAGTACAATAACAGTACAACTTCACAGGATTGTTATAAGACCAAGTAAAATGGCTGGTGAGAGAATGTATATGTAGTAGGTATCAATGAATTTATTTCCCATGTCTTCTATTCTCATCCCTCAGTTATATGGCCTCAGATAATTTATTGAATAAATAGCACAAATCACAGCCACTGATCTTCTAAGTCAAGTCATGTTCTATAAAACAGATAATAAAATCTACCTCTTAGGCTTGGGGAAGTAAAGTGCTGGGCGAACTGCGTATCCCACATAAATGCTTACTCTGTAATAACTATAAATAATAACTAATTTAGCCGTAATAACCAGTCATGCAACCGTAAGATGGGGGTGAGGGTTCTTATGAATTTGCTGTCGTCTGTGCTCTCTAGACCCCTTACCTGAGAAAGTCACTGATGCAAGAACAAGAAGCACACTTTTCCCTCTTTCTTTCAGGGAAAGTGAGCTCTAGCTGCCCAGATTGCCAGAAAATAAAAATGGGAGGCAGGAGAAGGTAGAGGAAGGAAATAAACAAGGGTAAGAGAAGCAAAAATGGACAAAAGACAAAGAAAGACCAACTCCCTCCCTCCAAACCCTGAGGGAGGCATTAGCACCTTGCAGCTCCTGCCGCCATCCCCTGGGGCTTCCTTAGGCAAGTCCTGGCTTCAGTTTTTCAGCACCCACCTCTTGGATAGCTCCCCAGCTGTGGACCTTGAAAGGGTCAGGAACCTTGTGCCTGTTCTGTCCCAAATTACCTCTGCTCTTGGGTTCCTCAACATCCATACATTGCACAGCTTTTTGAAGCAACTTTATTAGGGTTTAGAGGTTAGCTCTAAAGAGCTCCGTGGCTCTAGGCACAGGTCATAGCCCTTGAGCGTTACCTGAAACTAGCCTAAGCCATTATCCTTGACGGGATACAGCAGTGACCACCCAGCTTGTCTCCTTGCTTCCATTTCTTTGTGCCCACCCAACTCAGTCCACACAAGGCAGCTGGAATAAACTTTTTAAAATGTTAATCTTATCATTCTCTTATTTTAAGAGTCTTCCCCTGGCTTCTCATGGCTTTTAGGCCTTAAATAAGACCTTTATTTAGGCCTATGTATAATCTGTCCAACCCTAATTTCACCACCTCCTCTTCATGCCATTCATCCTCTATCACTCTACCTGGTACTTTACTAAACTTCTTTAAACTCAGTTGTACCATACTAAATTCTTACAGGCTTTTGTATCTTCCATTCTCCCCACCTGAAGTGTTCTTCCTCTACCTTCCATCTCCTTAACTACCCCTTTTCCTTCAACTTTTTAAAGAAGCCTCCCTAAACCCCTGTACTATATAGTAAACTTACAATATATTCTCACAGCTCTTTAAACACCCCTATAATAACTTGTCACTCTTTGCTGTTTTTTTAATATCTGAATATACACACTGACAAGTTGGGGATCAGGTCTGTCTTATACATCACTGTTTCCTGAACATCTACCACAGAGCATGCCCATTAAATATGTGCTGATAGAATGATGTACTGAGGAAAGTTGCAAATATTTCCAAATTCCAGAGAATTAACTGAGAATTTCACTGTTGGTATCCATCTAACATTCCTAGTCTGTTCAATCTAACAAAAGAGATAAATCACAGGATAATAAAAACTACTGCAAAGTGTTCTATATATCAGAGCTATACCTGTGTCCTACCAGATGAGCCCAAGCAGCATTTGTTAATCTTATGACAAGGAATTCTCTTTAGACACTCGCCCGGAACCTCTGCTTTCTTGTCTCTGGTCACTGTCCTATCACAGTCACTTTATAAGAAAGACTTTGCTCTTAATTGTGTGCCCAGGTCCTTGTGGGTTGGGAGATCTGGAGCTAAGCACTTGAGAGCAGAGAGCTGTATTCAGATAGTTCCCACCACATAGTAGTCCTTCTGCAAAGGCGCAGAGAATCTGCCTTGGGTATATGAAGGCTGATGACAGAGAGACATTGATCCATGGCATGGTTTTCTTCCATCCATTTACAAACAGGCAAAGTAATAGAAATAATACCATCATCTTTCATCATTCTGAAATGATATTAACTATATAACTGTACCATAAAGAATAACAAGAAAAATCTCCAAGAGAAGTTCCCAAGATATTTTGAGCAGAGGCAACAGCCCTGGAATACAGATGCATGCTCTCAAGGTAATTTTGAAGGACAGCACCAATTCAAATATTGGCTTGATGTGTGCTTAAAAGTTATCTCATTACTTTACATCCACCTCTAGATGAAGAATTGGTTTTATTCATCCTCTCCCCCATTTCATCATCTCCCATCCATTGAATTGCCACTCTTCCTGCCGGAATTAATTCTACCTTTTCTCAAAATGAAAGAAAAGAAAGTTTTCTCCCCTTGTTCTGTCAGTCTCTTGCAAGGACATATCCCTGGTTTTTCTCTTTAAAATCATATGTCCTAGTAAATTAACACACTGTTCCCACATTATCCCAAGTTTTGACATGCTTACAGAGCAGAGGCTGGTGCTAAGTTCAACTCATTACAAGATGGATGTACCATGGATTAAATTGCACCACAAATCACTGCAGTCACACAGCCAAATAGAAAGTACATAACTGAATGCACACGTGTAGATTCTATTCCCCATCATTATCATTATAAAGGCTTTTAGCAGTTCACTACATATACAACCTAACAAGGAAAAATTTTCCCTCCAGAGGTATTTAGATTTCTGTTTCTTTGCACCCTTTGTCCTGAAGGACAAGTGGTGTGTTGCACAAATGCGTCTTTCAAATGGGACCAGTTAAACTGAGAGTTATGTCTTCATGTACTTAGACCAGAAGCTCCCAGAACCAAGATTTTTTTCTCTATTCTTGTTTTTCATCCACAGACTTCCCATTTTGTATGGGGTGCTCTCAAAAACAATATTCTCCCTTTGTGTAGCATCTTTCTGTGATAAGAAAGGCAGTAAGGGGAATTTTCATTACTTACTCTTACCTAAATAGAAAAGTAGTAAATTTCAGTAAGAGGAAATTTTGAGATTTCCTATGAACTTTAGTTTTCAGGTCTAGACACACCCCTGCAAAAGCTGTGTTTAATCCAAATTTTTGTAAATGGAATCACAGCCTCCTCATAGAACCACGGGAAGAGTTGTAAATGGTGATGATTGGAGCTAGGATTTGTTGAACACTTACTGTGTGCCAATCACTGTAGCAAGTACTTAACATGCATTATCTCATTTCATCTTAAAACAGCCCTTTGGGGTAGATACTGTAATTAAGAGGAACCTGGGGTCTAAAGAGGAAATAATTTTCCCTTAACCCTCAAGCTAGTCTGCTTCCTATGCACATGCCTGAAGAAATGAATGCATAGTGCTTGGCATGCAGTAGAAAACTTGATAAATGGTAGCCATTGTTATTAAAATATTTTGGTTTCTGAATTTTTAAGCCACACTTATTATTCATTTTGAGTTAGTTTACTGTCTTCCTTTGCTTTGTCCACCCTGAAATCCATCATCTTAAATCCCCACCACCAGCTCTTGCTGAAGACCATCCCCACCCAGCATCTCTGTCTCACACCTCCAGCCTAGGCAGCATCACCAGCACAGGGAGATTCTCTCCTTTTCCTTCCAGGCACAATGGCCCCCTCTCCACATGCCTTCTCAAGTCACCACTCTAGCATTGCTTCTGACTACCTCTACTCCAAAACTAGAGCATAGGTTCTGATTTGCATCTTTTATTTGCAAATGCATTAATGTACCATGTCTAATAAAAACATAAAAATAAAATACATTTAGTTATACATTTAACAAATCACCCTTTGGTAAAGAATAAAGTTCTCACCTATAAGGACTAACTTAGAACATCTAGGTCATACAGTGGCTACATGGTCCCTAAGAGGGGCCCCTGGCAAAGTCAGGCCCTGCCTGCATTCTTCCCTTCTGCCTGCCTCCCCTTCTTCAGAAGCTTCCATTTGCAACTGCTTTGCCTTTCCCAGCCCTTACCCAGCAAGGAGAAATACCTATGGCAGGAGCAGATGTCACACCCTGCAAACCTCCCCAGGCCAGCACCTGCTGCCCCTCCACTGGACTGGCTGCTCCGACTGTCACAGCAGGACCTCCCCAGGTTCTGCCCCATGTTCCCCATGCCCACAGCAGCCACACATCTCCATCCCAGGGTGCTTTACTCCTTCACAGTGCAAGGTGCCCACACCTCTGCATAGCTAGGGCAGATGGCATCTGATATTTTCTGGTGAGACTAGGGCACAGAGGGGTTTAATCAGGGTCCTTCAGGTAGTTAAACATACAGGCTCCTCCTTAGAGCCACTGCCCCCATCTCCTTCCACTTGACCAGAGACCCCTGTGAGGTTGCTCATGTGGCAGGGTACTAACCTCTTGAGTCATATGGGAAGTAGGCGTCTATCCAGCCAGTGCCTACTGCCCTACCTGTGCCAGGAGGTGGGCCTACTGAATCAGGCAAAGCAGCCCTGCCCTCTAGGAACATCATCTGTCAGGGGAGGCTGGCAAGAGAGCAAGACTTCTGCATTGCAGGGCACTGACATCTGGGGAGGATGGAGGCACAGAATGAGAACAGCATGGAGGCTCAATAAAGCCATGGCTGTGGGGTCTCCTCACTTTGAAATAGGCCCCTCTCTGGTAGCCAGTCTGGGGTTCTCTTCTGCCAGATACGCCCATGCCAATGAAGCAGAGAGCAATGACTGCTGCCCTTAGTGGGCCTACATTCTTTCATTCATTCTCTATCAACAGATGCACAGCAGGGCCTCAGTAGGGAGCAGCCCCACAGGCTAACAAGTTGGAGGTGGGGGCAGAAGGGAGGGGAAGATCTCAATGCCCTGCTTTTCCAGGGTGGCACCTGCCCTCTGGAGGTGAGTCTGACAGCCCTAAGTCCCTATACATAGGCAAAACCCAGCCCTTCCAGGGCCCTCTCACAGTGGAGGAAGTGAAGAAAATGAAAGGTGCTCTCTGCCCCTGACCCACTGCGGCAGTACAGGTTTCCCTTCCTGAAGCTCCAGCGGCTGGGGACCCCAGCATGCTTACTAAGTTATTCCAAATCAGTTCTTTGAACTGGAGGAAAAGGCTCCAGGATAATTTTAAGCCAGGAAGGGTGACTTGCACTGACCGGATCCATCAAGCTCAAAGCCCTGCATGGGTAACTTGGCTTTGCTCCCCTTACTTCCCCCAAAGGCAGGAGGGAACTAGCATCCCAGAGCACTAGACCACACTCCCTAAGGGCACCCTGCCTCACTCAGGCATGCCCCTGGTCCTGGAGTGCTGCAGAGTGCCCAGTGGCGGAAGGCTGTACCTGTGGGAAAAGGCTGTGCCTGTGAAGGAAGTGTGCTTCAGAGTCCTGCAGCCAGCCAAGGGCTGCCATTACCCATCAGCCCACCCCAGGAGTGACTTAGTCAGGAACACTGAACTCACCAGAGTAGCTCGGCTAGTGCTACATGATATATTAGTTGGGGTACCACTACCCAAAGTGACATTAAACTTCCCATCCTCAGAGCAATACAAAAAGAAATATATATGAAATCCAGAATGAATGCACTGGTTGGTGGGTGGCCTTCCATCTGGTCATTCAGTGGCCCAGGCTGTCCTGTGGCTCTACCCTTTGTTCCAGTTTTGGAATCCTTTGCCTTCAGACAGCCAATAAAGAAAGAGCATGGGAGACCTCACACAAGAAGATTTTTATGAAATGTCACTTAAGCTTACTTTCCATTGGCTAGAGCGTAGTCACATGGCCATAACAAACTGCAAAGGATGCTGAGGGATGAAGTCTATCTGTATGCCTCAAAGAAGGGGAAATGGGTTTGATGCAGGGAAAAACAATAAGCTGTACCATGGAAAAAGCCAAGGAATACAGCCCCTATCCCTGGGCATCTATCAGAATGTCACTTGAGAAAACCAGTTCCTTATTTAGCCACTCTGAGCATTAATCAGTCTTCTCCAAGAACCTTCATAATTCACAGCTGAAATCAATTCCAGGATCTATTCTAAGGTATGAAAGTTTCATTCCCCAAATTTTTTGATGTAGCAAAACCTTACTTTCTGGCAGAAATCACCCCCAGGATTTCTCTCACTGAATTTTTCCTTTCTAAAAACAAAAATGAACTAAACAAATAAATAAACAGGAAAAATGTTTTTGAAAAAGGCTTAAAACCAACAGGACAGAATAGAACAATGGTTCAAAAACTTGGCTAGATATTAGGATCCCATGGAAGCCTTGTTTTTTTTAAATACAGAGTCCTTGGCCCCATACACAGATATTCTGATTCAGTAAATCACATACAAGCATATCTCATTTTATTGGGCTTCACCTCATTACACTTTTGCAGATAATGCTTTTTCTACAAATTGAAGTTTTTGTGGCAACCCTGCACTGAGCAAGCCTATTGACACCATTTTTCCAACAGCATTTGCTCACTTTGTGTCACATTTTGGTAATCTCATAATATTTCAAACTTTTTCATTATTATTATATTTGTTATGGTGATATGCAATCAATGACTTTTATGTTGGTATTGTAATTGTTTTGGGGTACCATGAATTGCACCCGTGTTTATTAATTGATAAATGTGTGTGTTCTGACTGCTCCACCAACTGGCCACTTCCCTCTCTCTCACCCTTTCCTCGGGCCTCCCTCTTCCCTGAGTCACAACAATATTGAAATTAGGCCAACTAATACCCCTACAGTAGTCCTAAGTATTCAAATGAAAGAAGGAGTCGCACATCTCTCACTTTAAATTAAAAGCTAGAAATCTTTAAGCTTAGTGAGGAAGATGTGTTGAAAGTTGAGATAGGCTTGAAGCTAGGCCTCTTGTGCCAAACAGCCAAGCTGTGAATGCAAAGAAAAGTTCGTGAAAGAAATTAAAAGTGCTACCTAGTGAACACACAAGTGATTAGAAATGAACAGTCTTATTGCTGATATGGAGAAAGTTTTAATAGTCTGAATAGAAGATCAAACCAGCCACAACATTCCCTTAAGCCAAAGCCTAATCCAGAGCAAGGCCCTAAATCTTCAATTTTATAAAGGCTGAGAGAGGTGAGGAAGCTGCAGAGGTTTAAGGAAGGATCATGAGGTTTAAGGAAAGAAGCCCTCTCCATATCATAAAAATGCAAGGTGAAGCTGCAAGTGTCAATATAGAGTTGCAGGAAGTTACCCAGAAGATCTGGCTAAGACAATTCATCAAGGTGGCTACACTAAACAAAGATTTTCAGTGTAGACTAAACAGCCTTCTTTTAGAAGAAGAAACCATCTAAGACTTTGACAGAGAGAAGTCAATGTCTGGCTTCAAAGCTTCAAAGGACAGGCTGACTCTCCTGTTAGGGGCTAATGCAGCTGGTGACTTCAAGTTGAAGCCAATGCTCATTTACCATTCCAAAAATCCCAAGGACCCTTAAGAGTTATGCTTAATCTACTCAGCCTGTGCTCTAGAAATGGAGCAATAAAGCTAGGATGACAGTACATCTATTTATGACATAGTTTACTGAATATTTTAAGCCCAGTGTTGAGGCCTACTACTCAGAAAAGAAGGTTCCTTTCAAAATATTACTGCTCACTGACAATGCACCTGGCCGACTAAGAGCGCTGATGGAGATGCACAATGAGATTAATTTTATTTTCATGCCTGCTAACAACATTCATTCTGTCCTCTGTGGCCTGGAGTCATTTTGACTTCCAAGCCTGATTTTTTTAAGAATACGTTTCATTAGGCTATACCTGCCAGGCATAGTGAGTCCTCTGATGGATCTGGACAAAGTAAGCTGAAAACCTTGTGAAAGAATTCACCATTCTAGATGCCATTAAGAACATTCATGATTCATGGGAAGAGGCCAAAATATAAACATACCAGGAGTTTGGAAAAAGTTGATTCTAACCCTCATGGATGAAGAGTTCAAGGCTTCAGTGCAGGAGGTAACTGTGGATGTGGTGAAAATAGCAAGAGAACTACAATTAGAAGTGGAGGCTGAGGATGCGCCTGACTTGCTGCATCTCATGATAAAATCTTAGCAGATGAGGAGGTCACCTCTTATGGCCAAGCAAAGAGTAGTTTCTTGAGATGGAATCTACTGGTGAAGATGCTGTGAAGATGGTTGGAATGGCAACAAAGGATTTAGAATTTTACACAAAGCGGTGACAGGGCTTGAGAGGGTTGACTCCGATTTTAAAGAAGTTCTGCTGTGGATAAAATGCTGTCAAACAGCACTGCATGCTGCAGATGAATCATTCATGAAAGGAAGAGTCAATCATTGCAGCAAAGTGCATTGTTGTCTTATTCTAAGAAATTGCCACCACCACCCCAACCTTCATCAACCACCACCCTGCTCAGTCAGTAGTCTTGACGTCGAGGCAAGACCCACCTGCAAAAAGGTCACAACTCACTGAAAGCTCACATGATAGTTAGCATTTTTTAGCAATAGAGCATTTTTTAATTAAGTTATGCACATATTTTTAGACATAATGGCATTGCACACTTAATAGACTACAGTACAATATAAACATAATTTTTCTGTGCACTGGGAAACCAAAATTCATTTGACTCCCTTTATTACAATATTTGCTTTATTGCAGTGGTCTGGGATGGTACCCACAGCATCTCCAAAGTAGGCCTATCTTGGGCTCAGGAATATATCTATTTTTAATTCTGTAAATGATTTTGATGTTCTACTGCATTTGGAAGTCACTGACATAAAACGTCAGATTCAGATGTCTTGTGCGCAAAACAGGAAATAAAATGACTGGAGAGGTGTCATTAGCTATCACATTGTCAGCAAACATATATTAAGTCCCCCATCAAGCACAAAGGTTGGAAAAGGGGTGTATGTTCTGCCTCTTGCTGGGTTACAGGGCCTGCATGCTGGGAGCAGCTCTGAGCACTTAGAGGCAAAGAGCAATACATGTGGTATTGTGCAGGGCCGCACAGTGTTCAGCAGGCACAGTGACCTCTGTGTGTCAGGGGGGCGGTCATCGAGAACATGGGATTATTGTTAAGATGGAACGCAAGGAAAATTTAGGTCATAAGAGAAGTGGGAAAGGGACAAGGACATTCCAAAGAAGGCCATCAGGATGAGCAGAAGCTTAAAGATAGGAATGTTTTATGTGGGTTCAAGAGTAGTAAACTAGTTCATATTAGAAAATACTGAGCAATTTCCCTGGGGAGAAAATGAATGTGGACATTAAGCCGAGTATTTTAGATTCTGTAGGGAATAGAGAGCCATCTAGCCAGAGATGGTCTAGAGGATGGGAAAGCAGAGCACGGAGACTGTTTTAGCTCTTGTCAGGACTGATGGTGAAATGATCTGAGCCTTGAACTGGAGCTCAGAAAGGGGGAAGAGGAACTAGAGGAAAAGAGGCCCCTTCTGCTGCTGCCGCCAAATGGCACCACTGGCCCATCCAGCCTTGGGTCAGCCCTCTGAGAAGAGGGGGAGAGATGTGGCTGGTGGCTCAGCCATGCAGTGTGCAACCAGGCATTGATATATACAAATCAAACATTCATAACTCTGGAAGGATCTGGCCCTGTTTCTCTCTCAGAAAATATCCCAGATCATTGGAGCAAGGAATAGATTAGCAATTCTGAGCTTTAAATCCTCTTTTTAACACTGATTTACTGTGACGTTTGGGACAAGTTGTTGCTTTTGATTGCTAAATTTCCACAATCAAGAGTGCAAAGCAGTGAGACAGATCCGGACTGTGAACCTGGTTGAAGAAGTAGATGCTCAAAATGGCAATAAGTGAACCCTTTCAAAATAACAGGATGTTTAGATCTGCTTGAGATTTTCTTGGTAATATCCACAGTACAGTTTACAATTCAACAGATGCATGTTTTTCATAACTTTTAATGCCTCTGAAAATGTAGCCCTTTTCTCAGCCTTTCTCTACCCAAGCGTGAAGTCTGGAATTTAGGGGAAAACTAGGCTGCTGATGTTCGAAGCAAAGCAGAATCCAATTCTAGATATGCTTTTCTCCGGAATCTCATTGATGTTCACCACTTCCACCTTCACCTCCATGCAAATGACACATGGTCTTTATTTCACCTGCTTCCCATACTTGGGTTTACAGCTACCTCACGGGCATCCCACCCACACCTTCCACATGGCCCCCTCCACCTTACCCCGCTCCGGTGTGATTCTTCTGTCCACATCCCTACCATTCTCCTAGGTGCTCAGTTCTCCAAAGCCTTTCTTGACTTCTTATCTCTCACTGTCCATACTCAATGTTTTCCCAGGCTGTACATTCTGGCTTTATGGGGACAGAATTAAAAGGGACTTCAGAAACCTCCTAATCAGCAAATAATATGAATTACAAAGCAGTCCAGTTCCTCAAGGTCAAGTCCATGCTTTATTTACCCCTCTACTCTCAGCTACAGACACAGTGCCTGACTAATAGTAGGTGCTCAGATCACCTTTGCTCAAAGGCAGAGGGGAATAAGTGGAACTTAGAGTTACTGCCTGAGGAAGCTCAGATTTCTATAAAAAATATAATATGAAACAAGAACAATGAACTAGAATCTCTCATGCTAAAGAAAGGCTTCCACTGTGAAAATACCCACATTACATTGATTTTTAAAAACTAACATGGCACCTAACAAGTTTCCCTGACTTGCCCAAGTCACTAAAGACAAGCACATACATATCCCAGTCTTCACTCCACACTGCCTTTTGAAACTCAGCCCTCACTGAGCAGAGAAAGCTGCTAATTCACCCTCATGAAGATATTTTTGACAGGAGAGAGAAGGGAACTAGCAACTGTCCTTCTCCTGGGTCTTCTCACCCTGGAGAGTACCACCTCTCAGCCCTCTGAGCCATCAGCCATCGCAGCAACAGAGAGTAGAGGAAGAGGCCAAGGTGGGAAATACCTCTGTGTCCTGAGAAAGGTGGAACAGAAACCTCATCCACCTGAGAAGAACAGATGTGGGCCCCCAGTGGCTCCAAGAGGTTTGTTGTACTTCCCCAGGAGTATGGAGTAAATAAAAGGATGAATGAGATTAAAGAATTTGGATGGTTCTGGAAGAGACGTTGAAAAAGTGGCCTGGGAAGTGAGGAGGCCTGAGTTCCCATCGTGCCTCTGCTACTGTCTCCCTGTGTGACTCAGCAAATCAGAAGATGTTTTCAAGAGGTTCCCACCCTTCCTTCTTCAGCTTTCTCCTTATGCCGGCCCCCCAGTGATGATCCAGCCTAGTAAGGAATAACGGATCTAGCGACTCCAGTGGGTACATCAGCCCAAGGAGGAAGCTTGCTCTGTGGCCCTCTCTCTCTCCCTCTCTCCCTCTCCCCCAGCCCCACAGGGGAACCGCATTACTTCCCCTCCCTCAGGGCCCTTGACACATTTGAGTCTGTGGGGCAGGTGTTTTTGTGCAGAGGCACCTCTCTGAGGGTCCAGGGCCCCAGGAAGCAAGATCCATCTTTCATCTTTCCCCCTCAAACCCTGGCCCAGGGAGAGCTCAATATATGTGACCCAAAATGAGAGAATGAAAGAGCAAACTGGGAACTAGCTAGAGAGGGCTTCTCCCCACCCTGCAGTCTGGTGGAACGTCCTTGTGGCAGGCCTTTCCAGTTGGTGGCATGCCAGGGCAAATGTGGGGACTGGGTCTTCAGTCCCAGCTTCCAGAAGTGAGCACAGCCTGCCAATACCTGCAGGCCTGGGACTGAGAACGTCCAAGAGGCTGAGTGGTTCTCCACGCTTGCTCAGCCTTACCAAAAATTCATTTTCTGTCCTATGCCACCGTAAAGGGCTCCCTCAGGGAAGCCAGATTCATTGTGAGAGATCTCCATGGCCCTTGGCAACCCTGGAATTGCTCGGAATTCCCTTCACTACTCTTGGTATCATTATGCCCAGAGGGGAAACCAAGTCAGAAGATGGTAAAGTACTTCGGAGAGTGGGACTGAGTGGGGAGAGGGTGCTCCCAACTGCTGAGTCTGGCCTTGAATGTCCAGTCCATCCCACCTTACTGTGCCAGAGCCAAAGTCTCCTAGAGTCGGAGCACACACGAGCCCTGGCCATGGTGATCCCAGTGAGGGCTGGTCCCGGGAACCCACAGCTGGCCAGCGGCCCCTCCTTTTCAACCAGTAACTGAAGTCAGTTGTGCAGATGATAAGATGGATGCTGCAGGGCTTTATCATCACAGACATTATTCTAACAGAAGTGCATACAGAGACCCGAGCTTTGTGACAGTCCATTTTAGAGGACTTTTGCAGAGCACATCTACCGCGCAGTGAGAAATTGGAGAAAGTGTTTTTCCCCAGCCATCTCTGCCAGCTCAGTCCTAAGTAGCCAGAGCCCGGACCAGCCCCAGCTGCAAAAAGGGATGCAGAACACGCCCTCCTTCTGAGCCCACTAAATGGTCAACAGAGGAATCTGGGACATGGTACCCATCCGTTAAATAAATCCCTTTTACCCAGGCCAGCCACTCCTGCCTGCTGTCTCTCCAAAGCATTCCTGTTCCCTCAGTCCACATTGAGACACACACCTTTTTGTCAGCTACTTAAAATCAGTAAGTGATCTTAATTAGGTTTGTCAATCCCTAAGGCTGGCAGGGTGGCTAATAAGGCATTATATTCACTGCCCATTAACAGTCTGTTGCCTGAATGAGACTGTGCATTTCCCGAGCTGTGTGTGAGCAGCATCAGCATTTCCGATGTAGAGATCTGCCCAGTGAGTCTGGGAGAAACCCAATTCTAAGGCCACCCCCTCTACACCTGGCCCACTGCCCCAGTGGCCGCCTCTTGGGCCAGTTTCCAACAGGCCTCTCTGTAAAGCTGAGCAAGAAAGAGTCAGAAGGTGCATTCTTTATGCAAAGCCAGGCTCCAACCAAGATCTCTAGCCAAGTCTGTTTTAGCAACAAGCTCCAAACCCCACCGACTGGAAAAGAGAGAAAAAGCAACAAAAGCCCATGCAATCAAGTGTCTTCTTTGGAGAAACTGAAAGAGCTGTGCAGGTGTGAACCACTGAGGGGCAAAGGGTGAGATCTGCCCTGCTGAGGGCTAGAAAAAGGGGAGCTCTGCTGCCAGGCTCTAAAATAGCACAGCGCAGGGAGATCTTCCCCTCTCCATGACCAGGCTGCCCATGGAGACGGAGGGCCAAGCTCTTCAAGCCATGGATGCTTGGCTTCCTTCCCCCGCACGCAGCTCAGGCTTTGGGATAAGGGGCAGTAGAGAAACCTATATGTTTTCTAGCACCACCTACCCTTTGTGATCCTGGCAGGAATGTGGCATGGGCTTTGCTTTGCCTCAGACCCAGAGCACTCTGCCTGGTACATACTAGAACTTCCTCTCAATCAGAGCACTCTGCCTGGCACATGCTAGAACTCAGGACCTGAGGCTGTGGCTGACTCTGAAGAGTGACTTGGCATCTGTACTTTTTTTTTGGTGGGGAGACCTTAACAGGAAAGAATGACTGGACCAGAAAGACTTTGAGAGGCCTAAGGAAGTCTCCCCCATCTCTAGCAGGGAAAGGGTGGATACAACCAGGAGCAAACTCTTCTCCATCTAAGGTTCAGGTAAAGACACACAACCAGGTACCATCCAAAGCAGAGAAGCTTGAATCTGGGGGGCCTGATGGCCACCTACTCTTGTGCCCAGTGCCTCCCTACAAAAGAAACTCCAACATTGGTTCTGCTGTCCCCTCCCTGCACCATGACCTTCCATCCCTGACCCCATTCCCAGACTGCCTCTTTTCACCCCTGCCCTCCTCACACCCTAGCATGACCCACCTTTGTCCCACCAGTTCCTTCCTTACAGCCTCTGGAATCTGGAGCGCTTGGAGAAGGGTTGGCAGCCTGGCCTCTTGGGTGGACAGAGGCAGCTTTGCATGTTTACATCGGATTCGACATCTGATTAAGTCTTCCCTGATTGTTATGAATGTTCCTGACTCAAAATATGTGCAATTCCCAGTGTCAATCAAATTCTTTTAAGCAGCAGCTGCCACTGTCGTTGCCTTGGAGAGCACTTTAGCAGCTCTTCTATTTAGAAACCATCCAGCCTCAGCTTGCATCATGCCATCCATGCTAAGAGGCCCAGTAGCTGGTTAAGAACTTTGTAGTTCTAATATCTGAGTAATAAAGGAAGGCAGAGAAAGGGCAGAACAGCAGAGAGGGGAGGGAGGGGAAATGAGCAACTTCCCTGGAAGGGCCTATTTAGGGGACAACAAGGATTTTGTCCTTCTTCCCCATGCTCAGTAGGTGCACACATGTAATTTACTCACCTGGGCACCGCAGGCCCTCCAGGAAGGCACACACCTGATGCAGCTCAGCATGAAATCAGTGCTGGCCTGGCCCCTCGGCCTGTGGGTGACAGGGTAGAGGATGGTGACCCAAAGTGGATAATCGGAAAGGTGCACCATGGGCCCTTACCCGCTGCTCTTTGCCCAGGAACATGATTTTTTCTAGTGACCTTCTCTGGGTAGCTCTAAGTGCCTGTTCTCTTGCTACCTCTGAGCAACATCTTCCTACCCCGGCACTGCTGTAAGACAGCAGCATGAGGGCCCCTGTTTGCCAGCTGAGAATCCAGCCCTGACTGTGCTCGATGTTACACCAGCTAAAACTGGGAACTCATTATGGACCATGCCCCCCACCACCACTCCGTGGGATCTGGGGAAACCATGGCTGTGACCTGGCCAAGGCTCGTGGAGAAACCTGATGCCAGTGTGCGCAACACCAGTGCCTCCCACCATTGTTACCTCCCTCCAACCGCTCCCACCGGAGCCAGAGGGGTCCTGTTCTGCTCTGCTTGCCTCTCACCCCCTCTGCTCACTGCTGCCCATGCCCACATCCACATCTTGAGTGCTCTTCTTCCTTCAAAGGTAGCTGAAACACCGCCTCCTCTGTGAGGTGCTCCCATCTCTCCAGCCTGGTGGAACTCGGTCCACTGAGCTCAACATGTTATCTATACCACCCTTGTGCATTCCCCTCCTTCTGCCTTATTCTACCTGATGTGCACACCCTTCATCTCTCCACCAGACAGTAAGCAACTGAGATGCAGCATCCCCATCTGATTTCTCTAAGAACCCCCCCCATAGGCCTAAAATAGGGCCCAGTGCTCCATAGGTGTGCGTGAACTGAAAATCGGTTCCATGGGTCATAATCAAGGTCACGATGGTCACCAAAGTCATAAAGAAAGATGCCTCTCAGAGGCCTCTGCCTAAGTGCCAAGAGCTGGCTGGACAAGTCAGGTGAGGGGGGGGTGGTTCTTGTGCTGCTCATCCTGTGTGCCCAGAGTCCCAGAGCAGGGTTTGGGGTCCCCCACTGGGCACTCCTCTTTCCACACCCAACCAACCACCAGCCCTCCATGCTGGTCTGTCCTATGAGGGGCACGTGGACCCCATCACGGGTAATGCAGCCTGAAGGGCATCTGTGGTGGGCCCTGTAGTTGTGACCTTCCAGTAAGGCTAACTGTGAATGACCAGATTTCACAAGATGGGTGAAAGCATTGACAGATTTACTGAATAGTTCAGAATAATTGATCACAAATGTACTGTTTAGATAGAAGTTTGCTTTTGATTTCAAGTCTTTCCCCCACAGGATGTCATCATTGTTCTCCAGCCAGGAATAACCAAGTCAGCCTCTAACCCTTCTACCTGTTGACGAGAGGTCATCTGCTCCTGGGCATGGTGGGCACTTCCAGCCCAGTGGCAGTTCACGCACTGACTGCGTAAAGCTTTGTTGCCCTCACTGCAAACGTGGATGGCTCTCCTTTTCCCTGCATGTTTCTTTCCATCCTGCGTCCACTCGCGTTCTGCTCCCTGTCCTCCTGCGCACTCTCTGTCCGGCCTCCCCCACACCGCCAGTCTCCCACTCCTGCCAACACTGCCGTTTTCTGCTCTTGTTACCCCATGCTGCCGACACTGTTGTTTCTCTCCGCCTCCTTTTTCCTAACAATTTTGTCGAGCTATAATTGAAATACCATAAAGTTCACCTGCTCTAGGGGTACACGCCAATGACTTCTAGCCAGTTTGCAGAATTGTGCGAGCACCACATCCAACTGTCGAGTATCTCCATCCCCCCTAGAAAGAGCCCTGATGCTGGTTTACAGTCAATACTGTTCCCACTCCCAGCTCCAGGCAGCCACTGATCTGCTTTCTATTTCTACAGATTTACCTATTTTAGACATTTTGTTAAAATGGGATCACTTAGATGAATGAAATCATGAGGTCTCCACCTTGTTGTCTGGCTTCTTAGCACAATGTTTGTGAGGTCCATCCATCTCAGAGCCTGTCTCCTGGTCCCTTCTTGTTTACTGGGAAGCAGCATTCTGCTGTATGAACATCCCACGTGCGGCCTATCCAGTCACCAGTTGATGGGCGTGGATTCCCTGTCTTAAGGGTATTTTAACATCCATATCAGAGACCGTGCACTCTTCTGCAAGACATTCTGGATTGACTTTCTGAAAGGTGGGAAGGGTTTTTAAAGTTCTTGGGAAACTCACTTTACAGCAGGAAAGGCTGGTTGACTGACAGCCATTCAGGGGGATGACTTCCCAGGGAGCAAGCGAACCAAAGGTGTTTTCTGTTAATCCAGCTTTAAAGCCCTCCCTGGCCACAGCCCAAGGACCTGATCGTCCAAGGCTGTGAAGGAGGTAGAAAGCAATGATCTCTCAACACTACAGCCCACTCTGTGTTCGTTACAAATACCCCCAGGGGTCAGAGTCAAATCATTTAGTGTTTGACAACCAGTCAGGCATTTCACAGACCAATGCCAAGGAACTGATGTGGGACAAGACCCCAGACCCTTGAGACTCCCACTGTGTGAGGGGTTAACCTTCTGGCTGCTAGAAAATGGGGAAAACCAGGGGACAGCAGGGAAGGAGCTCAGCTGCCTGAGGCAACAAGCAGGGGCAGCTCAGGGGCCATCTGCTCCTATCAGTTACTACTCAAGCATTTCAGTATTTTAATAATGACTGCAACTCCACTGGGGAGCACCAGCTGGTCAGCAAGTCTGCTCATTTCCGCCCACCCTGCATGCCCAGAAACTGAAAGAGCTCTCCTCAGAGTTTCAGGGAGTCCCGGACACAAGCCCCAAACTCCAAAGTGGACCACCATATGGAAAATCCTTCAGAGGGGGAAGTCCTGTGCTGGAGAAGTCAGGGGAGATGTTGACTGCTCCCCACTGGCCAGGGCTCTGAAATTAGGGAAGGCTGATAAAATGACAGCCAGGCATAAGTACACACTGCTGGGTGCTGAATCCTAAGACATGACTAACCCAGGCTGTTCCTTACACACATTCCTCTTAAAACACATACAGGTTCTGGCTACAGATTGTCGCATGGTGGGGACAAGGATCCAGGGCCACCGTGGCTTTTGACAACATCTCCATCAGCCTGGACTGCTACCTCACCAGTGAGTCCACCCTGTCCTTGGCACCTGTCCCCAGCCCAGACTGCTCTGTGCCTCACTATCCCTCCTTAATCCAAGCCCTGTTGTCTCTCCCACCCTCCCCTGGGCATACGCACCTCTCTCCCTTAAACTGAGCCTCATTTAACTCAGCCCATGGCATCTTCTCTATTCTAGTCAGTGGGGAGGACAAGATGCCACAGAATACAGAACCCAAGTCAAGAAATCTGTTTGAGAGAAACTCAAACAAGGAGCTGAAGCCCTGGGAAAATACACCAAGAGAGACCCCGATCTTTGACCCTACAGGTAAGGATTCAACTTAACAAATTTCAGCAAAGTAAATTTTTGTCACAAAGGATGGGAGAAAGGTATGTGCTGTGATTGGGGTGGAGAGCTGCTTTTTAAAAATTTTATTATTAAAGAATAAAATAGTCAACCTTTAAGAGGAGACATCATCTACACCCTGGCTTGTCTGAGCAAAAGTAACTTCTGGAAGTTGGGCAAAGGAGCTGCTGTCCTCCATGCCTGAGGAATACCCAGACCCCGGTACAGAGAAGCGAGCTGGTCTCCTTTTCTCAGCTCAGTGCCTTGAAACCACTCCTCACTGACTGAGCAAAGCAGACCTCTGTCAGAGTTCTCATAAAGAGGGTTGGACCAAAGCCAAGGACAAGGTTGTCTAGTGCACACGGCCGTCCAGCCCATCACAGGTAAAGCCCCAAAAGCCTCCAATTCAACACATTTCCCCGAAGCTTGGCTCCCCTCTAATCCTGTTCACCTTAGCATCCCCCAGGCAAACGGCTCCTCATGGAGGCTCTTGCTTCAAACATAGGCTTCTTCTACCTCTCTTCTTAAACCATGTGTTTGCATCAGGAGGAAATTTCTCGTAATCAGTTTCCAAACCGATATGATATTCCTCACCAATTATTAAATCTGTGAGCCTAGCACCAGAGAAGCTGCTGAAGGCCACCAGGACCCCACCAGCTGGTCAAGGGCTTCCTCCAGATGGGGCCTGGGGCCTGGGTTTATAAGGCTTCTTCCAACATGAGTAATCTGAAGAAGCAGGCCTATATAGCTCACCCACACTCTTTTTCCTGTAAAAGAGCATTCTTTATTAAAATAACAGTACAAAAGTGATAAATCTCTAATTTCTACTTATAACACGAAATCCTTGTTTAGTGCAAAGTTGGAAAAATGAAGCATATACCTTCACACTAAATTCACTGACTCTCAATTTATTAAGTAGATGTTAGCTTTGTTAGCCTTTGAAGAAATCCTTTCTTTTCCCTCCCCTGAAAAGCTGCCCCAGGACTAGCTCTCATCGCTTCCCAAGTCCTGCCTGGCCTAATCCAGGTGCCAAAGCAGGGGAAAGAGAAAAAAAATGGGAAAAGCTTTTCCCATCACTTCTCCCCTTTCCTCTCTCTCACTTTTAACTAAACTCTCAAAAAACCCCTTTCATTTTCCCACGCACAGAGCAATCTGGCTCCTAAACTGTGATCTCTATTCCCCCACACTGCTTGTGATTCATGAAAATGCCTAACGTGATGGAGGCAGCCTTCCGTTCATCTCTCCACACCCCTTCGTCCACCCACCCCCGAGATTCATCTCCATCATTTCCCGGCCCTTGGTCAACCACTGCCACCCTGTGATGGACTGAGGACCTGCTAAGCAGACACTGCAGCAAGCCCCGCCCTGCGCAGCCACCAGCACTGATTACATGAGCAGGGGCGCCAGAAACACTGACTGACTGACTGGTAGGCGCTTGATGCTTGAGCTCAGTGCTCAGATGTCAGCAGCCAGCCCCCCTGCAGCCAGCATTTAGGAAACAGCCGTCCACCCTGCCTGACTCCTGGCTTTATTGCCATGTAACTCCCACTGTCCCTAAAAGGCTGAGCAATAAGGGCTTGCCCAATAGCCACTCAGACTAATGAAGTGGCTCAAAAACAGCAATGCTCCCCCACCACCTCCGAACAAAATTAAAAGCAAGTGCATGCCTGAGAGGCTGGAGATAACAATGGCTGGAACATGGGCTTCCTCTACCGGCCACCCCCAGCCTCAGAGTAGCAGCGACGGGCACGTGGCTGTGGGTCAGCTGTAGGTCTCTCTCCCGACTGCCTTCTGGAGTGACCACAACGGCTCATCAGGAGCAGCTCAGGGAGGGAGAAGCTGAGGCGAGCTCCCAACGCCCTTTCCCCCACTGGGCTCCAGCCGCAGAGGGCATCTCTCCCCTAGCCTAACACACCTCCCTGTCTCACCTTGCGGCAGACCTCTGGCAGCATATCGATGCGGGGAGGAGGGGGCAAGGACTCCTTTCCCCACTGCCCACAGGACAGCGTCCACCAAGCCCCCTGAAGTCAGGGCACAGCCGCACAGGCAGGCAGAACAGGCCACACGCCAGGTCCGTGCTGAGGCCCACCCTCCCGACTGTAATCTGGACCCACCCACAGTTCTCGCGCTCTTCCTCTGGGGCTGGTTCTGTGCTCAGAGATGCTGGCCAGAACAAGGCCCCGGGCAGGAGCTCAAGGACTCAGTCTAGAGGAGGAGCACCCAGGCAGACAGATGGTCAAGGCAGGGCAGGAGCGGCAGCAACAGACGTGCCGTGCGGAGGAGGGCTCCCAGAAAGGCCCAGGTCAGGGCCACAGCATGCAGGAATGATCACCGCCAGCTGGCACTGCGTAGCCACACCCGCAGGAGATACTCGCTCTTGTGGAGCTTCTGGCCCAAGGGAGGGGCGGCCTGTGAACCAACTGGCAGGTCAAGGCCTGCAAGGTGAGGCTGAACCCAACTCAGGGCCTCTAGCTGGGCAGGCCCCAGGAGAAGGGGTGCCGGGACAGGGCAGAAGAGGATGGCCAGTGAGCACCTGCCCCGGGCTGGGGCGGGTCCCCCTGCTCACCTGGTCCTCGCTCCGGCCCAGGGACAGCCTCTGAGATGAACATGGCCCGGGAGAATAGCCCCACAGCTGGTTGGCAGGGAGTGGGGCCAGGATGTGACCCCGAAGTCCATGTTCCTTCAGCTAACTGAGCTACTTCTAGGCATCTGAGTCCAATCAGAGAAACACTGAAAATGGAAGAGCAGGGAGGGTGTCCCAGAAAAGAGCCTCTGCATGACCAGTAAACAAATTAGCTCCCAGCCCTCCAACTAAGGATGCAGGAGACAAGGTAATCATATTTTCTTCCCAAAGTTCAGCGCTGTTCATTCCTGCTGGGGTGGAACAAGGGCGCCCGGTGGCATTTCAGCTCTCTTCCTGGAGGCGGTAAAGCAACTCCCAGAACCTCAAAAGCCGCACTGAGTCTTTTGAAAACGATCACTCACAAGGCTTCTACTTTTCCTGAAACACACCTCCCATCTCCCGAGCCAGCCCCCACCCCACACTGACGAAGGCCTCACCCTCTGCTCTGGGTCTAGGGGGTCCCCTCAAGCCTCAGCCACAGGCCGAGCTCACACACTGGAGCATCCGGCAGGGAGCAGCCTGCGCAGCTGCTTGGTGATGCATTCCCGGAAGCCTGAGTCACTGCAGCTAATCAGATGAAGAGACTGAGAGAGAAAACGGGGCAAGTATTAAGTCTGGGGAAATTGCATTTGTCAGCTTTGCACCTACAATTACACCGACCAAGCAGTCGGGTGATGCAATGGCAGGGCTGCAGAGCTCTCCTCTCCTCTCACATTCTCTCTCCACCTCTCCATCATCCCACCTCAGGCAGTAATGGATGTTAAGGGTAAGAACCGCACCCCCCAAAAGCCCAGGAAATGACAGGCAGGACCCCCAGGGCCCAGTGACCCTGCCTCAGCTCCCTGAGCCCACAGGGTGTGTAGGGAGATGGGAGGGAACGAGCTCAGGGTATGTGAGAACCAGCGCAACCCACAAGTGTCTGTAACTCCTGGAGCCCTGGTATCAAACCACAGTCTTGCTTCTGAGTTCGTTGGCTGACCATTTCTTGAGTGCATGTCTCTTGCCAAAGGATGGAGAGATTATTAAAAATTTGTATGATCTTAAAAACAGCACAGCACCAGCAGTCAGAACCCCTGTGCACTGCCCTGGGGGTGTCCTGGGGTGGGTCCCTCCTCCTTATGGCCTTCTATTCCTCACCTGATGTCTGGGGCATGTCAGTGAGCCCACAGGTAACAGAGCTCATGTGAGACGGGCTAATGTGAACATAGGCAAAGGCAAGAACACTGCTACCTTTACAAGTCAAGGATGGCAGCAGACAGTCTCCAGGTCCCTCTCCATCCCCAGCTCCATGGTTCTAAGGGCTGATGGGATATGGTGTAGTGGAGCCAGAGCTTTCCTTGACCCATCTCTCTAATTAACCCAGGGCACCACTGATGTGCCCAGAAGCAAGGATGACAGACTATCCATTTCAGCACATGCTCCTATGATTCAAGAACAGATGCCAATTTCAGTGAGAAAATTTTATGTGTTTCATATAAATTGATCGGGTCTATTTCTGCTAACTGCAGTATCCATTCACCACAGAACAACTATTAGAGTTAATAGAATTTGTAGCTAGAGCCATTATGTTCCAAGCACTTCAGGGGATGACGACATTGCTGGAAGCCAGGCTTCATGGGGCCCAGCACGCCTCGCTCAGACCCTGTCTTCTCACTCACTGGGGTCTTTGTGTCCATCAGAGCCTCTGCAGTCAGGCCTGCAGGCCCAGCCAAACTCACTGCAGCAGCCAACCAAGTAGTGAGGATTCACCCAGTTCCTAAATAAGTAAATGTATTCTAATCCAATTCCCCAAAGTCCCATCATCTTATCCCCTGTTGACATCACAGACAACCCAGTGCCAGCCTGGGGAGAGAGAGGAAGCAGGATTCCTCCTTTAGCTATAGCTCTTTACTGTGTGCCGTTTTGGAGGCGGGAGGCCCCAAGGCCTTGGGAGGACAGGCAACCAGGCAGGAGCCCCACTCTCTCTGGGGGAACTCATATTGGACTCTTGGGTTCATTGCATCATTAACAGTTTTCCCCAGAAATGCCCAGTGACAGAATGTGGGACTTCCTGAGGGCAGCAGTGGGCAAGTCTGCCATCGGGGACCCAGATCTAGCCCAGGGTTTCTCCAAGCATGGGTAAAAATGCAGATTCCTGGGCCCTGCAGACCTGTGGAATCTGAATGCCTGGGGCTGGGAGGTCAAACTCTGCATCTTCAGCACGCTCTCAATGAAAATTTGATTTGAAACAAAGTTTAAGAACCCCAGACAGCAGCCTGACCACCTCAGCTCAGATGAGGAACCTGGGCCTCGGGACAGTAAGGAGGCAGGCAGAGCTCCCGAGCACCCCTGTAAGGTCTCATCTCAGACAGCAGAGGCCTTGCACTGTGCTGCTTCCTCTTTCCACAGCACTGATCGCCACCAGTCTCTGAGCATTGCTGTGTGCCACGAACTGTGCTGGGCTCTTGCCTATGTGTTATCTCACTCACTGGTATCATAAGGTTTTCCCCCTTTTTATAGGCAAGGAAACTGGGCCCACAAGAGGTTAAGTAGCTTGCCCTAAGTTACATAATTTGTGTAAAAGACTGAAGAACATGTTTTTTAATCATGTAAAAAGAGTTAAGTTTTCTAAGCCAAATGATCATTTCCAAATGATAACATTTGGAAGAGCAAAGTTGTAAGAAAGAAATCTTCAAGGAATCCCACTATTGAATAGATCTCTAGGGGAATCTCTCATCTCTGAGAAGCCCCGTTTCTAATGCCGGGTTTTGCTTAAGCGGAGCGCATCTACATCTCACTGATACTCAAAACAGCAAGCTAGGCCCACAGTGCCCCACACACAGTTAAGAAAGCTGATAATTGTCACTAATTGGAGTCCCTCTGTGCAACCCAGCCTTTACTAATGTGCATGGAAGGTACTTTGTCAGCACCCATTCAATCTGGGGGCAGCTACTTTTTAAAAGCTGGGCAGCCATGGGGCCATAGATAACATCTTTGGAGGCTGATTGGGCCCTGGACATTTCCCTTCTCCACTGGCCTGCTATTTAACCAAGTGCTTTGTGTTCTTTCTCACTTTACTAATTTTAGATCATCACCTATTTATAGCAAGAAAACTAGTGATGACGCATGAAGCGCCAGTCTTAGCAAGGCTCGTGAGGCCCCACTCACGCCGGCAGGTTCAGCGCCCTCAAATTAGAATGTCACTCTTCATTTGGGTGCGTCTCCCTTCCCTGGGAGCTAGCACGACTGTGCTCCAGGAAGAGAGGTGGTGTGGAACTAATTCGTGATTCATGATCCCCATTATTGACGTTAACGAGTCTCTTCCCATGCAAAAGGCTTTGCAGGCTGGAGAGCCAGTCAGCATCCCTAAGGGGTGGCCGACACTGAGGCCCAGGGACTGCCTGTTTGCCAAGGGAGGGAAAGCACTTCCACAGGGACCTGGTGACAGTGACAGGGTGGAACTGAAGGCTGGGTAGGAGGCCCCATCACCAGCAGCTGAGCTTCCGGGTAAACGTTCCACATTGGCAGGCTGTCTTCTTTCATCTGTACACGGGTCTACAGTTACTGAGCACATTCAGTGTCTTTCATTTGATCCTTACAGATCTCCCAGGTCCCGTGAGGACACACATCACAGTCAACAAGCAATATGACATGGTTTTTAAGAGCACAGACAACCTGTGCTCAAGTCCCAGCTGTGCCACTTACTTTAAACCACTCCTTCCTCCTCTCTGTGCCTTTGTTTCCCCACATCAAAAAAATGGTGCTTATAGTGCTTACATCCGATAGATTTGATAAAAGGATTGCATGAGTGAATGTGTGTCAAGGGCTTTGAGAGGTGCTTGACACAAAGTGAGCTACGTGAGCCACCACTCTTTTCCCCAGTTTAGAATTAAGGAAACAGAATCAGAAAGGCTATGTGACCCCGTCCCCACCCCGCCCCACCAATCAGCTGCAGAGCCATGGTCCAGACTCACTGCAGCTCCCTCCAAAGTCTCCCTGCTCTGACCCCATGCCATTAGGAACAGTCCCAAATACCACCCAGATGCTGACCACAGTAAGGGAGAAGCTCTTGCTTCCTCATCAGTCAATTTTCTCGTTCCACACAGGAGACCCAACTCAGCATTCAACACAGAAAACAGCATTGCCTTCTAGTCAATGTTTTCACAATTCCCCGCATCCCAATCCTGGAAAAAAAAAAAAGGTCACCTAAAGCTGAGCTGAATTTAAGAAGCACGCACTGTGTGCCTGCTCTGTGCCAAGCCCTGTGCTGGGTGCCGTGGGGCCTGTGCTGGGAACAAGCCAATGCAGCACTCTTGAAAAATGCACCACCCAGAGCTGGGTCCACAGAGCCTGATATGAAGCCCCTCTCATCTCAGCACAAGAGAGGTTCTGGTTCCTTTTCCCATTTCCAGTTCTGATCACATCTGTGACTAGGACAGGACCCCCAGTCTGCGTTGCTTTGCCCTGCCCTGGATGGTGAGAACGTCTTCATCCAAGATTGATGCTTGCAAATTATACTGTGCTCATCATTTTTTTAAAAAGTCCCATGTCCTTGGGAAAGTAAGAATCAATGCTGTTACTTCAGAACTGCCCCACCTTGGGCCCCACTGGAGAAATAGTATGGCAGCACCCAGCTCTGACTCCAGGATGCCTCATGACCCCAAGTCAGGCTGGGATTGTGGCAGTGCTACAGACAAAATGCCTTAACATCACGCTGTGGCTCCTCTTAGCAACAGGAAGGACTCGTTGCCTTTCTCTCTCCAGGTTGGCCTGAGAAAACATGTTGTTTTTCCCCATTTGTTTTAGTGAAAGGTTACATATGTGGGAGAGAATAAATGATGCAGGAACTCTGGTCTCAGCATGCCTTGACTAAGATAATTTAGCTCCAACGCTAGCAGAGCACAAAAGGCCCCTCCACCCGTGCAAGTGCATCCAACACTTGTTTTTTGGAAAGACCACTTTTAATTGTCATCCTTCTCTGAGACTTGTTAGTTCCTCCTGCAAAACAAACCCTGCATCCCCTTGGAGCCTATCCAACTCTCTGCTTGTGGCAACAAAGTGTCCTGGTCCTGAACAGAGAGCCGTTGTTTTTGTTTTTAATTCATCTGGGCCCAGAGCTTGACAGAGGAACTAGGAGTAGAAAGGCTGAAATGTTAACTCTAGATCACGGGCAGAGGCCTCCCCCACCCCTTGCTCCTCCTGCACCACCAAGAGGAGAAGGAGCCCGAGGCTCAGTCACCTTAGCCATCACCGAGTCAGGGTGCAACTGAAGGCTGCGTAGGAGGGGAGAGAGGACCCTGGAGGAACCCAGCCCAGCCAGTGCCTGCCATGCAGGGTGCTTACACTAAAGATAAAGAGGCCAAAGAATGTACCTGCTGCTGGGCTCTGGGGTAGCTAGAAAGTTATCTATTGCTTCATAGCAAATGACCATAAATGTAGTAGCTTAAAACAACACACATTTGTTATACCAGTTTCTGTGGGCCGGGAAACCAGGCACAGTTCATCTGGGTCCTCTGCTTCATCATAGTTCCCCAGAAGGTTGCAGTCAAGGTGTTAGCAGGGCTGAGTCTCATCTGATAGCTTGACGGAGAAGGAGTCACTCCCAAACTCACATGGTTATTGGCAGTTCTTGGAGAAACCAGTGAAGATCCACAGGTGTCAGTGGAGAGAAACAAAGTTGGCTAACAAGATCTAGCACAATGAAGTTACAATCTTATGTGACATGATCATGAAAATGACAACCTGTCACTTTTGCCATATTCTATTGATTAGAAGCAACTGATAGGTCTTACCCATACTCTAAGGGAGGGAATTATGCAAGGGTGTGACTACCAGGTGGCAGAGATCATTGTGGGCCACCTTAGAGCCTATCTGCAGTGACTTTTCTGTGCCAGAAATCAACCAAATCACCAGGATGCTTTGGGAGATCCCTGTGGATTCTGATGGGCAGAATTTCTGGTAGTGATCTCAAGCCTATCTGTTCAACATTCCACAAATACTTAAATAGTCATAAAGCACCTACCGAGTGCCAGTCCACAGCAAGACAGTAAGTAGAATCCTAGAATTCTACTTAGGCAAAGAATCCTAGAGACCAAGGATCTAGCTGTGTGACTTCAGGAGCATTAGACATTCTGGACCCCAGTTTTTCCTTCATCCATAAAAAAGGAATAATAATCGCCTGCCACACTTCTTTCTGAGCTGTGACTATTCTAGTGAGCAAATGAGACCATTTCCAATAGGCTTTGAAAGGTTCAAAAGAATATACTAATATAATATATGGCTGTGATATTGTTGTTAACATTATTAAGATATATAATAGAAAAATTGGGCAACAACTCATGTGTTGCTGTCTGTAATTTTCCAGTTATTTATAATCCTTTTCTTCCTCCCCATCCTATGAGCTGTGCACTCCTCTTTTGTTTATATGTAAATGTGTGTTCCAGTATACTTTACCTCAAAATTTTTTGCATAAGTTTCAAGCAAATTCCCTGACATCTTAAAGCTAGCCATCTTAAAAAGCAGGGAGGTCTATTTTCCATTTTGGGTCCTCTCATTCAATCAGTTCCCCCAACCCAGCTAACCATCAATTTGCAGGTGAAGCCCTCAAATTCCACTTGAGGGAAATAAATGACTTGTATGGAGGCAGAGAATTGCCCCAAAAGGCCCACTCATTGATGTACATTGAAAAGGGGATTTTGGTCTTTTAAAGCTTGATCTCAGCCATAATGGGGACTCCGGAACTTTCTCCAGGAACAGTGCTTTAAACAGATCCCAGGTGATTGAATCTAATAGACCTGATTTGGTTTTTATAGTGAATATTGACGGTGACTTCATAATAACATGACAGCACATTTTTTCATTTAGTTATTATTTTTTAATTAAGTGACTGATGTATCAAATGATCCTATTCCTGGATGAACGTTAACAAGAAGGAAAAACAAGGCAGAACTTGGATTATCTGCCAACCTAACTGGAAAAGCAGAAAAAGTCACTGGGCCTCAGAATAGCTACCTGAAAAAGAGGACTATTTCTGTTCCTTCAGCCAGCTTTATGGCTTAGGTCCTCCTGACTAGTCCATTCAGCCTGTTAATGGCTTGTTGCCCCATGGCTGCTGCATCTCTAGCCACTGTGACTGCATTGCAGGCAGGAATAAGAGAAAAATGTCTCTTCTCTTTTCCAGCCCACTTGTCTTACTTTGCCTTCTTTTTCTGGCCCACCATTTGGCCCTGCTTTCCCCTATATACTTTCCTTTCTGCCCTCTCATGCGTCCTTGTGTCCAAGACCCAGACCCAGGAGTCGGGACAGTTGTTCTTTCTAGGTCCATATCACATGGCCCACTGGGCTGCCTGTATGCCCATCTGCCCGTCTGTCAGAGACGTTACAGTCACAAGGGCCTTGTAGGGATTTCAGTCTTCATGAGAGCCAAAGAGTAAGCAAAAACTCCTAAGAACAAAGCAGTGAGGGCTTCTGGTCTCCCACACTATTGCCTCTCAGGAGGCAGTGGACCTTACAACAGGAGGCAGCAAATCCTACTCACATAACCCAAGGTTTTTCCTCCCCAGTCTACAGAAAAGAACAGATGAGGGCAGAAGTCAATGACTCTTCAGGCTGCACATGGCAAGGCTAGTTTTTGAACCACCATCACTTCCCACTTAGGCCTCAAAACCAAATCCATTATGTGTAACCCACAGATGGTGAGTCTACAGCACCCATCTCAGTATCATATACTTTATTAACACAACTCTGGCCTAAAGCCAATTTGGGAATAACTAAATTAGCCCCAAGGCCTCCCTTAACTTAATTTTTATAGCTCTGCTTGCAGGATAGTGTTTTTCCTGTGACCTTTCTCTTCTCTCATGTGTTACTGACTTTCCCTCAGGGAGCAGGGGGTGGCTGAAAACACAACACAGCAGCCATCACAGAAGCCATTTAAAACTACCTCAGATTGCCTGGTGTCAGAGCTGTTTAGGATAATTCAGTCCTGAAAGCAGCTTTTATCTCAACAGCCCTGACTGGCTGCCCTGTTGATTGGGAGCTGGCTTGCTCAGAGGTTCCTCTCCATGAAGGGATGTCTGCCTCCCAGCAGAGAGGAACGTGGGCCTATTGTCTTTGTTCCCTGGGAGACCTCAGCATCTTTCAGACATCCTGCCTGTCTAGAGGAACTGTGTGAGGGCAAAGGAGACAAAGATGTAAAAAAAGGTCATGTATGTGATTATCTCTAGCACAAAAGATGGGGCTCCTGACTTACTATCAAAAAGAATAAGACAGAAATGACCAGAAAGCTTTGCATGAATGAATGTGTATGTATGCACACATGCACGTGTATGTATGCACACATGCACATGCATGTGCATGCAAATTCAGTCTGAGAAGCAAACTAGAACAATAGGGAAAATACACAAACTGAAAACTGTGTTGCAAAAAAGAAAAATTGTAGCATGCCCTTCCTCACATAGCCTCAGGTTTGCTCTGTAATCACAGGCCAATTGCTTAACTTTTCTACTTGATTGCATATCTTAAGAGATGAAAAGTAATTCTTTCCCCTTTCCATCTACTGACCTAACATGGTTTTCAAGGAGCTAAACTTGATGGAGGATGAGATGCAACATAAATTACTATAATTAAATACACTGAAATTGAAGGCCTAAAGATTCCTAGCCCTGTTCACTCAGAATCATAGTAACTTCCTTTCATCTGAGGTTACATTTCCACAACCTTCACCATACACCAAATTTAAATACCAAAATATAAATGCATGCCAAAACTATGAAATAAAGGCTTCCTATAGCTAGCTGCTCTTCAGCCTGATACATAGAAAGATAAAGGGCCACTCTCACGCCCTCACCCAACATTGGGTATAAGGAAGGATTAAATGTAGGAGGACATACTGAAACACTAAGAAAACATATACCACAGAGGAGAGAAAAGAAAGTGAATCAGTTTAAAATATTTACATCTGGAGCCATTTAGTGAAGGGAAAAATATCCCTAAACAACTGGTCGAGTCTGGGTGGCACTATAAAGAAAAAGTTAAATTATACTTAGTGTGCTGTGTCCAAAAAAAAAAAAAAAAAAGGCAGACCATGATGTATCAGCAGGTTCTAGGCCATGGTCATTGGAGATGTCCCTGATGTGTAATCTGAAAAGTCCTGCAGCTCCAGTAGTAGAAACACAGGTGAGAGACAGGACCAGAAAGGTGGTATAAAGGAGCTAATCAGCAAATGACCTCAAATGATTTCTATGTTAACATTTTTCTTTCAAGGATTCTGGGAAGATGTCAGTAATTATGGTAGCAGCATAGTTTTTTTTATCTCTCTGAATCTAAAACAGAGCAATCAAATATCAAAACAAAGCTCAGGCACATTTACAACAGAAATTTGATAAGGTATTCCCTTCAAACCCCAAAATACAAGTAGGTGAGGATGAAGTACCAACAACCACAAGACCTGCATAGTACCAGCATCTGAATGAGAGAAGGAGAGGAAAACAACAGGCTGTCTCACAAACCTAGGGAACAGGAGAAACGAGCTGACAGATATCTGCTGGAAGTGACGGAAAGCCAAGCTGAGAGCACCTGCTGAAACTGGGAGAGGCTTTGCCCAGCCCAGTGGAGTGTGAGTGCACAGAGCCCATGGTAAGACCTGAGGGACCTAGAGCAGTCTGACCTCCAAGCCTCCTTTCCAGGAAAGGGCCCTCACTGAGAGGAAATTGCTGGGGGTTAAGTTAATACTGAGTAGGATAGGAAAATAGAGGAAAAAAAGAGAGGATATCCAGATAAATGTGAGGGAAAGAAACATAGCCAGAAAGCTCAGAAAGCAAGCTGCCCTATTTTTAACATTGTATTTTTAAGAAGAGTAGAGGGAGCTGTATGAAATTAGAAAAGCTTGTGAACCCTAAAAGTTGCAGAAAACTAATTTCACATAAAAATGCATAAATATCAAGATCAAATCACATCCAAATTACAATATAAATTTAAAAGACATAGAGGACAAAATAACATCCCTACAGAAAAATGAAAGCATAACAGAAAGATATGCCTACAGAAGGAGACAATATTGTAACCTTATATTTCAAAACAAGCTAACAGACACTAAAGCAATGATATAAGACATGAAAATAACATGAATCGGTGTTACAAAAGATCAAGAACTAGATGGAGAGCTAAGAAAAGAATTTGAAATGAAAAGAAAATATAATTTCAGAAATGAAGACTAGAAGATATGCAAGAGCAATTAAGCACAACTGCTAATGACTTACAAAAAATAGAAGATGAAAGAAAATTTTTAAAAATCAAAAAGATGACACACATCAAAGGCAAAGGAGATCCAACATACAGACAATAGGAGTGCCTAAAGAAGAGAACCAAAGAAGGGGAACAAGGCACATGCTTAAAGCTATAATTCAATAAAAAATTTCTGATAAAAAATGCACACTGTGTGTCTGAGAATATTGACCCAGAATGAGCAATACCAAAGGATATTCTAGTAAAATTGCTGAACCCTAAGGAAAAAGAGAAAAAATATCCTTTGGGCACCTAAGCAAAAGCAGCAAGTGATTTATTAGAGAATGAAATTTAGATTAGCATCAGAGTTGTTGATACTACTACTTTATACAAGAAGAAAATGGAGTAACATATTTAATATACTCAAGGGGAAAAAGTATCAATATCCAAGAACTCAAGAAATATTGCTTCTATGAGCCCTTCCTAAGGAATGTTTTTGAGAAAAAGCTTCAGACAACCAAAATGACTAGAAATATATTACCATGACTGACATGAACATTAAATGTACAGTACTTACAGAAGTATAACTAAAAGATTTTAAAAAGAAAAGAGTATCATATGTAATGGTGATACATCCAGTCAGTGTAGATAAGAGTACAACTTCAAGAAAGTATAAAAGAATGGTGAGCACATATAGCAAAAAACTTTTCACTGATCTCAAAGTTTATATTGATGATAGTATAGTCATATTGTTACTTTGATGTTATTATGGGTATAATCAACAATAAACTAAATGAGTAATTGTAAAATATTCTGATTCTCTATCGCCTGTGCTCTCTAAAACCAAGATTCTTAGTGTGGAAAAAGAAATACAGATGTAATACCAAAGAGGTTAAATAAAAAACCCTGTAGTCCTGAATTTGAATCAGGAAGTGATTGATGTGAGCTCATGAAGTATTTTTTCATATACATATATGTGTATTTTACATAAATATGTAACATACATACAAACACACATATATGTATTTCTTAGCTCTGTTCACTAAGAAGCCTAGAAAAAAATCACCAATTCAATAGCAATAAGTGTCCATAGTACCTAGATTGTGTACTTAAAATACCTTTTTCCACTAAAAAAAAATCAAAGCTTTTGAGAAAATGGCTGAATCCAGGTCTGGGAAAGGACTATTTCATCACACCAGATAGCAAAGAAGCAAAAGAAGTCGGAAAGCTACCATTGACCAAAAATGTGACAATTGAGCTTCTAAAGGATAATAATCCGAGTAATTAAAACTCAAAAATATGTTTAGATTCATGGATTCTCAGTGATATACAAACAACTAACTGGTCAACTTCAGAGGATAATCGAAAACTAATTCGTTATCTTGAAAACTGTAAATAAGAGAAAGAATTGAGCTTGTATCCTTCCTTTCAGATATATATGTGTGTGTATATATATATAATTTTCATTTTGCCCCAATAAGGAGAGCAATTTGTTAATTTTCATCATGTACTCATAAAGAACAGGGGTTACCTTTTCCAATTAATAATAGAGAATGGTGGTGTATACATTTATAGGTGGTGAATGACTGTATTTACTTGGATTTTGGTCATGACTTTATTTAATGGGATCTACAATAGCCATCAAAATGGTTCAATATGCCACAGCTCCCATGAAGTTCAGCTCAGTCAACAAATATGGGTTAAATTCCATCCCATGGATCAGAACCAAAATAGTACAAAAGATCCACATGAGCCATTGAGTGCCCTTCGGTGGTATAACCACACAGGCCTTCAACATGAGGGAAATCCCTATTATTGTGATTAATAGTGATAGTTGAGAACTTATTTTCCTTTGCATCATGCTTTATTTCTTTGCATTCAATTGAGCAGATGAGATGGCTTAGCAACAGTAATAAAACCAGTGCAATCACTGTCTAGCCTATGCTTTTTACCATTGTGCTGTATATTACTAATTGATTTGTTTCTTCTTGGAGGGTGCTGCAATATACTTAAAGTGAAACCCAGAGCTTAATGGATTTTCTTTACTCAGCTCTCTATAACCAATCAGTATTTTGATGTTTGTGGGTTCTTTATACAATTTAGATGTGAATGAGTATTAAACTAGGTTTCCAGTGTATGGTATAAGTAAGAATGAGATAAAGCAGTTCAATTTTTCTTTTATAAATGGGTTTTAATATAATAGTTTGTTTTGTTTTTATTTTTTAAGAGAAAAAGAGAGAGACAGACTTCCTCCCCACCCTTCTCCCAATCCAGTCTCCTCCTTGGGAGCTATTTGATCCTCCTGAACAGAGCCTAAGGGACCAATATAAACTCTCAGCTGGAGAAATATGAGTGCACTTGTACTCTTAGATCGGCAGCTGAGCATCAAGTCCACCTCACTGCTCACTGTGATCTTGATCTTCTCTCCAAAAACCAAGGTTTTCTGCCTTGTTGCTAATGACCCATCCCCTCTGTCTTATGCCTCTGCTTCCCAACCTTGTAAACATCCTAGTTATTAGATTTCCCTTTTGATACTTCCTGGCTCCCCATGGCCTCTCTGGGGGCCAGAGTCCTGACTTTGAGCACCTGCTCTCCTTGACTTGTGCCCATGACTCCCTACTGCCCCACTCTGCTAGCTAAGCTACTATTGGGCCATAGTAGGACTTTCTGGGACTGAGGATCCACTCACCCTGGAATCCTGACCAGACTCTTACCTGTCCCCTCATGGTAGTTTGCTTACTCTTGGGCCTGAGCATACTTGATATGGGCTGTCCTAGCTTTAACTGAGCCCTAGGCTCATGGATTTAAAAGGAAAAAACCCAGACTCTCAAAAAGGTTCTATGAGAATTTCCTGATGATTCTAACACCTTTTCAAGTCTCTAACTTGAACTCAGAATTTCTATGTTTAGTTCCCGGCTTGGCTGATTACACGCTCTGTGTACCGTAGGTTGGTCACTCAGCTTCTCTGAACTTGGATTTCCTGATTTTTAAAGGGATGTTATATCTCTGCCTTCAAGACTGTGAAGTTTAAGTGACTTTAAAGGTATTTTATAAATATATGAAGGTACAGTGCCTGACTTATATTAAGTGCACAATAAATACAGAGGTTTGTGCCCCCTGTATGGTCAGAGTTTTCCTCTCAGGTTATCTGAGGTTCAGTACTCCCCACCCCCAACCACACACACACACAGAAGGAAACATAAAACAAGTCAGGAAACAAACAGCTTGTACCTGAGGATCAAAGCTCACCTTGGCTTCTCCTGCCCCTGGGACTACTCTTACTAATTCTCTTGCCTCTCAGGTCTGGACCTGCCTGCTTTGATCAGCAAGGTTGTGTCCAGTGCCTTCCACTCCAAGAGACACTTCTGAAAATCAGCCTAGAGTTGTCTCTCTCACGGTTCCAACCCTACCTGCCTTAGCTTAGAACTGATCTCATGCCCACCCTGCCCAAAGTACCTGCCAGACCTTTCTGCTCCCAGGGTCCCATGTTCCAGATAGCTCCTGGGGAGCCCTTCCAGTCCCACAGTAATTAATGCCACCAGGATCAGAACAATAGTCTGTCCCTCCAGCAAGGATCTGGAAATTACTGTAGTCTGTTCCCAGCAAGCCTCAACCCAGCACTCAGCTGCGGGAGGCCAACACCACGTTGGGCACTTTCAGAAGAACACTAGAAGTGAAGCAGAATAGCAATTGTCCCCACCCCTTATATAAAAGCCATCCACCGTTCTGGTGACCTCATCTTGAAAAACAGATTCTATAGCCTTAAAGAAAGTCTTGAGAATCAGGGACAATCGAAAAGTCTTCAAGTCTCCAGGGCAGAAAACTGGAAAAGGCTTGATCACACCAAAGGATCCTTACGCAGAGAAGGAGGAGCCCCCAATTTTAGTTCTTCCTCCAATGCTGACTTATTCAGAAAAGTCACTTCCCTTCTCTAGAATGTTCTTTCACCATTTGGACAGTAAAGTAAGGAGGACTAGGTCACAAATCTGGTTGATTCTACGTAATACAAGTATTCTCCCCGAATCACCCCCCAAACTAGTATATACTAATCCAAATCTCAAAAGCCCTGGAATCTATACTTCCACAGAATCAGGCAGTTTGGGAATTCCTGAATTCAATGATCTCCAAGATCCCATCTTGCTGTGACATTCTATGATGTTTATGAGAGTTCAAACAGAATGAACAAAGAGAAACAACAGAATGAAGCTTGAGCAAGACAAGCGCACACACACACATAGGAAAGAGGACAGCCCTTGCACAATGGGTGATAAACTCAGCAACCCCACATGCCCAAGAGGTGGTGCTGGTGGGGAACACAAATGGATTCCAAGTAACTCTGGGCAGATTTATGAGGGTCGGAGCCATCCAGGAGAGCAGGAGGGACCACCACACCTTGAACCTGGCTGAAAGCAACAGAACTCTGCCTGGGTGGGTCAGGGGGCTGCCCTGGGATGACGAATCCTCTATTCCCATGGAATCTGCTTAAGGAAGAGCTTCCTCTCTGGACCTTTCCATCAGAAACTGCTGAAAATAAAAACAAAAGTTTGTGTATGGAAACCACCTGAGACTAATATATGTCCACTGAGTTGGGAAAACACTGGTCCCTTTATTGGGAAACAGCCCGAGAGTCCCTCCTTTATGGGAGGAGAGATGTAAATATTGAGATTTGGTGTCTCTGCTACCCATAGTCAGAAAGTGAACAGGAACTTACACAGTTTTAAACTATATTCATTATGTATCTTAATGCCAAATGCACTGTGCTTAGCTCATCACTTAATACTCACAGCAAGTCTAACTAGGAGGCGTTATTATCTCCATGTGTTCAGATTAAGAAACCTAGGCTCAGGAAAGCTATGGAAGTTAGCCAGCACATCTAGACCAAAGCCCATGTCCCTCTTCCTGCCTCACCAAATGCCCCACCTGGTCAAGAGATAGAAGCCCAGTATCTATGGGAACATCCAGAACCTTCAGAACAATGTTCACCAAGGTTGAAATTAGAAGTGGTCCTGCTGAAGGTGAGATGCTCAGGTAGGGTGCCAAGCCTAGATCCTCAGCTGTCTTCCTCAACACACTCTTGAGAAAATAAAATAAATGAATGAGATGAAAAAAATTTTTTCATTCATTTCCAGAACTGAATTAACTAAATGAACCACCATGCTTCCTCCCCAGATTGATGAGGTGCCTCCAAACCAGGCTGCTTGCTGTAGGCACAGACTGGATTTGCAGAATAGGCTTCCAGGAGGTGGAAATAATGGGACAGGATTTTTCAACTCCCTTTCCAAGTTTTGCTTTTTCTCCCTGACTCCATTCTCGACCCCAACTCACTGAGTTTAATTTCCTAAGTGCTGCTGGTGGGGGGATCCATATGCACACAAACTCCCCTGGCACATGTCAGGAACAGCACCAGCCTTGGGTATAAAGCAAGAGTCATTGGCACAACTCACACTTTTAGTTTTGGGCTTTACAGTGACCTTTCATACCTCTTGTTTCTTTCCTTTAGTCCTCATGCCAATCCAGCCCCTTTTATAGCCTAAGGAACTCTACCAAGATCCCACAACCAATAATTGATGAGGCTTCCCCCAAACCCAAATGTTCTTGCTGATTTCAAAACCCTTGTCCTTCCCATTTCAACCCTTGGGCTCAGCATACACATAGGACTTGGGCACCGGAGAGGGTAAAAGCCCCACAGCAACTGACCTAGTTTTCAGGGTATTAAGACTGCCCAGTGTAATGTCAATCTATTGCTTATAATTAGCAACCCAAATTAATCTTTCATTTTTGCATCATTAAACTAGTTGAAAGTCCTCAAAAAATTCCACTTTAATGTTTTAGTGAATAATGCTGTGTACACCCAAATTAATTTTTCCATAATTTTTGTTAAGAACTTGACTTAATCTCTTTAAAGGCAAATTAATTTCTTCAATCATCTAGCAAATTTGTGTATTTTAAGTAAAAAGAATTTATCAAGAACACATTTTTTAAAAGTTTTTATAGATTGTAAAAATGTTAGAATTTTGGCCAACATGAAATCTAATAACTACCCAAGATCCAGCCTGCCTCAAAGATAGAAAGTTTGAAAGGAAATGGCCCAAGGCAGTGGAGGAGTGGGCATGGGCTGAGTGTTCCCGAGGCACCCCCGGGAAGCCACTGAAGGCACTGGGTGCTCTGGGTAACAACAGAACACCAGGAAGTGGGGGGGGGCTTGGAAAAGGAGGACATGCACGGAAGACAAATGGGACCTGCTTCCCCATTGTTTATACTCTGTGTTACTTGGCAAGCCTAAAAGCTACTTTCACTGAGTTTCCAAAGCCAGCTGGTTGTAAATAAGAAGGCTGAGCCCTGTTGAGGGCCTGATGATAGACAAAGCCCCGGTCGGGAAGGCAGGGTTCCCGGCTCCCACCCCTGTCCTGGGCCCCTGAGCCAGTGCGGGTCATGGGGCCGATTCTGTGTCCAGTCGACCCTTTGATCTTCTCTAAGCTTAAGGGATCCTATATGCTGATTTTGGACCTTTGGGAGCAGGTTGGATGCAGGCATGGTAGCATAGATTGTGTGCCTATTATTTGTCCAGCACTGCTAGACTCAGTGAGAAACCAGGAGAGGGTCCAGCCACCACCAGTGCCTGTCTCACCTGAAAGGGGTCTTGTCTCGCTTCTCAGAACTCTCACAGTGCAGGGTTAGCTGGACCCTCCTAGGCCTTTTTTCTTTTTCTTACTTTATTTCCTAGGTTGTGTTTAGTTAGATTCCCTTTGATCTTCCTCAATAGGCTGTAAGCTTCCTAAGGCCAGGATCCAAGTCTGCTTTATCTGCATCTTTCTCCTCGTATCTGGCCCAGGGCCTGGCACATAATAGATCCTCAACAAACGTTTCCAGTTTGAACGTCTGATTGGTTTCTTGCCCCCACCCTGGTGTCACCTTGGAATGTGGGTTTGGGGCCATGGAGCGGACAGCTTGGAGGCAGCCCAGGGAGCCCACGGAGGAGGAAGGACGAGGTGCAGTGAGTGATTGCCTTTCCTCTTGTGCCGCAGTTCACTGGCTGTTCACCACCTGCGGGGCCAGCGGCCCCCACGGCCCCACCCAGGCCCAGTGCAACAACGCCTACCAGAACTCCAACCTGAGCGTGGTAGTGGGGAGTGAGGGCCCCCTGAAGGGCATCCAGACCTGGAAGGTGCCAGCCACCGACACCTACAGGTACGTATGGTTATGGGGGTTTGCCGAGGGCAGATCCCCCCTCCGAAGAAGACAGGAGGAAGGGGTTGTTGCCTGTGGTGCTTGCCCCTGGGGTACCTGGGCGCACCCATGCTCAGAGGCCATAGACTCTGGCCCAGAGCAGGTGTGAGGGCTAGATATGGGGACTTTTGGGATAATGGACCATAGCCACAAAGGGAGATGTGCCCTCTGTCCTCAAGGAACCCACAGACTGTTTATGGAGATGACGTGCATGCATGAACTAGCTTCAGGGCATTCTTTATCTTTATTATTAATAATTATAATTACAGTGGGCTGGTCTTTGAATATTATTTGATGCTGTTCAGATGAAGCAGGGCATGTAAAAATGTTTGGGGAACAAAAGTATGAAGCACACAAAGGATGATGTTCTGGTCCCTGAGCCTCTTTTCCTGGGCCCTCCCTGTTCACAAGTAAAGCATTTGTTCTCAGCCTTTCATCCCACGCCCACCACCCACCCCACCGTATTCCACTAGAGCAGGGCCAAGCTGGGGGAGGTCTGACCCCATGGGGCCACTTAGCCAAGCGAAGTTAAAGGCATGGCCTACATTAGTCGGTCTCAGCACCCAGTGGGCATTGGACTGACTGGAGGACTGGTTAGAACACAGATTGCTGGCCCCACTCAAGCAATGTCTGATTTTGTAGGTCTGGAGTGGGGTCTGAGAATATGAATTTCCTTTTTTTTGTTAAACATTTTTACATTAATGAAGTAAATATGACAAAATATTGGTACTTACTGGATCCAGGTTGAGAAGGGAGACCTAAGTGGTATTCACTGTATTGACTAAGTTCATTCATTCATTCTTTCATTGAGAATATGAATTTTTAACAAGTCCCCAGGCATGCTGCTGCAGCGCCTGAGCCCCTTGGCTGTTGTCCTCACACGGCTCTAAGATGCAGGCAGAACCAGTGCTGCAGCCCTCATTTTACAAATGAAGAAACTGAGGCTCAGTGGGTCAGGAGCCTCACTGCAGTCACACAGTCCAGAAACACCCTCTAGCCACTGTGCACAGCCAGGCTGTTTAAACAGGAAGCATCATAATTACTCCGTTGTTGGTGCAAACACCCCCCAGAGGCTGAACAGAGTGGATGTGAGCTCTCCTCCTCCTCCCACAGCCCCTGGCCCCCTGCATATTCTCTGCGCCTGTAAAGGAGAAGCGCTACTCAAATTACCCTGTTTTCTGTGCAAGCCCCACCCCCCTCACCCCCCAGCACCCTCGCCAGGACCTCAGTGTAAATGAGCTTCAGGGAGAGCCCTTAAGTGCTTTTTAAATGACATTCTGGGCAGGGATGAATAACAAGGTTTGGCTGCGATCAGATTAGCTTCTCTAGGTCCACACATCCCCATAAATGGCCAAAGACACCTGATCATACCAGGCCCGCTACACTGAGCAGGCCAGGCCTCCCCTTCCTGCCTGGCTGCGTTTCCATGGGACATCCACTGTCCCAGATAGAAGGGGGTGAATGGTCATTGAGGACCCACCAGGTATTTCTCTTCCTTTTAACAGTAAAGTAGATGTCATTATTATTGTTATTACTGACATTCCCTTGTTTCTGCATGAGGAAACTATAGCCAGAGAAGCTTAGCAACAGATCCAATGTCAGACAATCAGTGATACAGGTGGAATTTGAACCCAAGGCCCTCTGGCTCAAAGTCTGTGTGTTCTTCCCACTAAATCCCACACTGGACTCTGAGAGGCATGCAGGGGACGGGAGGAACAGGAAAGCGGAGCCTCCGGGCACAGGCACCATGCACCACCCCCTCCAGGAGGCCTCTGAAAGGAGAGCCCAGGAGGGGAGGCCTCCCTGCCTGGAGGGGTACTGGCCAGCCCAGACCTCCATGCAGATCCCCACATACAAAAGAAAGTGGAGGCAGAGAGATCCCAGCAGTAAACCCCAACAAGACCCATTATCCCATCCCTGGCTGGGCAACAACCAGTCCCAACTGGCTAGAAGCCCCCAGCAGCCTGTCCCACAAAAACAGACAAATAAGCGCCACGTGGGAGCGTCCTCTCAGGCTGTGCTCCCCCTCAGTCGGTGTGAATCAGACCCCCTTCCAAACTCGGGCAGGTTCCTGAATCTCTTGCAACTTTGTTCCCCCTGTGTTAAAGGCATGGGTTGGGGGGTCTCTAACACCCGCCCAACTAGTTGTGAAGATTACGTACAAGTTCCTCCCACAAGGCCTGCACACACCTGGTGGGGCAACGATAATGTGAGGCCGCAAGCAGCGGCCAGTCAGCATTCCCAGGAACAGACCGATCCCACAGAAGGAGCTCCTGACTTCTCTGCTTCCAAGGACTTTTTCTGACTTCCTCAGATGGGCCCCAGATGGGTTTTAAAGATTTTGCCTGCCCAACAGACTGCATTTATTAAATAATAATTAATTCATTTTCCCATTTTTTATTAATCACGGCCATATCTACGTCTGGTCAGGTTTCTGATCTTCATGAATTGCCGCGGTTTTGTCACACTGCATTGATATAGTCCGAGCCCAAATCAGAGAACTGTTCCCATTTCTCTCTTTGGAATATTGAGACTAGCTTGCAGCCCCCGGGTTTGCCTGGTGAATGCTCATTGGAAACATACACAAGGAGCCATTTTCCCTTGGAGCAGAACCCTTTACCTGTCCAAATTGGTAAAGAGGACATTTTGATCTTTGGGGCTTTTTTGAACTCGCCTGAGATGGCACCATATCAAAATGGGAGAATCAAACCCAAATAACACTGGGTTCGGATTTTGTTGTCATTGAGTCCTTGGCTTTTAATCCAATAAAGGCCGTAACAGACATTCCAGACCCTCACCTCATCCTTGATCCCGGATGAGGCTCAGGGCTTGAACAAGAATATCTCCTGGTCACATGATTTATTATCAAAGAAGCAGACCGCTTAATGATTTGCTTTTTAGACAACATCAAAATGTTCCCCAGTCAGAATATCCATGTTGAGAAGTTAGGTGTCCTTTTTCTGGAAGATATTTTCTCCATATTAACTAATTTGTATTTAGTGAGTACAGTTTATCTAATGAGAAAAACATGGGACATGCCAAGGGACATAAGAAAATGGTTCCTGGAAACAGAAAGGTTGGGAGCCTTCCTTGTGGCGGCCGTGGATTCCTGGCGGATGCGCGCTCAGCTAACACTCTGGGCGGCTCTCTGAGGCCTGACCCCATTATTGCCCCAGCTGACTTCTCTACTGCTGGTCACAGGGGTGAAGGGAAGAGCGCTAACACTTATCCAGCACCTCCTGTATGCCAAGGCGGTCTTCATGCCTGGGGCTTCCTCAGGGATCCATTCAAATGAAAGCACCCCCTGCTCTCAACCAGTCATCTGTCCTGGGCCCGTCATCCACTCTCAATTCCGTTCCCACTACTGCAGAGGGAGAGGCCCAGAAGGGAGAAGAGGCTGGGGAGAAGGAGACTGCAGGCTTGGAGTGGGGGTACAGTTCAGAGACGACTGCTAAACCCCCATTCCCTCCAGCCTCCCACTTTCCCACCCTCAGCTGTCTCTTCGCCTGGATTTGCCACTTCCTCTGTCAAAACAGGAGCCGTGATGCAACCACTTCCTCTGAGCGCGTTCGCTCTCGCATCCAGACCTGCTCCCCTCCTGCTCTGCAAATCCCAGGGGACCATATTCAGCACCTATTAGGACACTGTGTCTGACACTGAGTATATGAAGGTGAACAAGACCCACTTCCCGCCCAAAAGGAGCCCCAGCCCACAGAAGCGGTGGGCACAGGAGCAAAGCGTCTCTGTGTGATGTGGAGGGTGACACAAGCCATGCCTATCAGAGGCCAGGGGGAAGCCCTGAGTTCATGCATGGTTCCCACAGGAGACAGAGGCCTGAGTTAAGTCTTGAAGGTAATAGAGTTGCCTATGAAGAGGAGGCCAGGGTCTTCCTGGTGGAAGGAGCCCCCGGGGCTAGAGCCTCGCCTCCCAAGCACCTTCATCTCCCTCTGGTGCAGTCGTGAGGGTGCTGGTGAGAGACACAGGCCTGGAGGCAGGGAGAGCTGGTGGGGGTCAAGAGTCCTGAAGGGCAAACCCATCGCAGGGGAAATGCAGACGGAGAGGCAGGCTGGGGCCAAGAAGTGTTGGGAGATAGAATTGTCATGACTGGAGGGTTGGAGAAGGGGCATGACCCAGGACGACAGCCATGCTTGGGAGCTGAGGAAGCCAGGATGCTGAGTGACAGCTGCCATCTCAAGTAACTTGGCTGAGAAGGACAGGCAAGGATGAGGGTAGTGGCGGGAGGGGCACCTGATTACGGGAGACCCCTGGGTCACTGCTCTGAGTGACAGGCCTGAGAGTGTGCCTGTGGGGCTGGCGGCAGAAGTGAGCGTGAAGGAGCATGGATGGTGGGGGTCTGTGCTGGGGAGCAAGATCCTCAGCCTCACCACCCAGGGCAGGCAGATGCTGCCAAAGCCCAGCTCCAAGGACTCAGGGATTTAGTGCCAAGTCCTGTGTGTGACACGCCGTGCAGTCTGCCCTCAGCAGGCGCCAGCGGCCAGCTCTCACTCTTTCGGAATTCTTCCCCACTTCGCCCCCTCTCCCCTCCAGCCTGCCTGCCTACCTACCCCTGTAGGGCTCAGCCTTCTTCCTAACCGTGGGTCCTCGCCACATACACACACAAATTGTCTATAAAAACGTTTGTCAAGCACGGCCCACAGCTCCTGATGACAAGTTCTCTCATGGTTCGCTTGTTCCTCAGGCATAATGTTCAAGAGGCCCCAGATCCCAGCTGGAGCCAGCAGGTCCTGCTAGCTGACCCGGGCTGCAGCTGTTCCTCATTTCTGTCACGGACACTCATCTCCTCACCTGGCCCTAGGGACCAGTGTGGGCAGCTGGGTGATGCCATCTCCACCCCAATCCTTGCTGTGTGCCAGGCACCACGTAGGTGTGCAGGCATCCTGGCAGAGAGGACTGTGACTCTCGGAACCTCAGTCTTTGGCCACAGGACAGAGGAGTTACGTACCTGTCCACAATGGCAGTAAAATTCTAGACAACTGTAGAAGAGAGTTACAGGCCTGAGTATTGGCAGAGTAATTGTGTAGATAACGTTCGCTATGAGGAGCACGGGGCAGGGAAAGTCTGAGGCAGAGCTTGCACCAAATCAATGGGCTGCAAACAGAATGGGTTCAAGTTCTGTGACCTTGAGAGTGTGCTTTCCCTTCTGTACAGTGGCCCTATCTGGAGAGGGAGGGGTTGCAGAGAGAGAGGTTACTGAGCTCTCTTCCTACCCTGCTATTCCCCAGCTCTTAAGGCTGCGCTGGTCAGAAAGGCTGTAGGAAGAATGGATAATGAGCCTTGCTCAGTTGTGTGATCCGAGGGGAACTTGGGCAGCAAGAAGCACCTGCCTCCATAGCTGGCCCTTCCCTGCCGGCCCCCAGGGCTGCCCCTGACAGCTCCAGGGACCCATCCGGGTAATGACTCTACATCTGAACAGAAACTTCCTGGCTGACCAGGCCCTGTACACGCACCCCCTGGGATCTCACAATAACCCTGCAGGCTTGGACAAGCAGGACAAACCTTGCTGTCCTGATTTCACAGAGGACACTGAGACTCAGGGGAGAGAAGGGACTCACCCTAGGTCCTGCCAGGAATTGTGGGCAGAGCCCAGAGCCTGGTGCGTCATGTGTCTCCTAGTGGCGCCCCGGCCCCGTGCCTTCCCCCCACCACAGCCCTGCAGCCCGTCAGAGGTGTGGTGCTGATGCATTGGACTGTGCCTCACCGCTGTGCTCTCATTTCAGGATCCAGCAAGCAGCCACTTTGATTTGCTGTAAATTCTTTATTTATAAAAGATTCACAACTCAATTACATCAGGTAACAATAGCTCACAGTCAATAATATAAAATGCAAACCCAATAAACATCCATTCTGACCAGGGGATGTGGACTTAGATGAGGAAAAACAAAAAAATTACAGCATCAGTTCACCAAGAACAGTATCTTGTAATTTCCCATAAATTGGAATAACTGTGAGTCATTTTCCCCACTTGAGTGACAAGTATATTAATTTGTTGTCATTTGTCAACCATCAAAAATAAGTTGCTTGCAAGGGATGGGGAGAAAGCTCCAGAGATTTGGGCTGAGGTTATTATTCTGACATGAGTTTGTGTAACATGGTTCATACCGTTCGAGGGTCCCAGAAGTGCTCAGCCTGGCCTGTGCTCTCCCTGGCTCCCGACAGAGGTGGGTCCTGGGTGAACCGAACAGCCTTGGCCGCAGGCCCCGTTGGCCATGCCCTGCTCCACCTGTTGGGTTCTATCTAGAAATCAGGGCCTCATTCGCTCACCCCCTTCTGCCTCCCAGACCCTCTGCCTCCCTCACCCCTGGGAGAGGAGTGGACAGGCTCACCCATAGGGATACATCAGAACAGCAGCTACTATGTATGCTCACTGGCTCCCCTCTGGCACTATCTCATTTAATTCTTTCAAGGTAGAGATAATCCCCCTTTTATGGATGAGGAAACCGGAGCTGAGAGAGGGTGGATTAACTATCGAAGGTCACACAGCTAGTGAGTAACCCTGGCAGGTCCAGGACCAGAAAAGTAAGCAAGGTGCCTCAGACACAAAATTTAAGGAGGCACTGGCTTTCAGGGTTGCCCAAGTGCATGGTCAGGGCCTGGGAAGGGAGTGCCTCACAACTCCTGGCCCTGAGTAACAGCGTGATTTGGATCCAGGTCTGTCCTCATTCAAGTCCATGCTTTTGTCACAGTAGCACAGCAACTCCAAAGAAGATCTGCCCTGTAGAAGCAACTAGAAGCTTCAGAGGGAGTGAAGCCCTGCATTGGGATTTCAGGCCTCAGAAGACTGATGAGGGAGGCACAGCTTCTGCTACAATCAGTCCCGGCAGGGAGTTGCCTGCTCCTTATCACTTTAAGCCAGTCCTTAGTTCTGGGTCGGAAATGTGGCACCGAGGCCATCACACAGGAAAGGAAAATCCAGCTTCCTGAAACCTGGTTGCCGACCTCCAGCCTCTATTTTGACATCTGCAGAGCTGACCCCAGCCCAGAGTCCCGCCTTGCACCTGGCACCAGTTTACAATCTTTTCAAACCCACTGCTGATCCTCACAGGGTAGGGGTGCTTATCCTAATTTTCTTTCCTCAGAAGGGGAAGCTAAGGCTCCAACAGGTTAACACGTTGCCGCACGTCCCACAGCCAGCACAGCACGCAGCGTGTGACTCAGAACTCAGGGCTTTCTCGTCCCTCCTCACTATCAAGAGCTGGTTCAAGACCTAGTTGGGCCTGGGCTGGGGTTCAGATTTGGTTGGGGGGCAGAAGAAATAGGAAAGGAGGTTTAGGGAAGCACAACAAGTCAGGAACAAACAACTTCTAAAATATAATAATTTGGCTAAATTTAAACATGTGAAAGAGTTCAGAACGATTTATAATGAATGCAGATTAACGCAAATGACTATGCAAATGATGCAGAAAGGGAGGAGAAGGGCACACTCACCTCTCAGCCCTAAGCAGGGGTGGGTGGCACGAGGGTTCTGTCCTGGCAGCAGGTTTCCAAGCAAACCACACCTTCTGGTTGAAATGATTTTCTTATGCAACCTGATAAAGCCTCAGAAACCTGGAATGGTGAGCAGGACCATTCACATTGCTGTCTCTAGATCCCACAGTCCCTGGACCCTACAACCACTACCTACTCCCCTTCTCTGAGCTAATAATTCTGCTTGCTTGTCTTCACCCACAGATGAACCTTCCCTTTCCCTTAGCCTTTTAATTGTCCTTGTCACCATTTCCATTTCTAATGGGGCAGGCGTGAGGATGAGAGGCTGAGTGAACGAGCCTGGGCCAGTAGCTTCTCAAACCCCGCTCACTGTGCATCCATACAAGCTCATTGGAAGCACATTGAAAAGGAAATGACCTCTAGGTGGGGAAACGCGGGGGTCAGGACCAGAGTCTGCCCCTGACCAGCTGTGTGGCTTCGGGTGACTTACTTAATCCCTCGGAGCCTCGGTGTCCTCACTGTCAAATGAGATTACGGACAGCTACTCTTTGTGGCCAGCGGAGGGATGCCATATGCATCCATGCTTGGACACCACAGGATACTCAGGAATCAGCCCCTTCCTCCCTCTGCAGACCTACAGCACCCCACTTCCCCACTCCAGCCACCTGCTGCACTCAGACATACATAGGCTTTCCTGCCTCTTCACTTCCACTCACACCAGCCTGACTTACACCCTCCACTACTTCCTGCTTGTCTGAGAGTCCTGCCCATCCATCACCTCCACCATGAAGTGGACTTCAAACCTCCCCCCTTATGTCCCTCCATGCCACTGTCCAATGTCTGTCACAGTCCTCTGTCTCCCTCCTGGGCCCTGAGCACCTGACAGCCCTGACTTTGTGTAGAGATTTGCCACTTTTCTCAGGGCATTTCCCCATTATCTCCTTTTGAAAATGAACCTCCGCACTGCCCTGTGAGTTTGCAAAAGAAGATACGGCTCTTCTTTGACTAGGGAAGAGGCTGGGACTCAGAGGACACACAGCCAGGAAAGGGTCCACTCCAGTCCCGGAGCCCCGGAGCCTTTTGGTCTCTTCCCACTGCCTCTGTAATATAGCCGCCTTTATGGAGCCACCCTGTACCTCCTTCTGTAACTATGACCATCTCCCCAGTTCCTCTGTAAGGCCTTGGAGGGCTGGAGTGGGTCTCCAGGCTCCTCTTGTGAGCACAGCCTTATGCCATGCCAACTTGCAGTGAGTTCCATTCTGTGCCTCGCCACCAATAGAGCAAAGGACACCAGACTCTCCTTTTCATTCCCCAGAACCTCAGTTCCTCAACTGCCCCATCAGCAATCAGCCAGCCCTTCAGGCTTGTCTCTGCAGAGCAAGACTGAGCTCTGCCTTAGGAGAACCTTCGCACATTTGAAACAGGGGACATTTAGTAGAATAGATGGAGAAGCCACCATGTAGGCATGTGTACAAAACCCTTTTGCATCTCTTCCTGGAAGCTTGTCGTGAAGGACCTTGGATGTAAATGCACGAGGACACGAAAGCCTCCCTCGCTGTTCCTGGCAGGGGTCTCTGGGAGGCATTTGCAGCTGGTGTGCTAGCTGTCTTCTAGACACACCATCCCACTGATCTGGGTCAGCAGCTGAGCTCTTTTTCTCCCCATCCCAGCTTAACTTCATCTCAACAGCATAAGAGACAGCAGAAATAATCCTGCCTCCTCACACTGTTTCTTATTTTCACTGTGAGGGGCTGTTTGTGGTGTGCACTCTTATTGCTCCAGAAAGAGTTACTGGTGGGATGGGAAGAAACAGCCCATGCTCGTAAACACCTCTTGCCTCGGTCATTCCATGTGGGAGCTTCTTGTGTCTAGACCCCATGCACAGACTTCACAACTTTGTACTAAGTCAATTGCTGTGTCTTCCACCATTGATAATGATCGTAATCGTAATCAGAAATGCTTATTGAGCACTTGTGGTGTGCCAGCCACAACTCTGAGGCTACACATCTTAATTCCTCTGATCCTCACATCACACATGAGCTGAAAGGTAGGTTCTCTTATTATCCCCGCTAGATGTGGAACAGGAGAGTTAAGTTACTTGTCTAAGGTCACAAGAGTCCTTTTATTTTGGACAGGGAGAGAAATCCACAGTGGGAAATCACAGGCCTTCCAGAAACCATCACCCCAACACATCAATACAGATTCCCCTGCCCCCTCCTCTCTCTTTTCCCTCCTGTCTCTCCACCCTCTGCTCCCTCTTTCTGCCTTGCCCCCCTTAAGACTTCTTTGCTTTCCTAGCTCTGCATGAGGCAGTCCCCTGTTCCACTTTAAACTTGACTGTCCTCTCCTGACCTCAGGGGCCAGTGCTGGGGAGACTGTCAGGACCACTGTGGTGGTGCCCACCGGGGCTGCTGAGCTGATGGGAAGGCGGTCGGTCCTCATCCCATGGCAGGAACCCATGTGCTTTGTCCTGTTGCAGCATCTCAGGCTACGGAGCTGCCGGTGGGAAGGGCGGGAAGAACACCATGGTGCGGTCCCACGGCGTGTCTGTGCTGGGCATCTTCAAGCTGGAGAAGGGCGACACGCTGTACGTCCTGGTCGGGCAGCAGGGAGAGGATGCGTGCCCCAGCGTAAGTGCCCAGAGCAGGGCCTTCTCCTCCGCACCCACCAGGCCCTCAGAGGGCACCACCATGGGACCCACTCCTCCCAGGAGCTTGCATTCAAGGTTGCCAGCTCTCACCTTGTCCTGCCAGCAAGTGCCCCTCCATTCCCAGGGCCATTTGGGGGCATGAGAAAACAGGTGGTACAGCTATTGGGGTTTCACACCCCCACAGGGACCAAGGCCGAGGCATGGGTTTCATGAACAACCCTTAAAACTGAAGAATTGGTTGCTACCTGAGTGCACAAATGGTGGTTCTTCTCAACAGACATACAAATTGAAGCCCACTTCCCAAACTTCCTTGCTAGGCCATCATTTTCTTTAGCCCTATTTTTATACACAGGAAAATGCCAGGTTAGACATTTCCCATCCAGCTCAAAAATCACAGACTCATAGCCAAACAGATACACATAAATGCATAGGAAAAGTTCTAAAAGTTGCAGGGTGTCGCTTTTGTGGAGGGACCTGGAGTTTGAGGTGCTTTGTCAGTAATGTCTGATGGCATCACAAAGAATGCATTCATATGTCCTTCATTACTTGTGTGATTAAGACTAAAAAAAAAAATGTAAAGAATAGACTCAGAGCTGGAAGACCATGTAGTCTGCTTCCCCTCTTTCACAGGTGAGAAAATGGAGACCACAGTGGTGAAGGGACTTGTCCAAAGTCACTCACAATGCAGCCCAAAGTAGGGACTCTGGCTTCTACTTTTGCTGTACCCTGCACTTGCTAGGGCCTCTATTTCTACAGTTTTTTTCCCTTTTACACTTACAGCCCATCACTTAATGAGCCAGACTGCCATTGTCTGCAGCCTCAGAGACAGCCTGTCATTCTGACCCAACAGCAGAACTTAAGAAAGCCAGTATTGGTCTGAAATCACCAGAGGAATCAGATAGTGAAGAGGAATGGAGCAGCAGCAGTGCCCACTCCCAGCACCCCAGTTGTTTGCCCCTTGCCTGTGTTGGGGGTAGGCAGGACCCTGCGGTCGCTGGTTGTCCTGGAGGGAACCAGTGCTCTGCAGGGCGTATCTTTCCCTTGGGCCCTGTCCTTGCCTGAAACCAAGGACCTGCCGGGTTCTAGTGCCCAGGACCCAGGGCTCCTCCAAGAACTTATTCAAGAGCAGCTTTGGAGGACAAGGGCTACCTTGTGGGAACAAGGGCTACCAAGAAAGCAATTCAATTCCACAAAATAAACTCAGGAATCCTAAGAGCCAAGCCCCAGGCTGGAAGCAAGGAGTAAAGTACAGCTCACACACACCCCTCTTCCTCCCCAACCTTGCAGGGTTAAAGCAGAGCAACAGGAGTAAGCTTGGCAGGTGCAACCATGTACATGAGAAATGTCTGGACTGCAACTTTTATTTAGCAACTATAATCAGAACTTTCCAAACTGTTATAACATATTAAGTCATTAAATTACAGGCTACTCTAATTTCCACAGGAATTTATTGAGTGCTAATGTAATTCTTTCATCTAAGCAGAAAGATTGCATTGACTTCTGCAAGGGACGTTTACTTGATTGGATTGTAATCAGTTATGTCTTTTCACAGGACCATGTCCTTTTTTTTTTTTAATTCACTTGTAATCTACTTGTTCCTCTGGGTTGCGGCACTTTATCATTTTATTAATCAACCTACTAGCTCTCAAACTTTGTGGATGCCCAGGGAGAGTTCTGAAGCCAATTCTCAGCCAGGAATAGAGGGTAGCCCCCTCTGCTGGTCTGGCCTGGCATAGCATGGGCGTGGATTAGAGAGTAATGGGTCTTCCCTGTTGCTCCAGCCCCGGGGGGTCACTGGGAGAGGGAGAACCACAGCTTACAGCACTGCCTCGGCCTCTAGTCCTCCCTAGGCAGAAAATTGCTGTCTAGAGAGGATCCTCTAAAGAATGATGTGGATTCTAAGAATTAAACTTCAGGATTTGGCAGTTTTGCTGGTTCGACAGCACATCTGTGGAGTTACTCCTCCTGTGTGTCTGGCCACACCTGAGCCTGGAACGGACCCCCCCACACACACTTCCAAGCCTCATCTGGTGGCCTAACTCAAGGTTTCTCTACATCAGCACTATTGGCATTTTGGAGCAGATGATCCTTTGTGGTGCGGGCTGCCGTGGGCACTATAGGCTGTCTAACAGCATCCCTGGCCTCTGCTCCCCAGAAGCCAGTAGCACGCCCCGGTATTGACAATCAGAACAGTTGTCCAGACATTTCCAGATATCCCCAAGGCAGTAAAACCACTGGTCTAGATATTAAATCCCACCACTAGCATCTCTCACAAGGCAAATATTGTGAGGGGCCAGCCCATACCCAGAGAGCTCCAAATTCATTCAAATGTAGTCAGCAAATATCTGTTGAGTACCTACTCCATGCCAGTCATTGTTCTAGGAACTTGGAACATATCCATGAACAAAAAAAAGATCTTTGCTCTGAAGACACATTCATTTCGTGGGGGAGGAGGGCCAGACAAACAATAACCAGTAAGCATAAGGTAATCAGGACTTCCAAAAATGAAAGTATTGGGGCAGAAAGAAGCACAGTAAAGGGAGTGAAGCATGTCGGCAGGTTGCAGTTTGAATTAGGTGGTCAAGGGAAGCATACTAAAAAAGCGATAGCCGAGCAGAGTCCTGAAAGAGAGGAGCAACTGAACAAGTAAAATATCCAGGGCCCCAGCAGAGCAAAAGCCACGTCCCTGAGGAGGGTGAGTGCCTGGTGTGCTCACGGGACAGGTAGGATGGCCTGGAAGGAGCAAGAGGGACAGTGGGTGAGAGAGGAGGCGGCTCAGGCCACAGCGAGGGTATTTGGAAGCTACAGAAGGGTACTGAATTGAAGGTGAGAATAGTGACCTGATGGGATCTGCTGATTAAGACTCACCCTGGCTGCAGTATGGAGAAGAGAGCTCATGGCACATCGGCAGTGAATTCAGTGGCTGTTGCATTAATCCAGACAAGAGATGATAATGGCTTGTATGAAGATGGTAACAGTAGAGGTGGTGAAAAGTGGCTGATTTGGGGCATATTTGGAATGTAAAATCAGAAAGGATTTCTAGCTTGATTAGAGGAGGAACTGAGAGAAAGAAAGGATCAAGGATAACTCAAGAATTAAGCCTGAGCCACTGGAAGGACGGGAGTTGTCGTTCCTTGAATTAGGGAATGCCTCAGAAGGAGCAGGTCCTGGGCAGGACCAGGAGGTCATTGCCAGTCACGCTGAGGTCTGGTAGAGAGCCGAGTGCAGACTTCCAGTGCATGACACAAGATGTGCCGCTGGGATTCAGGAGAAAGATTGAGAGTGGAGAGAAATCAGTGTAAAGTTGAGGCAGAATGAGATTGCCCAGGGAGTGGACCACACTGAAAAGACCAAGGACTGGGCCCTGGGGAACCCCACAGTTAGAGGTCAGGGAAAAGGAGAGGAATCAGCAAAAGGGGCTGAGGAGAAGAAGCCAGGGAAGCAGGAGATTCCAGATGCCGAGGCCCCCTGGAAGTCAGGCGAGGAATGTACATCATGAAGAAGTGGTCGCTCTGCCAAATGCTGCTGCTTTAGGTCCGGCAAGCTGCAGACTGAGAGGCAGCCATTCCTGCCTCCCACTCCCATCCCATTCAGAGTGAGGGATGGACATGAGTCTGGGCCCGAGTTGGAGGGCAGGCCGTCCTGCAGCCCAACAGCTCCCTCCTCCCTCCTCCTGCAGTCTCCAAGCCATCTGCAGAGCTGTTCATGGGAAGAGGGCATCCCCAAGGAGTGGAGGCCCCATTGCTGCTGCTGCTGAGAGGAGGCAGGGAGCAGGGCCTGAGGGACGGACCTCCTCTTAGCACCATCAGTTCAGACGGCACAGCCCCTGACTTACAGCGGAGGAGGCAGGTCCTGGAACGTGAGGCGTCTCACCCAAGGCAGCCCACAGAGCCAGTTGAGAAGCCAGTCTGGACCCCCATATTCTGTGCTCTGCTTGGCCCAGTGGACAGTGCACATTTCCACCCCCTGACCCTGGATTGGCCCTCAGGACATGCCCCTCACATCCCATGCACCCCACGCAGGCAGCTGTTAGCAGGGTTTCCTTCTACCACCCCTTTCCCCAGCCCCGGAGAAGCACTGCCACTGCACACACATAGGAGAGATGTCAGCTCTCTACGATAGCAGTTCAGAGCCTTCCACTCACACTAAATCCACTCTGAAAAATATCAAATTATTTCCATCATTAAATCCAAAATGCTATAAAACAAATTGCATCTTAGCTATTTATCTGGAAGTGTCTCTAGTACTCATTGCCAGCACCCGCTGAGTGCTTCAGCATAAGGAATGGCTTCAAGATGAATTGCCATGTCCACTGGCTGGTTACACAGCAACATTCAATGAAAATTTGATGTTTTATTGGCCTTTTTTCTATTAAATGAAAGAAAAGTCATTTTACTCTGAGATCAGGCTGGTGTTTGGAGAGTTCTTAGCTTCTGTGGCTGACAGAGTGGCTACTCTTGAAGCGCTGCCCTCTTTATTCCAGGGTTCCAGGATTCTGTGTCAACAGAATTTCCAGCACATCCCCAGGAACTCCTGGATGCCTGGACCCACACCAAGACCAGATGTGGACACGGAAGTGAATCTAAATAAAATGACAGCCATTTATTCAGTCCCTAACATGTGTGAGACGCTATCCTAAACAACATCCTGTGCGATCCCAAGTAAATACCACAGCCCACAGCGTCCTCACTCCCATTCCACACTCGGGGGTCAGAGAGGTTGAGTACCTCCTCCACAGCCACCGGGGTGCCTGCTGGGTCCAGGGTGCACACCCTGCTCTCCATGGCCAACAGGGAGCTCTGTTTAGGGCTGTGTCAAGGGATTTCTGGAGGCAAGAAATGGGACAGTAGATGGGAGGAATGAGAGGTCTAAAATGGAGAAATAAATGGGAACAGATGAGCTGAGAACAAAATCCAGGTCTGGCCTCCTGCTGTTATTTTCTCTTTTCACGATGCGGCAGAACTGCAACTTCTCAAAACACTTCAGTGCCCCCCCCGCCCCCCCCACTGCCGAGAGAATGAAGTCTGATTGTGTTAAAGGCCTCTGGCCATGATCTGACTGTCCAGCTTAATCCCTCTGTCTGCTCCCATTTACATACCCCTCCTCTAGCCTTAGCTCACTACACAAGGCCTTGTCATCCCTCTTCAGAGTCCAGAGGATCTAACAGGTCCTCCTGGACCATCTCTCCATCCGAAGATGGACTTTGCTGAGCCAAAGAGATTCCCTGTGCTTTTCCCCAAATACCCACTCACCTTCTTCCCTCTGGGCTCATGTTGCTCTCTACCCCTGGAATGGCCTAACTTTCCTCCACTCCTTGTGTCTAAAATCTCCCTAAATACCACCTCCTGCAGGCAGTCCTCCCTTGTCACCAAACTGCAACAAAGGCCTGCCCCTCTCCTCCAGTGTGCCATGCATCCTCCATCTAAGCTATCTTTGTAGTCCCTCTCTAATACTGCCCAGAGTGAGCGTTATCTTCGTATATTTTTGTCTCCTCAGTGTGACTGTAAGCTGAGAGATGGTCAGACCCCGTTGTTAAGCACAGAAGTTCTGTCTGCTGGGAAGTAGACAACTTTGGGCACAAGCCTGAGGTATTTTTGTTTCTACAGACAAACCGATTAATCCAGAACGTCTGCATTGGCGAGAACAATGTGATAGAAGAAGAAATCCGCGTGAACAGAAGCGTGCATGAGTGGGCAGGAGGGGGCGGAGGAGGGGGCGGAGCCACCTACGTGTTTAAGGTAAGGTCGGCCCGCCGGCTCCCGGAGAGCAGGGACTTCTGGGCGCGATGGTTTGGGATACTCACGACGGCCACGGGAGTGAAACACCTCGGGTGCTCTCAGCGCCATCTAAGGCCCAGAGGTTTAGGCTTCCCTGTCTGTCGGAGGAAGGGCCAGCTCTTCTCTTGCTGAGGAACCACCCGGGTTCACCACGGTGGCTGTTGTCGTCCCTGCTTCAGAGCTGTGCCCTCCTCTGTCCTAAGGTGGACTTTTCTGACATTATTGAAAGTAGGCAAAGCCACCCTGCTAGGTCCTCCACAGGGACAGCGATGCTGAGGGCTTGACCTTGAAGATGTGAGGGTCGGAGCCAGAGACCCCTAAGAGCCGACAGGAAGGGAAGAGCACAGGGACCTGCTTCTGAGCACCAGCAGCCCAGGGCTCTGAGGCTAGTGTGAGAAGCTTCAGGAACAGCGCTGTGTGAATAGCCTCTAATGCCAATCCTTGCCAATCCTTGTCTAACTCCTAGTGATTTTGCATCTCTGATTGTCCCGGGTGGTACAGGAGCTGGGGGCATGGAGCTGATAGGTTTCTGTAATGAGCTCAGAGCACCTCAGACCATGTCAGACCACCGAGATGTAACCCACTGCTCATCAAACACTCAGACACGTTTAAACATCTAAATGGCTCGGGGGTCTCCATGGGGGAAGCCCAGCTCCGTTGCTCAATCTCTGAATGTCTCCCCGACAGATGAAGGATGGCGTGCCAGTGCCCCTGATCATCGCAGCCGGCGGTGGCGGCAGGGCCTATGGGGCCAAGACAGACACGTTCCATCCAGAAAGACTGGAAAATAACTCCTCAGTTCTGGGGCTGAACGGCAATTCTGGAGCTGCAGGTAGATTACCACAATCCCACCCTCTCCCACAACAGTCTCTCAGGACTGTGTGAGCCTTCAGCCAGGCACCATCATACACCTGTGGGCGGAAGGGCAGGCTGTACCTTGTGGGCCCAGAGGCCACCTTGCTGATGTGGGGTTTGGACTTGCAGAAGGTCACTGAGAAAAAGAGGCATGTGGCAGCATTCAGATTGCTAGCCCAACCCTCCCTGGATTTTACCAAATGCAACTGGATGTGAACAGATGGAAGAAATCTGGGCAGTCAGGCCTGCCAGGCCCTGGTGGTCTGTATCTCCTGGCCCTGGGCTGCCAGCTATCATGTATCCTTGCTGGAAAATCTTTTAATAGGATCTCTATGGCTAGGCTCTCTGCTTTCGTTAGTAAGAAACAGCCACACAGAAATGGGGGGCAGGGGGACAGTCATTGAAGAAGATGTGAATTATGATTCCTCAGAAGTCATCCATCTTTAAAAAGAAAATTTCATTTATTTTGTGTTTTCTTTTCTCCATAATCTGAGAGAGGATTTTTGAAGGCATTTAGGATTTGAGATTAATTAAACAAAACTCAAACTTTTTCTTCGATTGAGAGATGGCTAGAGAGAGAAGAAAAAGTAGAAACGGTTGTCGGTTCCATGGTGAGGAATAACCCCAGCAATATTTACAGAGCCCCTCATACTGGCACAGCATTTAGTAAATTACAAAGCACCCCTGCATCTATTATATGTGTGCTTTTCAAAACAATCCTGTAGGGTTTTCCTATTTTATTGTTCCCATTTTACAGAAAAGTCAGCGAGCTCATAGAGAGTTGGTGGATTTTTCTTCTCAACAAGGCCAAACTGTTTCATACTCAGTCCGTTCTTTAAAACGTCGTGTTGTTTGTTTTTATTTTTATGCCCATTATTTTCCGCACATTTGTTTGAAGGCTGCAAGATGAAGTAGGGGGTCAGGAACCACCCCAGCTGCAGACTGTTAGGACCCAAGCATAGGGTGTGATGGTGGAGGGGGAGGGTAGTGAGAGCGGACACGGCACAAGGCTCCCCGCATCCTGATTGGTTTACCGGCTCATGGCCCTGCACATCCATCAGAGCCCACGTGACATCAACTGTCAGTGTGAAAGGCCCACACCCCACCCACCAGCTGGCAGAAGGGAGGCCAGCAACTTGAAACCCCAGCACAGTGCCCCAAAACGTCCCTACGACTTGCCTGGGGGCCTCCTTCAGCTCTGCTTTTCCCTCTTCTACACGGAGCTTGTTCCTGATCTCGGCCTCATGTCCAGAAGCCTGCCTGCCTCTTTCTCCCTGGGCAGCCATTTCTTTTCACAGCTCCCCACACCTAGATGTCCCTCTGCTGCCCGCTCTGGGTCCAGGAGAACCTTGGCCGCAGGTTCTTCCAGACAACCCTTCCAGGCCAGTTACCCCTTAAGGTTCCAGGAGATGCCCCCTCGCCCCCACATTGCTGTTTCTGCAGGTCACCCCCACCCAACATCTGCTGGAGCAGAAAGGGCCTGGGGTCTTTTAGAGCAAGACTGCCTGTTGAAATGTCGTACAAAAAAATATGGGAGGAGAAGGTACGGGTCCTGGAATCTCAAGAGCCAGCAGGAGAGATTGATTGTGGTCAGCCTGTGGCCTTAAGATAAAGTTGCACTCAGCCTGAGCTCTGTACATAGTATTTCCTTTGCAAGAATTCAAAGCAGCCCCAGGCTCTGGGAAGCACAGCTCTGGTGGCTGCCATGCTGCTAGGGCATCACCCACCCCGTCCCCTGCCATCTCTGCTCCTGCCCTTGGAACAGCCCCCTCAGAGCAGGCAGGCAAGACACTGCCTGAGCTTCAGAATGTGAAGCCTTCTGCACACATGTGTTCTGCCTCTCAGATGCCCAACAATCCCTACGCTTGGTGGCTTATAAAGCACTTCACACACTCACCATCTCCTGTGATCCAAACATCAACCCTATGAGGCAAGTCTCACTATCCCCAAGTTACAGGTGAGGAAACTGAGGCTCGGAAGGGGGAAGTTCTTGCCCAAGGTTTCACAGCCAGGGAACAGTAGAGCCCACTGGGCTATCTGGTGCCCAGCCCAGGTCCTGCAAAGAACTTCACTGTGGTGACCCTGGCAGGGTTTTGACAGTTGGCTGCCTGAGGACGGGTGGGTCCTGGTTCTCACTGGGATGAAAAGCAGTTAATGAAACAAAGGCCCAGCATTTGAGGAGAGAAGGCAGAGCAAGTTTAGTTTAGTTTCTGCGCCACCTGTCCGCCCACCTCCTCTGCGTCTGCCCAAGCTGCTGGGGGCTCCCAGGCCTTAGAACCAGGCCCAACCTGAAGCAGGGGTACGAAGCACACTCCCATCTGCCTCTGCGCGGCTGTGGCCAAAGCAGTCTCCCTAGGGCAAGGGGTGTGCTTCTATTTCTCTAGCTGTGGGTTCTGACGGCCCTGGGCCCCTCTGAAGATGAGGCCCCTGGGCGCTGGAGCTGGAAGCCCCCTGAAGCACACCGTGTCCTGCCTCCTGCACCAGGTCAGCAGCCCACCTAACCCAGGTGGCACCTCGGCTTAGGGTTTCTCTGTTTCTTCCTGCAGGTGGTGGAGGTGGCTGGAAGGATAACACTTCCTTGCTATGGTCTGGAAAATCTTTGCTGGAGGGTGCCACCGGAGGACATTCCTGCCCCCAGGCCATGAAGAAGTGGGGGTGGGAGACACGAGGGGGTTTCGGAGGGGGTGGCGGGGGGTGCTCCTCAGGTGGAGGAGGCGGAGGATATATAGGTAAAGATGATTCGTGTTCAAGGTGTCACTCCCCTCCCCTCTTAGTCCTAGGCACCTCACCTCCCCATCCCCTCCCTGGCCCTCGCCTGCTCTCCCCTGGCCAAGTGTGGGCCGCGATGTAACCATGCACGCCGTCCTCCCAGCCCCGCCAAACCGGCCAGAGGCAGGGTGTTGCCTTGCGAGCCAGCATCCTGCCTCCAGGCTTCAACAGCGCCTGCATCACGACGTCTTGTGACCCTTGGTCCCTGCCACCCCCAAGCCTATGATAAAGAGGCTTTGATTTTCCAGATTATTCTGTCTGCCACCCCCAAGGTGGTACTGGCACGAGAAACTTGGAGGCCAGACTCCCCAGCCCCGTGCCTCCCTTCCGATGGCCTGGGCAAAGTCCTTGCCAGCCAGCTCCCTGAGGGCCTGGTTTGTGGCTTCTGGTCTCGCAGACCTTCCCTTCCCTGCCCCAGCCCACAGCTTCCAGAATGGCGCCGCTCTCCATGCTGATGGGTGCTGATCCTGAGGGCAGCTTCAGGCAGCCCCAGCGCAGCCCTTCAACAAGCAGCTGCCACTGGCCCCAGCTCGCCTCTGGGCTTCGGGGCAGAGCAGAAGAGCCTTCGGAAGCTGAGAGGCTGGGAGATGATAGCTCCACCATCTCCACAGATTAGGACATGATGCATGCACGCACTGTGATGTTCTGTCTGTGTTCTGCTTCACGCTGTGTGTAAGATGCTGTGTTATAACCAGATGTTCTTCTTTTCTAAGCCTTGGGTTGGTGGGAGGAGTCCGAGGGGGAAGCCCAAAGAAAACCCATCCCAGCTGAAAAGAGGGACAGGAGTGTAAAGGCACAGGGGCCCATCCCCCCATGCCCCATCCATGACCCAGTGGGGCCAGAGAGCAACTCCTTAGTGCTTCTGCCCTGGCCAGTCTGGTAAGAGGCACCAATGGGCTAACCCAGCCTAGGAACTCCTGCTCACAGGGACTGCTTCCTAGCAGGGCCCCTGATGAGTGGTAGAGACGCCCGGCGGGGGCTGGCTGGACCTGGAGGGGAAAGTGACCCACACGCTGGCATTACTGAGCCAAAGCCAAGTGCTACCTCTGTGCCCTGAGCTCCCTTCCCTCCCACTGCCCCACCCCGGAGGCCCCCCACTGACCGCCCTGCATGCCCCGCTGATGCACACGTGTTCAGACTTGGGCACCCACCTCTCTGCGTTAAACTCTTCTCTGGTTTGCCACAGGCGGCAACGCAGCCTCAAACAATGACCCCGAGATGGACGGGGAAGATGGGGTTTCCTTCATCAGTCCACTGGGCATCCTGTACACCCCAGCTTTGAAAGGTAGCTGCCCTGCCAAGTGGCAGGACCAACCTCTTTTGCTTCTCCCACCTAAAACTTTGGGGCTACTGACTTGAGTCCAGGATACAAAGGCATGATTCTGGGTCGCTTGCAGGCAAGGTTTCCTAGTGCTCATCTCAGCAAGTCTCTGGACGCCAAGGTGTGTGGTCTGATATGGACACAGAGGCAGAAGACTGGCTGTCAGGGGCCCAGTCCTAGAAAGCGTAGAAGCGATCGTTGCCTTACCTGTATCAGCCAATCTGAGGATCATGAATTTGGACCCTCGTGTCTGCCCACAAAAAGGCGCCCACTCATCCTCTGAGCTCCACTCACCAGCTGCACCGGGGACTTCCCTACACACACCACGGCATCAGTGGCAGTGGGACGTGGGAATGGGGACCAGCGAACCCACACCGAGCAGCTGGATATAAAGCACAGAGGGAATGGGGGTGTAGGGTGGTCTCTGCAGCCTCAGGCTGAAGCTGACCCTCCCTCCTTGTCCCCAGTGATGGAAGGCCATGGGGAAGTGAATATTAAGCACTACCTCAACTGCAGCCACTGTGAGGTAGACGAGTGCCACATGGACCCAGAGAGCCACAGGGTCATCTGCTTCTGTGACCACGGGACAGTGCTGGCCGAGGACGGCGTCTCCTGCATTGGTAAGGGGGGTGATGGAGGAAAGGCCCACGGTGGCCACAGATGGCTTCCATGTTCTGGGACACCTCAGACACAGTTCTGTAAGCTTCCTGACCCTGACTGTCTGACCCCAACACGGGTGCTGTAAGGACTGGGCAGGGAGGCCTGTGTGTGAAAGGTGGGTCATGGCTCATGAAGGAGTTCTAAGTCACCCAGTCCCACCCCTAAGCCAGGGCGTGAACCTCACATCCCCACCAAGGGGACATCTCATCTACACTAGAATGCCCCCAAAACCAGGGACCTCACTGCTTCTACCACACACTGTTCCACTGGGTGTGGGGGGAAGGTTCCAGAGCCAGACCCTGCTCCTTCCAGCTTCCATGTCCAGGTCTCCTACTTGCAACACACTTTCAGGTGCAGTATTTGAAGACAGTGCTTCCGACCTCCTGCAAGTCTTCTCCAGATTAAATAACCCATTCACTTCAGTCAGTTTACACAGGACACAGTTTTATGTCTCCTCCCCATCCCAGGGTCCTAAGTCCACAGGTGTTCCAGTTGCCGGTGCACTTTTTGAAACGTAGTGTCCAGGACCAGGCATGATACCCATGTGGTCTGTGCCGCTGTGCCTCTGGGACCCTCCCTCCCGCGCTCTGGGCCCAAGGCTCCTGGGGCCACAGGACAGCCTCAAGTGTTACTAACCGGCACACTCTTTGACTGGGTCATATTGAGCTGTAGTCACTGCAGGCCCCTGAATCTCTTCTGCAGCCACTATTGGCTTGTCTGTCAGCCTCACACTGTCATTGGGCAGTTGAGGTTTTGGATCAAAGTCCATCATTTGATATTTTTCCCTGCTACATGCTCCCGCCACCCAAAAGCTACCACTGAAAGTGGTAAGACCAGAGCAAGCCTGCTTCATGCCCCAGAAAAGGAAGGTGGGCAAGGCGCCTCAAAGGGGAGAGGGGCAGCTCTGCTCCTGGCCGAGGAGGGCGTCTCACCCTGGGCCAGCTCAGAGGAGAATGCCCACGGTCACCGGTGCCCGGGGAACCTGTCTTCCAGTGTCACCCACCCCCGAGCCCCGCCTGCCGCTCTCACTGATCCTCTCCGTCGTGACCTCCGCCCTCGTGGCCGCCCTCGTCCTGGCCTTCTCCGGCATCATGATCGGTGAGTGTGCCAGAGCCCTGAGTGCCCAGTGGGCGTCAGGAGAGCTGACCTGGCAGAATGGAGCAGTGTCTCAGTCTGGGCCACTGATCCTGAGGTATCGTTCTGGTGGGGTGGTGATCAGAGCAGCCCAGGCCAAGCCAAAACAGAAGCCCACCACCCTCCAGCCCCCGAGGACAGCTGCAGCTCCCTAGAGGTTCCCCAAACCTCGGCCCTGTGTGTAGCCTCAGCTGCTCAAGGATGGGGGTCCCTCTGCAGCAGTGGATGCAACAGCTGACACTCACCCCCACCTCCAGGCTTCCCTGTCAGCTCCCATCAGACATGGGCTTCAGTGAGCACACGGCCTGGCCCATCCCTCCTAGTGCCTCCAGCCCCACCCTTCCCCACTCTGAGCAGGGAATGCAGTTCGTTTCTGCGTGTTTCCTCTTACGGCCATGAGCCAAGGCAAGCTGACCCATGGGTTGTAGAGGACCCAGCAGGGTCCAGCCTTACTGCTCTGGCTGCTGGGAGTGCCCAGGTGAGTGGGCAGGGGCCTGAGGGCCAGCAGAGGGGCAGGTTTGGCTCCCAGCAGCGTGTTCAAGCCACCGCCTCTGATGTGAGGGAATGTGGGGGTGGACAGGGCAGCGGCCGCATGCGCTAGTCCCTATGACGCCATCCTGCACAGGGACGGGATGCTAAGAGCTAGCACTCCTTCCATACTCACCCTATGACACGGCTGCTCCCTTTCACAGAGGAGGGAGCTGAGCCCACAGCAGTTAACTCACTCGCCCTGGCCGTAAGTGGTGGGGCTGGGCTTTAAACACAGAATCCACCTGGCACATCACAATTTCACCGTGCCTCCCCGGGAGTTCACCTACAGAATGGTCTCGTGTGCAGTAATTAAAAAATGGTCACTTGCATTAATAAAGCTCTTAAGAATTTTTCAAACCATTTTGTGTTGGTGAATTCATATCATTATGGCAACCCTAGGGGGTGGGGAGTGGGGGGCTTAGGTTACAGGACAGAAGTTACTGTCCCTGCTTACAGAGAAGGAGACTGAGGTCCAAAGAGATCACATGACCCGGTCAATGTCACTCAGCTTGTAAGTGACAGAGGTAGAACTAGAAAACGTCCTCAGGCGTCAGTTTAGAAACCTTTTCCCTTGAGTTTCTCGCCACGCTGACCTCCATCTGTCCACAGTATACCGCCGGAAGCACCAGGAGCTGCAAGCCATGCAGATGGAGCTGCAGAGCCCCGAGTACAAGCTAAGCAAGCTCCGCACCTCGACCATCATGACCGACTACAATCCCAACTACTGCTTTGCTGGCAAGACTTCCTCCATCAGCGACCTGAAGGAGGTGCCTCGGAAGAACATCACCCTCGTTCGGTGAGTGCCCACCACTGCCCTGTGGGGCAGCAGGGGGGGTGTGGAGGGGCATTCTAGGGGGCCAGCTGTCACCCCCACACCATGGATCTTCCTAGCCTTAAGAAGCCGACAAAGCCATCTTTGGGGGGGCCCAGCCCTCTCAGGGGAGAAGGATTAATGTTCAGGGCCATTTGGGGGATGTTTAATCATTTATGTTAACATCCCTTATATTCATGGGGTTTGTACAGTAAGAGGAGAAATAGTTGGGAGGAACTAGGACTCTCCTCAAAGCCCATGCACGTGCCCCCTCTCCAGACTTTTCTGCCCTCCCTCTCCACTGAGCACACTCCACAGAGGGCAGGGCCTTATCTATGAACCACTATTTCCCTGGCAAAGATAGAGCCTCAATAAGTCTGCATGAACATTCAACCCATGTCCTGAATCCCTGGGTGGAATGCACAGCAAAGCCAGGTGGAGGTGCTGCTCCGGAGTGTGCACGTGACCCGCTGCCTCTGCAGGCCTCTCTCGCGGCCTGCCCTCCTCTGCCTATCTTGTCTTCTCCTTTGCACAGGGGTCTGGGCCACGGTGCTTTTGGGGAGGTGTATGAAGGTCAGGTGTCTGGAATGCCCAGTGACCCGAGCCCCCTGCAAGTGGCTGTAAAGGTAAGAGGCAGCTCCATCCTGGGCCTGACCTTGGCTGGCTGGCTCTGGATGGCTCTCGACTCACATCCTGTCCTGACACTGATAGCCTCTCCTCCTCCCTGCCTCCCCTTCTGTGCGCAGACACTGCCAGAGGTGTGTTCTGAACAGGATGAACTGGATTTCCTCATGGAAGCCCTGATCATCAGGTAAAGCCACGGAGAGATGCCCTCCCCTCCCCTACTCACCCCCTCTAAAGAACCCAGGACATTTCCGACAGACATGTCTCCGAGGGAAACAGTGCTGTCCTCCCGCACGGACCTCCTCCCCAATAGCAGACTCCCCCAGATTGTTAACACATCTTACCAGAGTGGAAAGCCCCAGATGGTTGTCTCAGAAAAAAATCTCTGTGGCTTAATAATCCAACTGATATCACTCTGCCTTCAACCAACATCCCTGTGTCATCCACTGGTTCTTTCCCCTTTTTTCTTAAGAAATAGGACGTGCTAGTTTTTGATGGTAGAAGATATAATCTCCCTCCAGGTAAGCCCTTCACCAGTCACAGCTCTTTGGCCTCATGTAAAGGAAATGTGCCCCTAACATGACGGAGGCCACCCACCCTGGTCCACACTGGCTGGCCTGCGCCCTCCCACCTGCGGCTCTGCAGCCCTAACGGGGAATCTCAGTGCCCAGTGCTCCTGAGGGAATCTAATCTGCTCCGACGGCAGATCGCCTTAAGGAGGACACAGGTGTTCACCCTTGCAAGCCAGCAGACTCACAGCCTCCTGACACTGCGGGGCCTTGAACATCCTGACAGGTCGGGGTGGCCTGGGGTCTCCGCCTGGTAGAAATGGCAGGGGAACAAGTATGGGGCAGTGTGTGACAGGCCTGTGGGGTCTGGAGCCCAAGAGGACACACAAAGCAGGCTTAGCAGCTTGCTTTAAAAATGACATTTTCTGATTGTTCACGTAATACATGATTATTGAATAAAACATGGAATGTATAAGATTACGTGGAAGAAGACCCGAATCATTGACTCTCACTACTTGGTGATAACTCATCGCTACTATATGTCCGTGTGTTGTCACCAGCCTGTCAGTTCTGTGTGTGTGCGCCCAAGTGGAGTTCACTGCCCCTGCCCCAAGGGTCCCATTAACAAGAAAACCCAAGTCTTGGGGTCTCTCGGCCCGTGAGGAGTCCACGGCGGATCCACGTGCCCCTCCTCCTCACGCTCTTTCACATGGGGTCCCCTGGCAGGTCTTACAAAGTCCCTGGTGGAAGCAACTTCCCCAGCTTCTGCCTGAGGCCTTCCTCAGAGAACTCAAACATGAATCCCAGTAAGTGAGAGGTCCCTGCACGGGTCTCTGAGAAGGACCTCGATGCCCCTGTCCCCTACCCTTTCTCACCCACGGGCCTGTGCAGCAACCTCCCGCCTCCAACCCAACACTGTTGTACAGACTGAGCTGCCCAGTCTGCTCTCTGGTTCTTCTATCTGCTCAGCAGTGAGATTCTCCTCTGTGTCGGCTCAGCACGGGACCCCTGCTACACACATTTACAGAATGCATTTGTGTAATGCGTAATTATGCAATTACGTAATGCAGCTGCTGAAAACATAACTTTGTGGCCTGCTTTTCCCACTTAAGATTTTCCCAGACGCAGCTCAGTTAAATTCGGTTACCCCCCTCCTCCTCCCTGCAGCAAATTCAACCACCAGAACATCGTGCGCTGTATTGGGGTGAGCCTGCAAGCCCTGCCCCGATTTATCCTGCTGGAGCTCATGGCCGGAGGAGACCTCAAGTCCTTCCTCCGGGAGACCCGCCCTCGCCCGGTGAGTGAGAACCAGTCCTTCCCCAGTTGTCATGCCCAGGAAAGGAGCAGGGGTGGAAGGAACAAAAGCATCACAGTGGGACAAAGGTGTCCGTCCTTGGGCTTCAGTCTGGGGGACTGACCAGGGGAGAGTGGGCAGGAAGTGGCCAATGGCTGAGCTGGGCCCTGGGAAGCTTGTGGAGTGGAATCTCTGGCCTGAATCCATTTTTATGGCCTGCTGATTCTGGAAAACCAAACTAGGGACAAGCACAGCGGGGGACATCCATGCCAGTCTTGTCACTAACTCAGCCAGTTGACTTGGGGAAGGTCACAGGATATCCACTCATTCTGAACTCTACTGTCCTCATCTCTCAAATGGGGACATCCTGAACTTGTAATTTTACTATCAAAATAAAGTGCTGACATATTTAGGAAGGAGCTACTGTTACGGGCTAGAGCTTGAGGGATTGAAGAAACCTAGGTGGGCCCAGGAATGCCCCGCCCCAGCCCTGCTTAGCTGTTAGACAACCATGTGGCTTAGGATAGTCCACCCCCCCTAACCTGAGGCCCTGCATCTGAAATCGAGTGCTGGACTGAAACATCTCTCAGGTGGTTCTAAATTATAAATTATAAAACGCAGCATGCTGGGGGGACCCAGATCCAGCTGCTCACCCCTGTCACTGCCAGCGTCCTCAGGACTTGTTTAACCCGGGAGTTCCACTGCGTGTGGACTGAATGCCACCCCAGAGCCCCTGCGGGAAATGCTGGAGGCAGTGCTCTCTGTACTGGGCAGGACACATCCCGAACCACAAGTGCCTGCAGAGCCTCTGCTGCCAAAGGAGCACCACACCCAGCGGCAGGCTAGGGGACAAGGCTGCTTCCAGCTCCTCCTTTGCCCAGAAAGTATACCCAGGGTGCTGACTGGCTCGATCCACCCGGCTCTCTTCATTACTGGCTTTGCCCCCATCCACACCTCCTCCAACCACACCCACAGGCACGCTCGCAATTCCAACTGCCAACTCTGCTTCTGTGCAGACCGATTAGCAGGGCAGTTAATTTGCTCTGAGCCTCTGAAAACGGAGCCCAGATATGCCTGGCAGGTTAATGCCTGGGGAGATATAGTCCCTGCAGTGCACCAGGCTTGGGGGCATTTGAGACGTCAGCCATCCTCAAGTCCTGAGTGATGGCAGGTCAGACACAGAGACACCTGACTCCAGGGAGACTAGGACCGGGTCCTTCTTGGGTAGGAACTGAGAACATTGTCCTGGAGAGAGAAAAGGTATTTCCAATACTACTGCAAGGTGGATAAATAGTTCCTCCAAATTATAAACTTTACTTTCCCTCAGGAAATGGAGACTGGCTCTCTCACCGTGCCCAGTACTGCTGACCCAAGGAGAGCCAAACCCAGGCCCCTGGCCAAGACCCCCAGCCCCCCACACCCTGACCCGTGACCACTGCAGAGCCCTTAATGAAGCATTCACTCTGTGGGTCCTCATAACCACCCCGTAGGGCTGATGGTGTATGCTGCTCTCACAGGTGGGGACACTATGGCTTGGAAAAGCAGAGCAATTAGCCCAGGTCACCCAGCCAGTAAGGGACAAGCAGGGATGGAGACCAGGCCAGCTAACCTCTGAAACACCCTGCTCCCTGTGTTTGCATGCTATGCTCCAATCACTCGGGACTGTGCACTTTGTCCATATTTACCCATCCTTTCTCTGACCCGCTCTTCTGAGGAGCTCAATTTTAACTCCTGGAGTCTTGCCTCCCCAACCCAGATCCTTAAGCCCAGCCCAGAGCAGTTTTGGTTCCTTATGCCTATGGGACCTGGAATGAGTCACTTCATGCCTCTCAGTCCTCAGCCTTCTCACCTTTAATGTGGAAATAGCTTCTCTTCCCTCTTGACCACACAGGACATAGCACAACGGAGATCATGTACGTTGACTTGGCTGTGCTGCATGTAAGGTGCCGCCCGATGTTCCATCAAGGAGAATATTCCCCTCCCTAAATTATCTCCCCCAAAACTGAAGCATGTCCCAGAGAAGCACAGCTCCTTTCTGCCTCCTCCAGACCCAGACAGTTGCAACAGTGAGTCTCGGGGAGGCTCTGATCTGTAGCGGAGAAAACCCCAGCCAGCATCTAGGCAAATCCTAGTTCTGCTCCTGTCAAGCAGCCAGCCCCCCGGGACCCAGGGAACCACTGCCATGTGCCGAGCATCATGCTGGATACCTGCCTCAGGGACTTCAAAGCTTGCTTGGGGACATAGTAAAAGAGACCAGAACAGAGTGAATATGACATGCCTGATGACATGCTGCTGCACACTATGGGGATTTAGGATGAAAAGGGATGCTAAGAGGGTATGTAGCCTCCAGAGAAGACTTCCCAGAGCTCCACAAGGCAGTCGGGAGGCAGAGACTGCTGCCCCCAGAGTGCGGCGCCAGCATCTTCTGCAGCAAAGCGCCATCACTCGGAAAAGCTTGAGACGGCTCTTCAACTGCCCAGCATTTCCCGAAAACTTTTCTTTTTCAGAGTCCACTTGAGGTCTAGATCTTCTTAAAGAAAATTCATTTTTAAAAATATTTTAAACATTTAAGTAGAGCAGTTTTAAAACAAGATTATCCCCCTTGATTTTCTCACAGGCTTGTTTATAAATTTGGGGCATTCTGATGTTCAAAAAGATTGAAGAGGAAGAATGTGCAGAGTAGATGACGGGGGAAAGGGCAGCTGGCTGCCCATTACACTGACCTGCGGAGCTGCGGCCCTGCAGACACTGCGCCTGCCCACAGAGACTGAGTCATCAGTCCGGACGAGGGGCCCAGGCCTCTTCTTGGTTTAAAGGTGCCCGGTGATTGCTACTGTGCAGCCAGGGTGGAGCCCCCAGAGGACAGCGTGCTGGGTTAGGCCTCCCTGTGGGTGCTTGAAGCTAGAGATCCAGATCTTCTCCCCACAAGAGCTTTTCGTCAGTGGTGGCTCTGTCTCCCCTCAGAACCAGCCCTCCTCCCTGGCCATGCTGGACCTTCTGCGTGTGGCTCGAGACATCGCCTGCGGCTGTCAGTATTTAGAGGAAAATCACTTCATCCACCGGTGAGTCAAAGTGACTTCGCTCTTCCCTCAGCCTTCTGTCAGCCTTCTGCGTGCTTCCCTATGTGTCTCAGGGGCCCAGCTCTCCCCCTCAGAGAAGGATGGGTCTCTCTCCAAAGTCAGTTGGAGAACTCAGCTTCATCCGCCTTTACGATGATTGCTTCCTCTATCACGGCTTCGTCTGCCCCACATGCTGGAGACCTGCATGGGCTACTTTT